>NC_088101.1:67728558-68048224 GCF_036370855.1 Dromaius novaehollandiae
AATACCTCAGAAAACACCACAGATGTAAAACAATCTGATGTTTGAAAGAAATGTCCTAAATAATAGCCAGTATTCTTCAGGAAACAGACGTAATATTTTTCTGCCTAGAAAAGGCCTAACAGATCACAGACTGAAGCCATTGCACCCACCGATTCATCTCAGCCCAAAACCAAGAAAAGATCTCCAGTTACAGAACACAATTAGAAAATATACTGTATGTTACATTAATATTCAAGGATATGTAGATATTAATGGCAGTATTTTTTCTATACTCGACAATAAAACAACTACATGAATAAGTCACATCACTACTATTCATTTTCATTAATGTGCCACCCTTTCTTATGGAACTGTTTTTCTTTTATTGAAGAGAGTACAGTATGCAAGTTCAGTCTGTCACCTAACAATTAGAAAATGAAACCAATTTGAGGAGAAAGAGCGTTAATTATGAAAATTTTAATATCTACACTTGAAAAATACAGTTTTAATTATTGGTTCATTCAAAGTCATTCCAATAACTGATATTAAAGTAAGATGGCTTACAGACAATTCATCCCTTCTTTCCAGAATTCTGAAGATGAGCAAAATTAATTAAGATAGAAAAAGATACAGAAAATGTCAACTAGTCCTCAACAATGGAAACAGCATCTTAAACAGTGTCTCTACATAATAAAATTAAACGCACTGTATACGAAAAAATTTTTTTACTAGGACAAATTTCGCTGATACCATCAAAATATTCTTTTCCAGCTGTGATGTTATGATGTTAAAGGGCAAACAAGGTTAAAAAATAATCTACTTACAAACAAAACAAAAAGTCTTCTACTGATAAAACATTAATTAGATTTCTGACCCCTAATAGAAATAAACTAGTGAGTCTCCATTTTTAGTTCACTCCCAAAAGGTATTAGCAAACTGTATATTTGCATTTCAGCTGTTTGCAAATATTTTAAACAACAACAAAAAAACACGGTAACACTGACTTTGTAAACATTTTTAAAAACTGTTTATTGTTCCTTATTCAAAAATAGTATCAAAATAAAACCCCTACTTGTGATTAAACTGACCTGCTCATATCTGTTTTCTTATGTGCTCACTACCTATAGTGACAAGGGTGGCTTGAAAACAAAAAGCTCACACTGTGCTTTTAGAAAATGTAACATTAATTCCCTAACCATGGATTTTAACTATTTTGCAACCACCACCATTATCATCTCTTCCTTATGAAAAGGACTGGTATTTCTTTATTAAAGAGTTGTATTTTGAGAAAGGATTTGAAAGAGGAGATGGATACATAACAGCCTATGAAATAGGGCTATGAAAGTTTGAAACTCTTTAAGACAGGGCTTTTTCTATCCCTTCCTAATCTACTGGAAAACCTGCCTTTTCTATACAGAGCTAAAATATCAGATACAATAAGTATTACATACACTTTTATAAAATAATAACCAATGAAACTGGGTTAGACAAACATAAATCTATATAGACCTCTGTTTTCACAGTAGTAAATTGATATGACTGATTATTCGGGGGCACTAAATTGTGGCATTGTGTTGCATATCACAGAAGAAAAATTATTTCATACAATCTTTATCCCCAAATGCTAAAGATGTAAAGCACAAGACAGCAAGATAAGATACAGTGCAGTAAGCAACAATATGATTGAAAAAGTAACACAATTTGTTGCATAACTTGTAAAAGAATACTGCAATATATTTCTAAGCACGACAGACTTAAACACAATTTTATTTTTACCTCAGATATTCTGAGGAGAATGGTGACTGCATATTCTTGAAGCATTTTTCAAATTTTTATGTGGATTTTATTTATTTATTTCAAATGGCATGTATTGGCAAAACAATAAATCCAACAAAGTAAAAATATTCTTTTTCCAAACATCAAAATCCTCCTTTAATCTTTTACAGTCATTTCTCTTTTTCTTCTACAATAGTTCTTAAGCTCCTTAGCTCTAGATTTTTCATCTTTCTTCCACATTTAAGTATTAAATATATCTTTTAAGTATTGAATATATCTTTTCTTCCTGACTATCCCTCTATCTGCACAGCCTGTTGTCTGTCACTGCCAAACTGCCTGCCTGTATCTCTTCAAAATAATTTTTCATAACCATAAGTGAAATGATCTATACCTACACTTTTTCCTCTTCCCAACACACAAATTCTCCTCCTTGACACATTTCACATTGTGTCTGTTCTGCTATATTCACCTACTTGCCACTATATCTTACTGTAAACACTTTTCTTTCATAGTTGGAGAATTACTTTGACATTTTAAAATGTATATAAAATTTCAAATATACACATTTATATTAATCTCGATGCACATACAATTACAAAAATTACAAATCTGATTTTTTCCTAACCTAGAAATTGTAATACAAAACTGTACGGACTAAATTTGTAATAGTCTAACCAAAAATCTAATAAGAATTTTTAAATTGATAACAACCAACCTGTGCTTTCCTCATATAAGCTAATGGCTCTTTCATGTGCTCAGGAGGTGCTGCAGGATGACAGGGTGAAGGAAACCTTAAAGAAAGTATAGTATATTTTAAATATTCAGATTTTTATTTTGCTTACTTAAAACCTTATTTGTAAACCTAAAAATAATTTCTTTCATGAGGACACCAGTAGAAACACCATGGATGATGGTCAAAGCTAAAAATAAGCATTATGTTTAAAAGCTTTTTTTTGTCATCCTTTGCTATGGGCATACAGGGTACAAAAATATGTAAACCTATTAATAACATTTTTACAAGAGTTCTACCTACATTAAAAATAGTATTTCCTTGCCATTTCAAGTATTTCAAACATAAAATCAAATAATTTTATGAACCAACCAGGTGTTTTTGAAGTGTATTATCCTAACATCATGTCATCTTTTTGACTCCCCGGAATTTTTAATATACAAGAAATCACATTTTTCCAAGAGACAATTTACTTTCATTTTTTTGAAGGATTTTCTTTTAAAATCACTAGTGAACATGTATATGTCCAAAGCAATCAGAATTTTGTGGTGTTGATCCAAGCAAATTTAAGTATGCATCCATAAACTTCATTATGCCAAAATATAAAAGCTGGAACAAGACTTTTTTTTTTTAAGCCTAATTTATCCCCTATTAGTGCAAACATCTTTCCAGCTAGTTATTGCCAAGCATTTCATCCAGTCTAATTTTAACCAACTCAAAAGGAAAAAAAATTACACAGAGATTTTATCATAGTCAGCCTTAATGGTCATTTTCTTACATGTCAGTCAGTCCCTATCCTATGATGTAGGGACACTGTCCCCCAAATTTCTCCCCATTTTTAACTGGTAAGGTAATTCTTGTTCTTGCCACTAGGTTGTTTTAGATGATCCTGTGTAAAATGGGTCAGTACTAACAGATTTCAGCTATGCTGTTTCTTGTCTTCCCCACAATGCCCATGAAATCATGGTATCCTCAGTTAATTTAATTTTTTCCAGGGCTAAATTCATTACTGCTTGCAGCTTATTTTACTGACCTCAAAGAACACATAAGCACTGTTCTGAGAGATATGTAAACATTCTTCCCTTGAAAGATACGATCAAAATGAAACCTTAGCATCTGTTAGGTCCATAACTTTTCCTACTAACAGATACATTGACAAGTATTTTGCTGAATCAAGTCCCATGTAGTATTGCAACGCATTGTTCAAAACTAATAGCTAGCTTAAATAAGCAGAAATAGATTAACATACCCAATTCTTACTAGATTATTAAAATTTGGGGTGTATTTGCTGTTATTAAATTCATGTTTCTGCCTCCCCAGACTATAAAGGAAACTTGCAGATACACTTCTCAGAGGCCTAAGCCAAAGGGCACTCAGCAATAATGAAAAGTGAGTTTCAAAAATTTTAGTGTGCTTTTGATCATATCCCATCCATGAGGAGCACTGACCTGTAAGTCTAGAAATCTAATATCTTGGTTTAAAGACCTCTTACTAATTATTACAACAAATACATGTAATGCTGTCAATAACATCTGAAAATAATTAAAATGCATTTACAATAAATAGCTACGCAACAATTGCAGTATGACTGTTGATACCTTTGGTAGCACAACAACAAAGAAATTATTAAAGTAACTTTATAGAATTTTGGGATATTTGTTTCATTAAGTCTTCAAAACGCATTTGAATCCAAAATTTCCACTAAGATGGAAAAGAAATAATGGCACTTGAAAAACAGAAATGGAGCAGGCACCCTTGGTATGACAGATACATTTAAGATCTTGCAGACAATAGTAACACAGCACACTCCTATATAAACACAGGAATTAAATCACACAAATACAACTTATTTAATAGAAATACTAAATAAACTCACACATTGAGTTCACTATAAACAGCATTCTGAAGCTTCTTTTCCCAACCTGTTAAAATAAAAAAAAATCCAGCAGACAACTTTTACTGAACTAATACACTTTTAAATGGGTTACTTGGAACATAAAACAAGCGTTCTTTTAGAGGCACTAGTCTGCTGCCCTGTTTTAATTTATATCTACCTACTGGACAGACAGGAAGAGATGAAGAAAACCTAACCTAATGAAGGCAGGAAAAACTACATGTTGAGGTCCGTATAAAGGCTGAATAACCTTTACTTCTGTCTGCTGTTCGAAACACTACAAAATAGTTCTGGTCATATTATATGCTATTTTTCAGAACCATCATATTACTAAACCAACCATAAATATTAATAGACACAGGTTGTTTATGGTGATTACGAATCTTCGAGCACTCATCATCAAATATTGACATTTTAGAGTTACATAGCCCACAACTTCCAGTAGAAAACTGAAGCTTGACTAAAGGTAAAATTCTAGTCCTCTGACAGGATTATACTTACAAATGTTGGGATATTTTACACATGTGTACACTTAATGGTGGATAATTAATCATGTCATCTTTACATTAAAAACAATTACAAATTTTATCTTTAACAGATATTTTAAATATAATCAATGGAAGGTGCCTGAGTTTGCAAAGTTTTCAAAATGGGTAGAATAGGCACTAGAACATGTGCACTCCATAATCTGGCATTACCAAACGCCTGCCAGCAACAAGATACTGAGCTACGTGAACTACTGTTTGACCATGTACATCACTTACGTTCTTAGAAATAGCTATAATTATTCATGAAAGTATCAATTCCTCCACAAATATTACTGAAATGAAGTATTACAAACCTGATGTCTTCAGAAAATCCTTAATGTCTTCTTTTAGTGATTCCAGTTTAATTTCTGGCTTGTGTAGGCTAACCTAATACGAAAAATAAACAAACAAACAAATCTAGTTATTATAAATCTTGAACAAATAAGCAAAGCAAAATATTAATATTAAATATAACATTAAGTATAATGATATAACAATATATTTAAAATAATGTAACACTAATAACAATGTAAATATTAATAAAAATAAATGAATAAGCACCAAGAAAGCACTAAAAAGAAAGTAAACTTTGTATTTTAACTTACGAAATAAGAAACGTACATGCTTAATATTACACTCACAAGGCAAATTGTTCCATATTACCTTGAAGGTAGTCACTGGAGCCAAAAAAACAGCCAACTTTTTCCTCACTAGGTGTCATTGCTTTTATATCAGCGATAAAAGCCAAAAGTGAGGAAGGGTGGAGAGGACGGGAGGGGGGGTATCTGGTGGCATACATGCTTAATGTTCTGTGCAAGCACCCTACATACTTGACACAAATGCCAGCTTTTTAAGAATGTGAAAAAACCCTCACTAACACAACTCATTGACAGATGATGAATCACAACAAAAAAAAAAAAGCTTTACAATCTAGTAAAAAGCAGTTTATTGTCTTTAAACTGTAAACAGTACAAGAAGTGACAAAAGTGCTGAGAGGAGAACAGTATTTTAATTCTCCATTGCTCATACGTTTGTAAAATTTGGGAGTTTTTGGCGCACTGAGGAAGGTCTGACACTTGCATTGATGACCTCTTTTTCTTGTGGCTTCCTGGAAACACTAGAAATTGATAGGGCATGGTACTGGGTTGCAGGGGATAAAGCAGGACCGCACTTTGGGGAGCGCCTTCTCCAGAGATTACGTTAGCTCATCACCTCCACCCATTACCTCCACATCTGTATATCCATTCATTTAGTCAAGTTTTATTTCATTACTGCTAGTCCTGGTGCACCAGCAAATATTCCCGTGCTAATCCTTTACTTACCGCAACTTTTACTTCCTAGCCTCTGTTTTTCCTGTGTCCTTTTTTTTCTCATCGACAACACCCCCCCCACTTAGACAAATTTTCATAGTGCTCAGAAACATGAACATTTCTCCCAAGTTTATGTTCTTTTCTAGATATGGGGCACTTCTGTCCCACTCTTGTCATTTTAGGATGCAATTCCCAAGGCTCTTTCCCATTTCCCAAAGACCTTCCCACATCTCCTTGTGCTCATTTTAGGATTACGATGGTTAGAATCCCACAGAGCTGGAGCCACAGAAACTGTTAGCAGTAAGAGCTGACTGCACAGAGCGTACTCAATTGCTGATCAGGTTTCAAATCAGAAACCAGATCCCTGAAAGGTGAGAAGCTGGCAGAGGCTTCTCTGAAGTCCAGCGAGCGGATGCAGCCAGTTCTAATACCAAAGAACATATCCTTCATCTGTATAATATAACCAAAGCAGGCTAATGGAAATCCCTCAGGATTTGCTTTGCTGTAAGTTAACTGAATGGTACTTCTGTCAAATTTTCATGTGTTTTTATGGGTAACAAATTAAGGAGTCAAAAAGACAGCAGAGTCTGTTGGACTAACATTTTCTGTGCTGTTGCCATGTTGCAAAAAACATTAGGTATTTTGGCTTTGTGTTGTAAACCACTTTGTACAATGCACTGCGAAGGTATAGCTTGCGTTTGCATCCACTATGTTTTTTTGTTAGAATGAAGGACATGTTGACAAAATTTTATTTATGTAGAAAGCATTACTAAGATTTACACTGATAAAAATGCCTTGCTAAAGTTCTATTGGGAAATAACACCTTGATGAGATTTGCACTGATGAATTGGATTAATTTCCTGCATGATCGATCTGCAGCATGCACACAAGGAGAACTGCAGATTCTCCATTTCAATATGCAGATCTTGATGAAAGAGGATTTTTTTTTTAAGCTGGTACTATCAGGGGCCTATCACAAGCAGGGTAAAGGGGATGAAGCAATGGAAGGGAACAACCCATAATGGGAGAGGAAGACACTCAGATAAGAAATCATGTTGTTCAGTCTCAGTCAGGGCAAGACGAAGTCCTAAAAGGATAGGGATTAATGTTGCATATTTCAGCAAGCAATAACAAATGATTTTTAATAAAAGTTTATGTTTACTAGTTTCTTTTCCAGCATAACTGGCAACGTGTATTCTTATGGATAGGGCACCAGGGTTCATGGGTTGGGTGTCCAGGTCAAAGAAATCATAGTTTAAGGACTTCCAAAATTCTGTCAAACCTTCTCAAAGTTGGCTAAGGTCCTGCTAGCAATCCTTTGTATTTATACTCTGTGCAAATCCTCTTTATTTTTAATTTTGCTAAGGAATCCTGTTGTGACCTGGGCAGTCACCATTACAAGTGATACTCTAAATGTATCGTGGTTTCTGTATTTGGATCCCAAGAGGGAAGAAAATCCAGAGAATCAGCATGGGTCTGGCTGAAAGCAAGCAAAAGGACAGCACAGAGCTAGTTAGAAAAGGTTGGCTAGCGTAGTAAGTTGTTTCGTAGAATAAGTGAACACAAAGAGACAAATCTAGATGCAAATCAGTAATTTCCCATTTGGAAACAGCATTCAGTCGGTATTACTGGAGCAGTGCAGATCACATGAGAAAACAGCTGGACCATCAAGGCACAGCACACAAAGCAGTATGGGAAGGTGACTAGATGGCCAGTGGCATATAGAAAGAGGAGGCATATCAGTGTTACAGCATAACTCGAGTGTTAAACAATTTATTTTTCCAACAATAATAAATACTAAAGAAGTGCTCCCAATATACTGACATGAATTGCACCAGGTGAACACACTTTTTTTAAATCCACTTCAAGTATATCTAAGGTACTTCAGTCACAACAGTTTCTACACAGACAGTCCCTAAATACTTAATTTAAAATCCTACAAATATAAAGGAGTGGTTTTGGTTTTATTTTATATCTTCCTTTACAGAAAGAGGAATAATTCTGAGCATAACTAAACAAATTTCAGTAAGTATAAAACCTGGCTTATGTTGGCATTTTTCTAACACTTGTGCACTTCTACAGTAACTACACTAAGGGAAAAAGTATTGTGAACTTTCTTACAGAAGGAAAAATAATGTAGTAGTTGAAACAGAAAGTTTACAATTAGCCTCAAACAGGAGTAAACAGTTTTAAACGTTACATTCTCCCACAGGATAAGCAAGATACATTTTAATAATATAATTTTGATGTTTTAATCATTTTCCTAGGTTTTATTTGACTATAATATTAATCCTGCAAATAAGCTACACACATGCAAGGTGAAACATATAAATTCCATATTACTAAAAGATCATCTGTAAATCAAACTTCAGCTGCTTCTGAACTCCATAATCTGTTCAATGTATTCTCAATTTCATTCAATTGAAAATTCATTGGGCTGCAAATGGTACTGCTGAACCATTCAGAGCAGAGTACAAGCCCTGCCAGAAGGCAATAGTAAGCCCTTTGTTAAATACAATGCATGGAAAGGAGTCACTAATTATCTGTGATGACTCATGAGCCTACCTTTATTTGCTAAATTGTATTAAATAAATGTTACGTTTTGCAGGAACATCCTCTTTCTAAATCTGATCTTTCATTTAAATAAGGATCAGTATCAATTTCTCTTTTTTTCCTGTTGAAGAAAAATGTCATGAAAGTAATATCCTCAGTTATCTTGCAATCTGTTCACTCTACACAAGTTACTGCAAGACGTTTACCTGCCCTCCCTTTAGAAATACACATTCAGGCAATAATTCCAACTTCAACAAGCATCACTGCTAGTGTACCCACAGAAGCTCCTTTCCCTGTTTGCCCCATTTGAAATCTTGTGAAAACCCTTACCTTTCACCTTGATTAATCTTTTTCTTTCAACCTTTCTGGTACTAGCCACAGGTCTATTCAAAGAGTAATCACAGAGTCTTCTTCCTGGACTATCATTCTAATAATGGCATATCCTAGAATAACCCCTCACCACACCTTGTTCTCACCTTCAAGTATCACTTAAAATCTTTTCTATATTCCCAAACTGTACTCCCTTCTTCCTCTATACTACAAAACTATAATACTCAGTTGTGGGGCAGACGAAGAGGCAGGAGTTTAATAAATACTTCTGCACTTTTTTCAGGGCTGATTCTTAACTCAAGCTACCACTTTTAGTTTACTTAGAAAGCCATTACCCTGCTTCGCTGCAAATTCTCCTTCAAGTCCTCCCACTACAGACATACCTTCAATAAACACAAATCTGAAAATGTCTACACAGAAAATGCCAGGAGGAATTCCCAGTATTGTATCTCTTTTCAACTGAAAATATAATCTAGTACCTCTATCTTTTGTTTTATTCTATTCTCACCTCCTATTTCAGAAAAGTTCTTTTATCAATAAACTGAGGTTTGGTTTTTTTTTAACTTTAATTGTCTGCAAATGAAAATGTTAGAAAAATGTCACTTGGGGTCTTCTGAAATGTTCCATTTTCATTCTCACCTCATTGCCAGAGATTTTCTCTAGAAAAAAATTCCAGTAAGATTCCAGAAAAAAAATTTGCTTTCAGCCAAACTGCATTTTCTGATTGAAGATGTCTGTCTCAGGTTTTCTAACCAACTCTTTTTTTTTTTTTTTTTTTTTTTAATCTCTGGGTTAAAATCTCCATTTATTTTTAAATCTCCAGATTAATTCCAGAAAGGGATAATCAGGATGAAGAGATGAGCAAACAAATGTGGGTACAAACTCACACTGAAACCTATGGCTGAGCAAATGAGATTAGGTTTCTCCTCAGATACTCCAATAACGCCAATACCATTCCTGGCTTTTGAAAAGCTGCTATCTAACATTTTGGTTCTCTGTAAGAACCAAAAATTATCCATTGCTTTCTTTCAAACACAATACAAAATAAAAGCTATGCTCAGAAGAAATTCCAAAGCAAATGAGAGGCACATTTATACTCTTCCCTGAATTAATCTCTTTGGATTAACTGCAAGCACATTATCTATGTATCAAAAGTCAACCTTAGAATTCACCCTAGCATTTATTTTCTAAATCTTGATTAACAAATATATGACTCTGCTTCCACCTCATTCCTCTGCACAAAAATGTGATTACCTGATATCCATAGAGCTAAAGCTATGGCAGCAAATCATTTGGTACCACGTCAAACCTATTTTAAAGGGATTGTTTATCAGAGTCTTTGACACTAACTCAGGTAAGCGCCAAAAATAGCACTGATGCCAACAATTCATAATCACAGGACTACAAAACAGTATTCTGGTTAATATTAAAAATAATGCGTGCTAGACTCAGAACACTCAAAAACTTTAGGCAATATTATAAGGGACCTTAAGATCTATTTTGACTTTCATGTTTCAGAGATGTTAAATATTTTTGAAGAATCAATATAAGTAATGTCAGTTTCTACACTAATTACACCTTTTTAAAGGTTAAGTATAACCATAGTATAAGTACCCAAAACAAGAAATAAGTTTTATCCTGATGCACTGCCTCAACAGACTTCTCAATATACCATGTGTTTCTTAAAAACAGCTTAAAATTGACTAAAAAGGGACCACCTGTTGGTCAATAATGCCATGAGTACAGGCTAAACATTCAGTTCAGAAATTGAATGTTAACTAGCAGATGAAAGAACAAACCATGGTCTACTGACAAACAAGAGTTCAAGTGTGATGCAGAACAACAGCAAGATTTTGTACTTGATAATGCAGCTTCAGAACCACTTCATGTAGTGGGTGGATCAAGCCCTGATTTAATACAAAGCATGACAAAATTCAGAAACTTAACAACTGTGTAGAGCAAAGATTAGGAACTCGTTGACAGGGCCTTTGCAACTGTATAGCATAGCAATAACTGACTATATACTACAATAGTATACAGACTATACAAGCATTAGAGACAAAACAAGAGGCCTAAATTGTGCATTAGAAAACATGAATGCATGCAAAATCTCTAAGAAAATTGAAGATCAAGGAGAATATATGGATTCTTGACAAATAAGATGTACATTTGGCCCTACTAATTTAAACTACAGACCCAAAAAGATGACTGTCCACAACGAGAAATCTCCTAGTTGGTGTCTCTCTTCACTTTCCAGCCTTTTAGATCTCTCTACTGATTTATAGCTCTGATTTTATCCTCTATTACAAACTCTTCAAACATCCACTCCAAGAATCAACCTTTTCTTTGTTGCGCTGTTTATTTTCTTTCCTCTTTCCTTTCTTTCCATATGACTAGAAAAATCTTCCGATCTAGGCATGCACTAAGTTCTGCAAAGCTACCATAGCAGATTTGGCTGTGGTTGTTACACTGTTTTTTGTTTAGTCTATATGTTACCCTTATGCTTTTGTATTATACACAGTTTCTGCCTGTATTGAACTGGCACTGACCTACTACTAGAGTCAGGAAGGAACTTAAGACATCTAACTGCCATTTTGGACATCAGGCACAACCATTGAGGAGCACTGCTGAGACCCTCAGACCGCTCACTCAGTGGTGCGCCAGGTAACCATCCACCAGCAGCATGCAAATACCCTGCCAAGTCCTGATGACCCCAAACTTCGTGGTCTTTCAAGACCAACT
This sequence comes from Dromaius novaehollandiae, assembly GCF_036370855.1. NCBI lineage: Eukaryota > Metazoa > Chordata > Aves > Casuariiformes > Dromaiidae > Dromaius > Dromaius novaehollandiae. Next base: position 67,740,400 of record NC_088101.1, read on the forward strand.
TGCAAGGTATCAAATGACTATGGGATCAGGCCTCGCAAAAGACAAAGACAAGATAATGAAAGCAGTGGTGAGCATACACATGTTTTATTATATTTGGTAACACAGTTGTTAAAAGAGAGTCCTGTTCTTTAATCCCATCACTGCCTTTATTTAGGACAACGACTTGAATTTGATTTCTCCATACCTCATGCGAGACCTTCTACTTGGGACGCTGAATTCCCCTCATACTTAGCAGAACCCAAAGTCTAAATTCTTATATAATCCTACTCCCCTTAAACTTAAAGCCACACACATTTGCTTGTTCACATATGTAGAGAGCAGTCAACAAAGATCAGGAGCAATCACGGACACATTTACAATAGCATTTGGGGAACCAAGCCTGCAGATGTTAAAACAAAACAAAACAAGACACAGTAATGTGTTGTTTAGGGACAGTCAGAGAACAAAATTACATGTTTCTATTAAAAGCTAAGAAAAAATAAGGCAAATAATTGGCATTCTATCTTCTAAAAAAGACCTGTACTGTTTTAAGCACTATCAATTTAAGTATGCAAAAAATGAAGTTATATAAAAGCCAATATTTTATAAAACTGAACCCAAAATATTTCAGTAGTGCACAATAATGGCTATAATACCACTATGATGTTATTATGGTCACAAAAGCTGAAAAAAGCTTAATTTGAAACATCGGAAACAAAGTTCATCTGAAATACGAAAAGCTGGTTTCAAGTGCAGAGAAATTACCAAGTACAGGAAAGTAACCAGATACAGACATACAATCACTGCAACATCTACTTTTCATTCATTTTCACCTCCAAATCTCCCCCACACCCTCCTTTTCCCAGGGGACACCCTAGGGGAGAGAAGGAGCGGGGCGGGGGGGGGGGGGGGGGGCGCTTAAAGCTTTCCCCAGGAAGGGCGAAAAGACAAAGCGGCTTGTTTTAGGAACTGTGTGAACGGGCGAGGTCTTAGGAGGACAGTCTTAACATTCACGGCGAAATCCTTTATTCCCAGAGGGAGACACTATCAACACAGCTCCGGACACCAGTCAGCGAGCCCCCCGCCGCCACTGCCGGGGAGGCCCCGGTGCCCCGCGGGGCCGGGCCGGGCCGGGCCGGGGGAGGGGACGGACCGCGCCGGGGGAGCGGGGAAGGGAGGCAGGGTCTGGGGGCAGCGCCGGGCCGGGGCTTACCCGGGCCTGTCGCTCCAGCTGGGAGTGGAGGCTGGAGCCCTGCAGCCGCTGCACGATCCGCGCGATGGTGAGCGACAGCCCGCTCTCCGGGTCCACCATCGCCGCGCCGCGACCCACGCCTGCCCGGACCGCCTTCGCTGCGGCACCCCCGTGGGGCCGTTACCAGGCAACAGCGGGAGCGGGGGGCGGCCCGCGCGAAGGCTTCCGGGCGGAAACGCGGCCCTCACAGCGGAGTTCCTACCCGCGCCCGCTTCCAGCCCGGGGGCGGCATCTTGCTGCGCTGCTGTGCCGCTTGGGCCGGTGGTGGCAGGGCTGCGCGCCCGTTTCGGTGCGGTCAACCAGATTAGGTTAAAATAAAGCCTCCAGCCCTGGGTTAGGCTAACTTACTGGAGCCTGTGTGGGCACCCACTCGCTGGTGCCTGCCGGTGAAGGAGGCCAGAGGGCCGCTGAGCAGCTGCTCGCCAGGGCGGTGGGCGTCCCAGCCAGCGGCTGGCCCGCTTCAGTCTGGCGCCCTAAGGCAGAGCTTCATGGCACTCGAGCGGGTTTTACCTGCGTGCACTCAGCGTGGCGAGCCGTTGACTCGGGCTCCAGACCCAACGCCAGCAGAGCTCTCCTCCCACCCGGTGGCTGGGCCGCCCCGCGTGCGCCCGTCCACTCAGGCCTCTGGGGAGAGCGGTGCTGACCGCTCCACGTAGCCACATTCTCATTTGGTGATCTCATTAACTAAGCCCAAATACTTATTTGGAAAAGCCCAGAACCATTAATTAGTAATCTGAGGAATTTAACATAGAATAGCTGATCGTTGGCCCCCAAAGCCAAGCATTAATTTTCAGCTCTGAGGATCACCTCTCTAAACCTCTCTAAAGCATTTTTCAACATTTCTGAAATGTCAGGTCGTAACTGTTTGGTTGCTGTGAGCTCTGCAAGTGGCTGATGCAGAAGTGAGGAAATGAAGACTGATGTCTTCATTACCTTGCTAGAAAAAATAGCTGTAGATATAATAGATATCAAAAATGCAATGCCCAGAACTCACCTCTCTGCAACCTCTTTCGACCTATATGTAAGCATTTCTGTATAAAATGGAGTTTGAAGGAGAATAGAAGTAGAGGATCAGAGCTAAAAATTCTTTAACCAAACGTAGAGAAACCTTAAAAAATTGCTTGTGCTAAATCTAGACTCTGAGGAGAGCTGTTTCCTTAATTCATGGCAAGCAGAGACAAATCAAATGCCCAGTTGTCTATCAATGCCTTGAACAGCTGATCTGGTTTACACCAAGTTTTCTGTCACTGCTATATTTAAATGCATATATGAAGTTAACTACTAACTGGCATTAATTTTTCTGCATAATCTTTTCAGTTAGAGCTCATATTTTATAATCCTCAGGGATATGTAAAACAGTGTGTATGAAACAACTCCTCATGAAGTTAGCAAGGAATGAAGAGAAAATCCGGTTCCAAGCTGTTTCCCTGGGAGTGGACTGTGTGTGGGAAAAGAATGTTTAAACTGCTGGTGGCAACAGTGAGCACACATGCTTTTCTCTTTGTATTGGGTGTTAATGAAATATTTTGCTGTGTTCCCAACTAAACAAGCATATAAAGCGTAATAGCTTTGTGTACTAGCTCATATCAAAATTCTGCAAAGAGTTCACATGGAGGCAGTACAGCCCATTTTTTGGTGAGGAGTGTCATTTGTTCTTGTAAGAACTTTCTCTTTTAAGATTGTCGCATGCAGCAAACCATGCTGTGCCGCCAAACTCCACAGCTCAGTACCTCTAAGTCTGGTGTTTAACACTGCAGCTTGCAAGTGTGAGAGGAAGCGCGCCGCAGTCCTCAGCAGCATTTTCTTCTCCAGGGTTTGGGAAACTGTGGACTGTCACATGTGAAAGGACATGTAGGGAATGCTGATGCAGAAAATAGAGGAGGCACTGCAATGTTACATTGAGTGTCACTTAGCAGAAGTGTTTGATATGTAGGGGCTCTGAGATTGGTACATTGGTACCAGTAGCACAGCACCAGGCCTGGCCCCCATCCCATTCTGCGAGCTGCAGGCGCCAGATGCAGCTAGACGGCAGGGTTGTCCAACAAGGCAGAAGCCGTGGTGCTCGGCTGGTCAAAAGTGTGAATACAGCCCTGCTTCTGGGGGGTTTGGGAGAGGAATACATTGCATGAGTTTTATGAGCAATGCATAAGACTTTACAGGTCTGCAAAAACTGTCCTTGTCTCCTCTAGGTCATCAAAACAGAAGAAAAAACTGATGCCAGCTGCAGATGAGTATTTTGCTACCTCCACTACAAATCCACTACAGTTGTCTACCTCCACTCCAAATCTGTGCTTGTTTGTTACCTTCTTCACTTGCACGTCTGTCACTTCTTTCATTCCCTGTTTTCCAGGCTATTTCCAGTCTGTTTTCCTTCTTCCCATGCACTAGGTTTTTCTCCTGTCAGTCGTGTCTCTAATACAACTAATATTTCTTGTAAATGCCAATCAAAGCTAAAAAGCAAGGGGATAAAAAGAGATAATCTTTACCGTATCTCATTCAGTGCCTTGGACTGCTATTTGTGTATCCTTACCATACCTAGTTAAGAAATTTAAGGCTTAAGTGCATGCCTCTTTTCTGTTTCCTTACAAGGAGCTTACCACATTGCAGCATGTGAAATGTAGGGTCATCGTTAAAGAATATCACTTAAAGAAATGCACTTCTGCGTTGGCAGAATTCCCAATGTGAATGGCATTTTCTTTAGCCTTTCCCCTTTGGATCACATAAGTAGTTTAATTTTGTAAATGTGATAAGTCTTTGGCAATTACTGCTTTTTCACTGTGATTTACTTTTAAATTGCAAGTAAGCAACTGAAGTACAGTCAACATAGCATGGGTTTATGACATCCAGTACCACATACCAGAGGTAGCTTGCTGGGTTTGGCAGAAGATCAAGTCTAGGTGTCTTTGCTTTTCTCTTTTTTTTGGTGGTCTTTCTCTCTCTTCATCTCTATCTCGTCCCCCTGAACACTTTCGCTCTTCCCCACCCTTTCCTCACTTCCGTTTGTGCTTGCAGTGCTCTCGAATGTTATACCTTTCTTTACTATGTTTTGTATCAAGATACTGCTGTTAGTTATAACCGATGCTGGTTATAACAGTGGTATCCCAACTGTCTTGTATTTATCTGCCACTGCAGGTCTGGAAAGAATCAAGAATTTGGCAAGGGAAAGTAAAAATTACATAGTCAGTATCTGATACATTTCACCGGTAGGCTCTCCCTCCACCCCTCTTTCCTTTTGTGCGTTTCAGGTTGAGAAAAGGAGAGGCTATGAAGCCACAGATAATTCATACTGTCATTTTTAAGGCCATAGGAGACAAAATGCATTTTAATGCTTCCAAATGATTCTGGAGATCAGTTTATTTCCTGGAATGTAAAAGGAGCCAATAAAAAGCAAATGTATCCGAAGGAAGCATTAGGTGCCTGAAAGCTTGTCTTTTTCCCCATAGCTGCACTAAAAAACAGGGCTATCTGTAGGTAACACCAAAAAGGGCAGTTGCCTTGTGTAACATAATAGCAGGTGAAGGAGATCAAAAAAACTAACAAAATTATTTTTAATAGGTAGTTCACATGGCTCTTCTGTGATCACTAAGCTAAGGAGTACAAGAGATTTGCCACATACTCTTAGAGCGTTGCTCAGAAGTTTCTTTGGGAATTAGATATGTCTTGTTTCTTGTGACGCGAAGACATGCCTCTTCCCTGCTAGCAGAAATTCACTTGTGAAATGAAGTCCTAGGTTGAAATAGGGGCTCCCCGGATTTCTCCTCCAAGAAGGCTCTGTCAGAGAGGCACATATTCAGTCCTTTGCTCAGTGTGCTCATTCTTCCCACTAAACTAAAGTAAATTAAACTTTAATCTCAGTTGTGGCCCGGTCCTGCAAAATCACCTTTATCACATCCACTAGTTTACTTGTGCGATCAGAACCATGATATATTGTTTGCAGTTGATAACATAGAAGTTTAACAAGAAATACAAATAGAAGAAAAGGATATTTCTGTCAGTGTCTCGCCCTCATCAATTCTCAGCTTTATTCAAACCGCCGCCCAAAAAGTGACAGTGTATTTTGATAAGTTTCAATACTTTATTTAGAATAACCAGTTCCTGTGGGGTAATGAGATTTTTTTGCTCTAATACCACTGATGCAATCTGAAGAATGTAGGAAGCTTAGATAATGTAGCTTCACTTATCAGGGCAGAAAACATCTCTTATTGCAGACTATTGTTCATGAAAAGTAATATATTTTATCTAATAGATGGCTGAACTTGAGAGCTAGGCTTCACTACCAGTGATGCCAAGGATCATCAGTCTTGTTTTAGGAGTTTCGCATTGCTTCAGTTCTTCATTTTAGGTAATTTCCTACCAGACCTTGGCTTTACACAGGTATGAGCCTCCCTGGAGAAGATCATGTATCTCAGGTCATAATATCTGTTAGTGGTACTTTTTAATAGCATTGCTAAGTCATAACAACGAGTAACAACAATTGAGTCATCAGGCATGTAAAACAAATAACATGAACCAAGCTCCTAATTTTTCTACTATTACTAGTTTTAGTCCATTTTTCATGTGTTTTATTATTAACCAAAGCAACATAGGTTCCTAGCAGCAATACTACGTATTTTCTGTTTTTAAAAGCCTCATGTGTATATTTATCATGCCTATTAAGAAATCCTTATGCAGTTCTAGGATTTCTTAGGGTACAAAAGAAATGAAGTCTATTGGTCTAGATCAATTTGGAAGAAAAACATATCCTGAATCACAAATACAGTTTCTGTACAGAGTAGTATAGTGTGTACTTTATATATGGCATACATTTTATATCTTAGTTTTAATCTGTACTTTCACCTATCAGCAAGTCTCTCTGGAAATTTACACAATTATTGTACATATCTAAACTTTTTAAAAGTCATACTTTAACATCCGAAAAGCAACCATTTTCCCAGTATGCATAACCACTTCTGTTAAGGTTCTTAGGAGCTTTAAACAACCAGTCAGTAAGCAAGAAATTAACTAAAGAGAACTCCCTCCGGTGACTCTTAGTTGACATCTTAAGGTCAGAGTTTATTAGGATACAGATATACCAGGGTGAGATTCTGTATTGCCTTTTGGTTTCAGTGAGACTATGTAATATAAACAAAAACAGAACTTGGATTTTGTTCGTGACGGGAATTATTCCATGGAGTGGTGGAGTGGTGCAGTTCTATATCTAGTATTTTATTGTATCTAAAACTGATTCTACTGAAATAACTTCTAGGTGCCATATCCTATTCATAGCAGTAGGGGAATTTTTCATCTATGGAAAATGTAATAAATGTTTTAAGGTAGTCTGTTACATCTTTGTTCACTGCCTGGAATATATATGACTTATTACAGAATCATGTCAGTATGCGTGGCAAGTCTTCAGCAACAGCAGGTCACCTGGAATACATTATTTAGTGTCTAAATCATAGCATTTCTCTCCTTAATCATTAAGAAGTAGAACTATAAACTTCACTGGAGACTTAGCAGAGTAAGGCTCCCTGTCATATCAATTTCAGGTATTTTTTATTCCTCTGATTAAGATTTGCTGACAATTAAAGAGGATCTATCCTTTTCCCAGAAAGATTATTTTTCATTATGAAAGATTAGTAGGCTGATAGTCTCCTTTTTAAACTGTTTTCAAAGAGAAGAATAAGCCAAGAGGATACAGAAACTCTCATAGGGTTTTTATAATTCTTTCCCGATGGTTATATGCTTGGAAGATAACCAGATGCAGTAACTGTTAGAAGAAGCACTATAGTTTGGGCCACAGGGGTCCTCACTTCCATTACTAGGATTTTTCAGTTATCCTTTACCATTAAAGCCAAACTTCATATTTGTTCTATTAAAAAGACAGCTAGAAATGTTAGTAAGATAAACTACAAAATGGAAAGACCGAATGAGCTGAACATAACAAGCAGAACCTTCTTGAGTTCCCCATAGTTTTTTCTCCACTGATGGTGCCTTTCTTTCCTTGTACGGAAAAAATGCTTTATACCTTTGAAAGGGAGCACAGGGCACTGAATAAATATCTTAACCAACTATGGAATAGAATCTCATCTGATAGATCTCAGGCCATGGCAGAGGCCTAAAGAATTCTGTGTTGAAATATTTGATAATTGTCCTGTATCAGTCCCAAAGAGATTAAGTCAAAATGTAAAACTGTGCTCTAATTAGTTTCTCTGCTTTTAGATACAGGAGTAGTTTATACAAAATACATTTGCAGAAAATGCTTTCAAAGATTGAGTCTTAATGCTCTCTGTTACAAGAATTGATGTGTATAGATATGTCAATTTGTACCGCCAATTTCTTCTTAAACAGCATTAATTCTATAAAGCCTTGAATACTTAGTAACTTCTCAGACCAAAAGTACAACTGTTTCTAACCATTTTACTTTGAATAATATTGTATATGACCTACCACCTATGTTATGATCTGATTTTTTAGAATTGATCCAAATATTTCCTTCAGAATCCAAATTTAAATTTCCAGTGTTCGATATATAAAATCTTGTGAAGAAGATACTCTAGCACAACATGAATCAGTTAAACAGTTAATGAAATAAATAGTACTTTTCTCTTTATTTTTCCAGAGCATCCCAATTTGACTTCCAATAAAAGCTTTAATGAGCAATACTTTAGAATTAAGTGAAGACTTTTGGGGAGGTCTGTCTTTAGGAGGTATAAAATTTCAGCTGGCATTTCTGGTTTCCTTTAAAAATGAAATTCTGACATTTCTGGCTTTCTTAACTGAAATCTAAATGTAATTCAAAGAGATAAGCTCACTGAAGGTTTATGGTTTGAGAAAGATTATACTTATGGTACAATAAGGTTTAAAACCAGTCTGAGTGAGAGTAGAATCTGGAGGCATTCCGCTGGCATGTAACTTAGAACATTTACAATAACCTTTCCTTGCTTCCCACCACTTCAGCAGATGTTTTAAGAAAAGTTTATAAAAATAAAAAACTAATCATCACTGATCTTTCATCAAGGTGAAAAAATGTTATCAGAAATGTCTTTCCTGCTTCAGTTATTTCACTTTCCCACATTGCAGGATTGCAAAATGGATACGTTAGAATAAAGGGGAAACACTGAGACCAAATAAGGTATCCAAGTAGAGAAACAATAGCCATGGTTCATATTCATAATTGAACATATGATCTGTGACTGTTTTACACTGCTTTGTCTGTACAAAGCACGCTTAACACCAATGCAGTTGACTACTGAAAGGCCCAAACCAAGAAGCGTGAAACTGCGAATATAACATACTGATTTCAGATACAAAATACAAAAATGTATTAAAAGAAACCATCCACATTTATGGCAAATTTTCAAACATTTTAAAGGCAAAATTAACAGAATGTGCTATAACTTTTTCATATCTCATGATTACATCCCAAAGGTCCAGTTTCTCGTTTGGTTGACAGATCTGTAAGCCCATGGATATTTGGGAACCCTAAGTGGGGCTTATTGTAACAAAAAGTGGATGTAAAGAAGTCTGAACAGAATTTGTCCTTGGACTTTGTTTCTCCCTTCTTTAGAGAGTTGAGTGTTCTCATTGGCACCTCTAGAACTGTTTTGTAATGTAAGCAAAGACTGAACAATGAAAATGAATTTAAATCTTACATGCTTTCAGTCACATTAACTCCCTGCACAATGTAATATTGTATAAACATAGACAAATAGTCCAAACTAACTACAGCAATTGTTCCTCAGAGTGTGTTTTCTTTAGAATTATAGAGACAAAAAATATGACAAGTAATGCCAATAATATTATCTTCTAACAGCTCATCCGTAGTGAAACTCTGGAAATCATTTTCAGTGTTTCAGTATTTGAATAATATTTTGAAATGGCTCTGTGTGGAAGTAGTTTCAATATACTCCCAGGTCAGCTTAGGACAATAACTGAGGTAAATCAAAACCTAACACTATGACTTGGAGTATTTTGGCATCACTCCAGGCTTGATCTGCCTCTCTCAGTTCCTCAAAAAGTTGTAATTGACAGCTGCTGTCAAAGTTGTCCCAAATACAAACCTAAATTGGCTAATTTAAAAATTAATATAAAAATTCCAAAAATAAAGACCTAGAACAGATCTTCAGCTGGTCTAAGTTGTCTTTGCTGAAGATCTCCCTGTACCTCAGCTTACTTAGTTAAATAATTAGTCCAAACTGTTGGCTAGCAGAGTTCTAGTTAACAAGAAAATACAGCCTGGAGATTGTCACAGTAAAAGAACAAGAGCCAAACACCACAATGCTTAACTGTGTACAACCGAATACTTAGCCATGATACTAACTTAAAAAGTTATTTTCATTCTAGGAGTCCGAGTGTTTGAATGGGGCTGTCCCATTATCACACCATCTGAATGCTCTTCCATGCAAAATCATGATAATGGAAAATAGTAAAATTCTAGTACACTTCACATAACCTTCCACTTTGCTTTTTGTTAGATCAAAATCCTACTTGGGATAAGTTCTTTTAAGAACTTTTTAATGGTAGAAAGGTCTTCTGAAGGAGAGAGATTTTGAAGTATCCCCTAACATAGTCAGATTCTTCTGAATTCTCTGGATAGCTATGTCATAACCAGATACTCTACTGAAAATACATTATTTTATGTTCTCTTATTCTTTACCCTCGCTTCATGGTCTGAATTGTTTGAGATGAATAAAGTTCATACCAAAAATTCAGTCTTTGATAAGAGATGTAGACAATTAGTTACTTTGATAACTAGGATCAAGACCTGGATCTGAAGGTCCTCTGAATTTTCTGCTGAAATGCTGATATAAATCTGAGAGAAGTACAGGCATGTATACAGTTAGACAATTTTAAGTACATAACTGAAACAAGACCTGAAAAGGAAAATGAACTTTGATCTATTTGCTCATCTCCTATGTGACAAGGCTTAATTACATTTCCAAGGTTCCCATTCTCATATAGCCAATGTATTCTTCTCCAGAAAGCCACAATTCAGACATAGATCCTACGTGCAATAAGATCCAAAGTCTCCAAAGAATGTAAGAAGTTATGTGCCCATTTTTTGACTACCAAGTAACAAAGAATTCATCAAAATACATCCATTGGTATATTCAATTTCTTGTGCAGACAATTTATGTCAAATCAAAGGACTGCTGACCAGAGAAAGATTATGATTCTAACAAAAACTGAAGTTTTCAAGAATTGCTTTCATTGATGAAAGTAAGCTATAAGTGTATTTTTCAGTATTTTCCTAATGGAGACAATACTTCTCTTGCTAATCTTAGCTTTGGTTCCCTTAAGCCAAGGATTATGTGATTCTTGGGAATTCAGGTGTCAATGAACAAATTTAAATAGTATTGTTTCAAAGGTATTTATCATATCTTACAGAAATTGATATTCTTCCAGAACTTTAGATGTCATATAAGATGTCAAAAAAGTAACTTCTCTCCACCCTAAACTAAGACACTCTAAACTTTGAAAGCTTAACTGTGGCTTCAGACATGCTGGTGCCAGTTCATCTAATAAAATATCAGCTGACTTTCTCTATTTCCATTTTCATTTCATAACATCTGTGCTGTGTCCTACTAACTGTACAGCCAGTCCCTTAATAATTTAGTAGGTCTCATGAAACTAACATCTCTTTTTCTAATTCTGCAGAAATATGGAAACCCATTTGATTGTAATGTCCTGAGTATAGCCGGGTTTCTCTTTAGAGCAGAGCTGTCCGATAAATATAGCACTGCAGCAAGTCTGAAGAGACTGTCCTTTTCCTGACTCTTCCACCGACCCATTGAGTGGCCTGTGCCGAATCACTTCACTTTCCTGTGCTTCTTTTTTTTCATCTGTGAATTGAAACTCATAGCAACTGCATTTAGCATAATTAACTTCCTTCATATACTTCTTTGAGATCTACTAATGAAAAGCACTGTATAAGAGCTGTAAAATAGTATCACTTACTGAAGTGGCTCTTTCTTTGTTACATACTTAACTGGAATCTTAAAAAGAAAGAACTAAAGCTCTTGACTATTGCATGCAGGGATTTATTTAGCAGTCTATTCCATTTGTAATGTTATTACAGCTCTATGAGATTTATTTAAGAGTTGGCTACTTTCAAGAAGAGTTGTAGCATTCTCTTGCTGATGTTATGCCTATGAGGCATGTTGCAGTCTACGAGGGCTGTTTCTGGTATCAGCCCCCCCATCATTTGCCTGTTTGTTGTATATGGTTCTCAGTGTCAGGACCTTTCCCCAGAAAACCATCCCGGATGACTGGAATGTTTAGAACATTTGATGGATTTCGACTGAGTCTGGCTCCAGTGTGCAAAAATATGACCAAAGGAACATGTACATGGTACTGACAGCTGATGGGGTTAATATAATAGGATGCCAAGCCACAAGTGACATCTCAGCCATGTGTTCACGTTGGTGAGTTGGCGTGTGGTTCCAGGAGCCACTACCTCGGGGCGTGCGGAACTACTTCCTTGCATCTTCAGCTTGAATCCTGGACTGTTAATTCTGCTAAACTAATATCTTCGCAAGATGGAGAGAAAAAAGAGTAGGTGTGCACAACTCAGAGTATAGCCTACAAAAGGAACAAGTGAGTTTTTTTAATATCTATGTTTCTCCTTCCTAGGGTACTATTCATTTCTCATAAGCACTTATGCCTCAGTCATGATAATCTGGAAAAAGGAAAGGGTGGGCTCCAGTTGCGCAGTGAGCATTCTTATAAATTCTGCCTTCAATTTTAACATGACTTTTTTACCTGGGGAGCTTCAGTGCTTATAGAGAGGAGTGTTGCAGCTGAGCCTTTCGCTAGGCCAATACTGGCTAAGACACACTGACATGAACCACAGCCTGTACTGCAGACCATATTGGAGTGGATAATCACTAAAACCAACAACCACAGGCCTCTCAGATGCATCCCAGACCTCACTTATGCTATCTTGTTGGCTGTCACTGTATGTGAGAGGGACTTTTATGTGATCTCATGTTACTCTGGAAAGACGTTTGCATACCATAAATTACACATAATTCTTCCATAAACTTTATACAACACCTGCATAGCAATCTCAGGGCCAAAACAATTTCTGGCTGTTCTTTCATCCAGAAAGCCATCAGAGCCTTTAACATGACTCTGAAACTGGATAGAGACACCTACTTACCATGGTATAGTCCAACCTGAAGATTTACAGAGAGGATATGCTGTATTCTTCCCGTTCATCAGTGAGACTTGAATGTTGTACAAAACTCACAGTCATCATCTGGGCCCTCTTCCTGTCTTCTGAACAAGATGGTATGACAATCTCACTGAATGTCTGCAGAGGTATCAAGGAGTCAGTTGGATTATACTGCAAATAACCAAGAAGTTCAAATCTTGTGAATTGGCACTTAGAAAGAAAGTGGCCACCCAAAAAATCATTTAAAAGATACCGTGAAATGTCTCCAGATTGACTATAATCTATCAAGGCTTGTAGAGTCTTCCAGACATTTATTGAACTGCATACCACAGCACAGTCATCCATAACTACAGGAGAAGCGCTGTGGGGACAGCAAGAGCACCCTGTTTGCCTTTGATACCCTTCACAGTTAGCGAATGCTGTTTCAAAAATTACTTATTGTGCAAGGTGCTCTGAAGCAAATTGCATCTGTCTCATATTATTTAATTCAGATGGTTATAATATAAGCTGGTTTTAACTGCGTTATTGTGAAACATTAATGGAACTCAAGTTCAAGTCACCTTGAAAAAGCACTTGGAATGTACTACACTTTAAATAAATGTGTTCTTGAGAATTTCATGTGTTTTCCGAAACTATGGCCTAATTCAGATCTCCCAGTAGCTTATATTTGTGAGTAACTCCACTGAATTAGAGGCATTATGCCAATATAACCCTGGCAAGCGAGAACAGAAGTAGACCATGACTTTCCATATATATTTCTTCTAAGTCATCTCTTTTATTTCACTTGCCAAGACAAAAAAGACCTGGCAACAAATCCAGAACTATTTGTAGATTTGACACAAGATAAAAATAAGCTTTTCCAAATTTGTCATTTTACAAGTAGAGTTTCTATTTAAATTTATGTAAAGATCTTTGGCAAATTAATGAAAAGAAAAAAACCCACTGAACATGGCTTATCATGAGGCAACTGTAATTTCATATGGTTTGGTTTTAGATGAGAAAAGCATTATATATACCATATGAAATGACAAATAACAGCAATTTTTTCGGTTACTAAGCCAGTATGTTCAGTATTAGACATCACAGGAAAAGAAAAAGGATCTGGACTAAAATAAAAATAATAATAATTTAAATGGCAGATTCTTTTGTTATCATGGATTAGTAGGTCTTCTTCCACTAGAGAAAAAAACATACATATATATTTCTATATACTTTTCTCTAAACTACGCACAGAGTCACACGATGGTGCCTACATTATTTCTTAATTATCTAAGTCAATTTTATTAGTAAATTGGTGTTGTTAATAAAGCAGCCAACTCAGGGGACATTCTTGCCTAAAACTTCCAACATCCCAAATAATGCATGGTTAAATTCAAGTGGGAAAGACATTCAGATTTTTGTTTTTCCTAAATAATAAAATTATACCTGTGATTAGCAACCATTTCATTAAAAGAGTTTCCTTCTTTTTTAAAGCTTGTGGGGAGGCAATGAGACAATACTGATCAGCAGCAGAGAGTGTTCTAGCATGCAATTAGCCAAAGACAGTGGAGAGAGAAATGATGCTAAAAGGCAGAAACTTAGAGCTGTCCAGACAATAAGATTGTTGGCTGTACATAGAGAACATTACACAAAAATGCCTAGAAAAAAAAAATCCTTTGATCTTAATATGTTTCAGGCAAAAATCCGCTCCAAAAGGAGAGGCAAGAGTTCACAGCAAACTCTTCCTCCTTCGGTCTGTCAGTTTAACCTGCACTTACTGAATCCAGCTCTGCCCAGGAGCAGATGGTGTTCGTCCAGGAGTTCTAAAGGAAATAGTAAACCTATTAAACATGATGTGTAACCTCTTGCTTAAAACTTTGTTGCCAGAGAAAAGGCATTCTGCAAATGTAACATCAGTGTTTAGAAAGGGCTCCAGGGAAAATTCATGGAATTACAGAGCAGTCTGCAAGCCTGGTGTCCACAGAAAGAAAACTGGTGAGTATTGTAACAACAGGTGAAAATCTCTGGGCACATTTTCTACACAACTTGTGTAGAGGAAGGTCACCCCTTGCAGATTTAGAGATCTGAACCTGTGAACAAGATGATCCAGTTCATATAAATTATAACTACATAGTCACTGGGATGTGCACAAGGCAGCATTCCCTCACTCGATGCAGACCTGCTGCTGATGGGCTTCTGAATCAGTGGCTTCTGAAGGGAACCATGGCTCAGTTCTTACCCCTCAGCCATTCGGGTCTCTCCCTCGGCACTGCCTCCCACCACCGTGCCCTCGGCTCATTTGCTCTCCCTGCAGTATGGCCGTGCCAGCATGTTCCACCAAGCAGACTGCGTCCAAGCCACGTTGGTCTCTTTAGCCTTTCTTGTGACAACATGAGGCCTCTTGCCATGGCTGTCCTACACTGCTGCTGTTGTTGCAGGTTTTACCGCTCGTGCATGCACTCGAGAAGCATGGCTCATCCCTGTGACAGGCCATCCTCTGGCATGGGGCTGGCTGAGGTGCCACTAAGGGGATGGACCCCACCATCATGGGAAAGCTGGTCCTCCACAGCTTCCCATGTATGGTTGAGATTGATGTGAGAGACACAAACTGGCTTTATAGTGTCTGTTGTACTGAGCTGCAGTCCTGGCCAGCCTCTCGCCCCTGTGAGCATAGGGATTAGTTTCCAGTGTGAAACCACACAGCGGTACATACCTGTGATGACCACCTGAGTCCAGAACTATCAGAGGTGAAAGGCAGTATGTCAAGTCCTCCAAGAGTCCACCACTGTCTGCTAGTTTATCCCTTTCCATGCAGAGCGGTCATGGCAGGCGTTTTTATGCACAGCCTAGCACTGTCACTGCCACCTCCAGTGGGCTTGCATTGGCAGGCAAGTGGTGAAGCTGTCTACTCACGTGTAGTTCATGACAACAGGACTAACAAAATGTTATCTAGACTTACGCGTCCAGAAAAACGGAGCTGCAAAGTGAACATGGCTCTGGGCTCCCTTTGCACGAGTGGAATGCAATGATCTGACTTCCTCCTTTCTCCTCAGGAAAAAAAGGTCAAAAAGGCACTCTTTCCTTAGGCTGGCAATCAGAGGCAAATCACTTGGAAGCCAAGTTCCTGGCATCCGTGAGTGTCCTGTGGATCTCCAGACAGAGTCCCCACGAGCCGTGAGCAACTGGTGATTCAGCAGTGGCTGTACTGCTAGAGATCTGAACAGCTCAGTGGAATACATATGCCGAGTTGCGTGGTTTTCCAATGGCAGTCCTGGCTTGCATGCTTGCTTCAAGTTTCTTGTTTTGTTTCTTTAGGTTAGAGCATTTTGCCCTCATGCTATGGGCACAACCCACAGCACTGAGCGGCTGTATCACTTCATGGTTTGTGTCTTCGTTGCTCCTGCAGGAGGACCCTCCAAAGGCCTGAGATGATTCAACATGTGCGGTAGTCAGCGTCCACAAATAGTCATGGAGGACCTGTCTGGGCTGAGGGAGCCAAAGCTGGCATAGCTTTGCATGCCAGAAAGAACTAACTGAATCATGGAAGCAGGAGTTCAGGACCAATTCAACATCATAGTCAAACAGGAGACCATCGGTCTTGGGTCAAACAGGGAATAATGTGATTAAAAGATGAGAAATAAAAAGCAAGAATGAAAGGCAATTATGAATGCAGCCCCACAGGAAGTTTTGCTACTGCTGTTGTTCACTTTCATAAATCCTCCAGAAAATGGGGAAAAAGGTGAAGTGAAAGTTTTCTGCTGATGCTAAGTCATTCCGGAGAGGAGAAAAGAAGGCTGACTTTAAAGAGCTGCAGAAAGCTCTTTCTGATAAAATGAGAGAATAAAAATCAGTGTAAAGTAGAAAACAATTATAATTTTTCATGTATAGAGTAGGGCTCTAAACTAGCTGTCACTATGCAGGAAAAAGACTACTGAACTTACAATAGATTCTTCTATAAAAACATCAATTCAATTCTCATTAGTTATAAAAAAGGCAAATTAGATTACAGGAATTATTAGGAAAGGAACAGAGGGAAAAAACAACACAAAAACTCAATATGCCGCTATTTAAATCTCTGATTACCCTTTGTGAAAGACTTTGGAAGAATTAGAAAACATCTAGACCTGGACTACAATGTTAATGAAAGGTGTGAAACACCTTGCTTACAAGGAACGAATGACTAATCTGATATTGTTCAGACACGATACAATTACGAGTGAGTGGTATGAAGTTGAATACGGAGTGGTAATTCACTGTCTGCCATAATACAATGAGAGAGAACAGCCTCAGTGCAATCCCTTTAGTAGTGCTTCGTTTCTGGAAGGGTCCCAATGATCCCCCCCATCTGGTCTTCCCTCCTGATCAGGCCCGGGTCTCCCGCAGTGCAAGAACGAGGGCTTCTCGGTAACTTCCCCCATACCTCCATTCACCCTGTTTCTTCCCTTCTTTTTAACCAGGTCTCCTGGGGACTTCTTGAGAGACACCACCCAATCCAGTTTGGTAAATCTGGAAGCCTAGTGGACAGTAACAAGTGCACAGTCCCAGACTATATCTGACAACATAAAGAAAAATTTAATCTTCCTCTTTAGTATAACACTGCTTCCTCACGGTACAGGAATAACCAAGCTATAACTCATTGAGACACCAGCAATTAACCTCGCACCCAAGAAGCACAGTGGTGTAACCAGGATAAAAACTGCAGATTAAAAATGAACTGAGAGAAAATCCAATCTCAAATAGCAACACATACATGGTAAAAAGTAATACAGGAAACACTGCTAATATCAGCCACTCAATACAACTGAAACTGAAAATATAGCCAATTACTTTTCTAATGTAGGTCTAATAGGGAGTGCCAGGAATCAGGGAAGACCTCTAGCACATTAAGAATGAGGCCAGAACAACAATTTGACATCTTGCTCACAGGAGGACTCTAACAGGCTGTTTAATCCAGTAAAGGAATTGGTAAACACAATTATCCGGCCTGTGTTTTGCAGCAGGTCAAACCATTATAACAAGTTATAATAAATTATTGTAATGGTTTCTTTTGATACACAAAGGTCTCAGACTGAAACCTTCAAGCTCAAAATCATTCAAATTGGATGCTATTTTATGACAGAATGAAATGCCCTAAAATATAAAGAGTTTGTTGAAGTGACTCTCAAATAAGGAAATAAGTAAAGCAGGAACAGTATTTTCTATAGAAGGTGATTTTCAAAGGAAAGAAAAGTTGTTAACCAGAGGTCTGGGCAGCTTAGACTAAACTTTCTGCATCTTGCTGTTACATATCAAGAACAACAACAACAACAAAACTGAAATTCAGCAAACTTTCCAAAAAGCATCCGTTACTTTTCCTGTGGATTACCACCACTAAATCAGCACATCTTTTGGCTGCTGCTTCAGATATCTGGGATATTATAGTCAATTGCAATGATTGGGCTTACTGAATTCATTTGAATTTGCCAGAGGAAATGTCCAGGAAATACTGGAATAATTCAAAACTAAGACTAAAAAAATTAAAATCTGCATTTAAGTAAATGAGGAATGTTTGACATTTAATAGATTGGTTGATTAGTAACACCCATCAATTTAATCATATGAAACAAAAACGTAAAGGTGAACTAGACAGCTGAGAGAAAAATAATTTTTTTTCAGAGACCTCAGTATCTAATATTCAAGCTTAGTGCTCAATCATTGTAAAAATGGAAACACACCTTAACTTTCATTTCTTAACTATAATTTTCACACATTCTGAGAGTCACAAATGGAAAAAATAAACCAGAAAGTGTCATTCTGGATTGATTTCCTACCAGTATGATACAGCTTTGGAACTGGAGTTGAATCCTGCTGGACCGAATGTTTCTTTCTGGTGAGACAGTTGCTCTGTGAGGTACGTGATATACACTGATTGCCAGCTTGAGTCTATATTAGCTCAGATTTTAAAAGCTGCGAGAATTTGTGCAAGAAATAGAAACCTTATAATTAATTTGTTAAAGAAATGAGAATTTAGAAATCAGAACTTTAGCTGCAGCTTTTCAGTCTCCTACCTACCCATTCGAGTTAATGGCTCTGCACATTAAGGCTGGACAGGCTGGAAAAGAAATCCAGGCCTTCCAGTCTTTGTGTATCAACTTTAAGGGGTATGAATAAAACTATTATTACTCTTCTTATTTAGTTAGAAGGGATTTTACATGTGCAATTTGTTTTCAATTGAGTTATAGCAGGAATTAGATTATAATAAAATATTTTGCCATGAGCTATGTGTACTTCTTCTCTATTTTTCTTGGGAAAAAAAAAGCCCAATAAAGAAAACTGTATCCTGCAGGTTAAAATCCTGTGACATTGTTGAAACACCAGACAGGATGATGTTTGTGTATTCAAAGAACAGAACTAATATAAAAGGATTTGTTCTAAACAACCAAGATCATCATATTTTACGCTAACGTATAACTGATGTGTGGCAGTTTATCACGTCATCAAGTTTGTATACAAGTTGCATACAACTCTTTGCACCAAGAAAATTTATAGGCTTCTGCTTATATTAAACGACAGTTCTAATACTGTACTTTTATAAGGTTTGATCCAGAGAACATTGAAATTAGTGAGTCTTTCTATTGACTTACTAAGTTTTGGATCAGGCACTTACAGAGCTTTCCTATGAAGTTAGTGAAGCACTTCACCAAATGAGATAAATGGCCCGTGTTTTTCTGCACCAGTTCACAGCCAGTCTTCAGTTCACTTTGAAAAGTGTAGAGAAAATAATTGGTTTTGTATAAAGCATGCAATATCTTCACAGTGTTTTTTTCTTCTGTTTTCTTCTGTCCCTTTTATTCAGCTCATCTTACCATTTTAAATTTTGTTGTCTGAGAGACTGATTTATCGCTCTCATCACTTACTGGTCATGATTTATTGGCTGTGGCGTAACGGACTTCCTCTGAGAAATATTGCAGATATGTGAGTAGGAGCAATCTTGCAAGGGGTTAACGTTATAATCTTTTTCTAGTCTGTTTATAATCCCAACACTAGGCCAGTAACAGAGGAGGGTGGATCTAAGAAGGTACGGGAGGAGATGTGTGTGTGTGTGTGCATGTGTGTGCATGTGTATGTGCATTCGTGCTTCGCTTTTCTGAACCTCGGCTGCCTCATATGCCACTGGGATAAATCTTCCTCACTCTGAACAGGATCCTGCTTACTGGATATTCCTGATGGATAGCTAAAAGAGCTTACTTGCACAGCCACCTCGCTCACACAGTACTGCGGAAGATTTCATTGAGAAATGTTTGTGTTTGCTGAAAGAATGGGCAGATAGTTACAAACCAACCCTTTTCTTCGTAAAAGCTAACCTGTGGATACCAAAGAATGGAAATTGTTGATGATAGCTTACTTGGAAATGGTACCAATATTTCTGCTTTCCTGTGTGATATCATCTTGGAAAATGACACTTTTTTCTGTGCGGATGATCCACCGTATCCTTCTAAAGGTATGTACAGAAAATAGATTTTTCAGACAGCAGTAGTTCTCACTGAAAGTAGAGATACTCTAGAGAAAAACAGCTACAGGAGGCTTTTCTGTGAGGGAGTGCAAAACCAAGTATTTGCTGATACGTTAGGATGAGAAACAGGCAGGCAAGATTTTAGTTATGTGCTGACTTTCCCAGTTAAAAATTCAGCTAAAACAAATTCCAGTTAGAATGGAAAAGGGACAGAAGCAACACTGGGCACAAAAGGCAAATGGCTCTACTAGGGCTGAAAGAAACGTATTTTTTACTCTTCAAACAGTTCAATAACAGCGGAGTTATCTGATCTGATACCATGTACAAAAGTGATTAAATATGAAATTATAATGCTGAAGCTGAAAAAACCCATCCATGTATCAAAATACTTTTGATTGCCACCTTGTTTCTCACTTTTGTATAAAGAAGGGATTTCCACGGTGAGCAAGTGGTGCAGGCTAAGCAGTTTGAGCAGCATGTGCTTTTAGAAGTTGTACATGGTTCTCCAAACATCCACTGTGCTGCATGTATTGTATTGTAATATTATGCAATTCAGGTAGACCAGAGTAAGTTCAGGAATTTCAAAACTTCCACTGATTTTATATTGGTGTGAAGCCTTAGTAAAAGCTTTACCTTTTGGTTGAGGATGAGACACGTAACGAATGTGTGCTTCCTAACTGATTTTTCATTGTGACAATTTTCAGATTTGCATCAGACCATTCGGATCCTGCTGTACGCTTTGATATTTCTGCTCAGTGTTTTGGGGAATATTCTTGTAATTACGGTGCTGATAAGAAACAAGCGGATGAGAACAGTCACAAATACGTTTCTGCTCTCACTAGCTGTCAGTGACCTAATGCTCTGCCTTTTCTGCATGCCATTCACCCTCATTCCCAACCTGCTGAAAGATTTTATTTTTGGTAGTGCTGTTTGTAAAACTGCCACTTACTTCATGGGTAAGTATTGAGAGTTTATACTTATTTTGAAGATTATCTAATGAGATATGTGAGAAGCTTGTTAAAGACCAGTAGAAAGCTGACTATTTCTATCTGCCATTGAACAATTACCAATATCACTAAGAAACAACTTTGTGGTGCGAATCTTCATGGTGCTGGTCTCCTTAGTCTGATCCAGCAAAACACAGAGACACCCACTTAATTTGAAATACGTACAGAAGTGCTTTTTACGGGGTAATTAGTTTGAAGGATCAAGCTTTAATCAGTAACATGGCACCTACCCTTGCTTACCCAACACTGACAGAATTATTAACAGTTTTCAGACTGCCCAGCAAAAATAGTAGCATTGTGCAGTCCTCGCTAAAGGCAGATATTGCCCACGGCTTTCTGCTACCAGAATACAGAGAAATACAGAGAGAAACAGAGAAAAAAAAATAGCCCAAGGTAGATCTTATTTGAAGAGCTGGCAGTTAGAGCAAGCACTACTTAGAAGTCAGGTATGATGAGAAGTCACCAGGAGCCCGTAAAACGCAGACCTCTCAGACCTCCGGAGCTTTTACGGACTGGCTTTAAGAAACACTGCTTATCTCTGCCTTGCTCTACCCCCTTCAGCTGTCAAGGTAGAGCCAGGAATTTCAAACTGCCTGGACTATGAGTGTGTGGGTAAGTGGTTTTGTCTCACTTTCAATACTCCTTTTGTGTTTATTTCTTAAAGAAAGAAAAAGAAAAGGGAACACTATGTGAAGTTTTTCTGATTTAGAATTACCCTGGGTTCATTACAGAAACCTAAATTCACTTTTCAACCTGTGCCCTGGGGAACTTGGATGTAAAGTGAAAGCACACATCTAAAGTGTGGGAATGGGAAATCAGCATCTTTCCATAGATAAAACCAATAAAACTAAAGGCTACGTTTAAACAAATTATAATGAATTGCTGCCATGAATGCCATAAAAAACTACTGAAGCCCTGTCATCTTTCTCTTATTTCACAATGTGTAAATTGCTTTATAAAAAGTCCAATGAACTATTTTCAAATATTAAGTTTTTAACCATGAAGTTTTTTTATATTAAGAATCAGAATGTGAATATTTCCCATTAGCATTTCAGGTTAACAGAGCTTGCTGTTGATAAAAAGACACTGTCATCTATCATGTCACCTATGATCTTAGTCTTTCATTTTAAGAAGTAGGTACACTTTAAATTACAGAGGATTTTTGTAAAGCAAACTGTAAAGTTAAGATAACAGCATTTTATATTTTGACACACATTAGAATATGCACAAAGATCATGAAATGAAACTGAAAAGACAAGGAAGGCTCACCCAGTGAAAGAAAATTTATGACAAAGTCAAGAAGAAGAAATATTTCTGATCTTGCAGTGATAACATGGGGCACCTCAGTGACAGAAATACAGACCACTGCCTTCCACTTCCACTGATTCATTGATTCCACTGATTTCAAATGCTTGTTTGAATTTCAGTGCAATTACTCTCATATATAAACCACAGTAGCAAAGAGAAGAATTAGGAGGAAAAGTGTCCTCTTTTCCTGTTACTGAAATTTCCTGGTTTGACAGAACGAATCTTTTCTCTTGGACTCCTGGAGTTAAAGCACAGAGCAAGAATATCAGTATGGGGATTTAGACCTCTTGATGATGCACTGTTCGGTGACTAAATCAGTATGATATTTATAAATAATTTAGCTTATAAACATTTTGCTATACTTTCATTTTTTCTAAATGTGCACAGAAAGTTAGCAAGAGTAGCTGAATGTAGCAGGAACCATTCAAAACAAGAGAATAACCTCTTTCTTTATTTTATGTGTATAGGTGTCTCTGTAAGCGTATCTACGTTCAACCTGGTTGCCATATCTTTGGAGAGATACAGTGCCATTTGCAAACCTTTACAGTCCAGGGTCTGGCAGACAAAATCTCATGCCTTGAAAGTGATTGCTGCTACCTGGTGTGTTTCCCTCATTATCATGTCACCATACCCAATCTACAGCAAACTGGTACCTTTTACCAAGTACAACAACAGCACAGCAAATATGTGTCGGCTCCTTTGGCCAAGTGATGTCATTCAGCAATCCTGGTAAGACGTAACTGACTGTTAGCAAATGCATAATTATCTAGTGGAAAATAGGTTTTCATGGTAGCATTAAGGCTACTGAGAAATCAAGCATTAACCTTTAGCAAACGTTCACACTTCTCTGATGCTTATTTAGAAAGTGAAAAAAATCTGATTTTTAAGCTGTCTACATTTTGACACTTGTATGACTTTTGCCTTGTATGCAGGAATGATACCTAACCTGGCAATGGTTCTCAAACTGTGGCCTGCTAAGCCCTTACTGTCACTGTAAAGAAAGCATCTATCGCTTTTCAAGTAGGAATGTTTCCTGCTTTCACTCATTCTTATGTAAACTTCATATTTTCAGAAAAACTCTTGATTAATCTTGGAAAAACATGGACACACACAAGCACCCTTCTGCGTGCTGCCTTGCCTGTTAAATGTTTGCCTGAAGGTCCTCTGAGGCAGGGAAGAAGCAGAGTACAGAAACATGGAGAGATTGCAAATGTCCCTGAGAACAGAATGCATTTGGCCACTTAGGATGATTAGAGAACAGGGGCAATGCTCAAAGTCCTACACAGCCAAGCAGAGTAAGTAAATAGTAGCATTATGAAGCGGCAGCACTATTTAGGTGTTGTGTCCTTGCATAATGGCCAAACACTTTAACTGATGCTGAGGAGATGTGAGAGGTTTTTTTGCCCAATGAAGATTAACTGAAACTGGGAATTAAAGTATGTGCCACTTCAGTATGGTGTATATACAGGCACAGAAAATTCATATTAATGTTTTCCGGAGGCTCAGGTATTTGCCAGCATGAGCACAGATGAGGAGGAAGGCTACAGGGTGAAATTCTCTTCTCTGCTGCATCGTTGTAGACCTTGAGGCGCTTTAGTGACTCTGCACCAAAGTCCCAGTGAGCAGAAGAGATGTAGGCTCTTGAATATATTTAAACAGAATGATTTCCCCAATTCTGAATCACACTGGGAAGCTGCTTATGATTACTCACATGGGAGAGCAGCGGGTATCGATGTGCAGCTGGGTAAAGGAACTCCCTCTAAAGAAGGGGTTTTCCACCCTGGGAACCTCCCCAGGGACTGTGCGGCCCCAGGGCCGACACGTGGGTACCGGCTGCTCCGTCCCTTTCTGCATGCCATAACCCTTGGCAAGGACGCGCGCAATCCCAGTCACCGGGAAGCAGTAACCACCAGCACCAGCAGCTCATCTGAGGATGAATAGCTGCTCATTTGGTTTCTGTTGGGCAATTTTACATCATTCAAGGCAACACGGCAGTAGCTGTCAACAGAGGAACAGGAGGGAAGTTTCTAATTTCTAGAACTGTCAAAAACATCCTTTATCTTACCATGAAAAAATTTCAGCAAAACCTTTAACTACTCCTTCTCCAAATGCTAATGTAAAGAGAAAGGAGCTTTCCTGCTTTTGTGCTATTCCCTAGTCACGAACTTCTTGCGATTCTTTAGGTATACTTTCCTGCTACTCATCCTCTTCCTTATACCTGGGATTATAATGATGGTTGCATATGGCCTGATTTCTCTGGAACTCTACAGAGGCGTAAAATTTGATGTCAGCCAGAGAAAATCTGCACGAGGTAACAGTACTTTTGGGTTATTTTTTTAAGTTAGAGTTGAAGATATGAACAGTAGTCCTGAGGCTACAGTAAGCTATAAACAACAAAATTTTCTATTTGCAAAAATGGTCATGAACAGTTATAAAAACTTGTCAGATGCGTTTGCTTGATCGAAGTGGTTCCATTATTCTCTAATGAATAATTCTTCACCTATAGCTTGTTTGAGAAGAGCTCAGACAGGATAAATCTAATGTCCGATTTGTTTGTTATAGAAATATCTAGATTTTTTTTCTAGGCAATGGATTAGGATCATTTTTGCCAATAAACAACAGGATAAAGTTGTCAATTTAAGATAGAAACATACAGTTTTGACAACTATCTTCAGTGAATACTTGCGCAAACAGTGCTCATACTTCTTTTGCATCAATTTGTAGAGTTAAGACACAAGAACGTTGGGAGATAGTGGGCCCAAAGCGGCTGGTATATGGCTGAGAGAATAAGGATGATCCTTTCTTTACAGCAGCTGTTTAGCCATGAAGGAAGCTATTTATCTCAGAACTTAGACTCCATTATGCTATTTGTATTTTGAACCGCTGTTCAGAAATGTTTTGCCAACTATTTAAGTACTAATTTATACATACAGAAAGAAAAACAAGTACCAGCAGCACCAAATATGAGGATGGAGATGGATGCTACTTGCACAAAGCCAAAAGAAAAAGAAAAATGCCATTGCAACAGCTCTCTGCTACTAGCAGTAGCAAAATAGACCGGGCAAGAAGCAGCAGCTCTTCTGCCAACTTAACAGCCAAGAAACTCGTCATCCGCATGCTGGTGGTGATAGTGATTCTGTTTTTCCTCTGCTGGACGCCCATCTTCAGTGTGAACGCCTGGCGCGCGTTCGACACCACCTCAGCGGACCAGCATCTCTCAGGAGCTCCTATCTCCTTTATTCACTTGTTGTCCTACACGTCCGCCTGCGTGAACCCCATCATATACTGCTTTATGAACAAGCGTTTCCGCATGGGTTTTCTAGCCACTTTCACCTGCTGTGCTAAGCAAAAGCCCCCTGCAATGAAAGGGGAGGCTGCTGAGGAAGAGGAGGGGAAGACAACGGGGGCCTCTCTATCCAAATGCTCCTACACACACGTGAACGTATCTGCACCCCCCTGAGCTGCTTCTGGAGAGAAGAGGCTACAAGTGGCCTCAGAACTTCAAATATTTATCATCCGGTCTTGGGAAGTGACTGTGGCATGCGCTGAACACAGTTTAGTTCTGAAGAAATAAAACGCTTCAGCTGACAGTAAATGCAGAGAGAATTTCATGGGAAATGGATGCTATCATTGTCTGTGCTTTATATCACCTTCCCTCAAAACTACAAAGGAGGAAATGGGCTCTTTGGAGACAAGGGACTTTGTAAAAAGCCCTAGAAGATGGCGTATTTGTTATAAACTGTCCTGGAAAAGGAAAAAAAAAAAGGCATCCTTTCCATCAACAGTTTAGCTCAGTTTTTAGCTACAGTTCTGAGTATCCCACTAAATTTCCCACGATGCTAATAGATTCTCAAATATGCATACAAACCTGCGTTTTACTGTCTGCACTTCAGTGTCTATGTGTTATAATTAAAATCTTCCAGTTACTTTCACAGTATTTTTTCAAATTATTCTCACTGAGCTAATACATGCTGAGAACATTTTGCTGTTGTAGTCAATTAAGAGAATTTTGGGGTGGAGAGAAAGGGATCGTCTATGGGAAAATAATGCTTTCAAGTAAAATAGTTTCTTTTTTTTAGTAAAATGAAAAAGACATTGGTGGCTTTAAGCATAGATGGGACGCACTCTTCATCCAGATGAGAACCTATGATAAACTAATATAAATTTGTGCGTTTTTGGTTTAAATAAAAACCACAGAACCAGCACAAAGAAGTGGCAAGCGCCCATGCAGGCAAGTGGCAGGTTCTGCAGCAAACCCAAAGGCTTTGGTGGAAACTACCGCATGGGGAAGCATAGGTATAAATGCTCAGGATACGTGCAAAGAGGTGCTTTCACAAAAGACACAGGATTGGACACCTAGACCAATGCCCACAGTAGTAATACATCTCACAAACATATTGACAGTCATTCCTAGTGTGGTACTGCACACATGAAAATAGAAACACTTAGATGTAGGAAAACAGAAACAGTACACAAAGAAAGCAAAGACTGAAAGAGCAGGCACTTTTTTCAGGTAGTGAACAGCTTTACTAAACTTTGCAACTATTTTCTCCAAATATACGTATTTGTAAACAGAAAACATGGAAAACAATGAATGATGTAATTATTGGTGTTTTGTTGAGCAAAGAAATCAGCCTCTCTGCTGAGCACTTGGGTGAGTGCACGTGTTCGGATAATGCGCTTTGCCCTGGGAGCTAGACAGTAGGAGTTATATAAATTATATTGTATTTCGTTTTGTGAAAATACCTCTTGGAGATGCTTCTGTCTTCTGAGTCAATATCATTTAAAAAACTTGGTATTAGACAGAGATTAAATTTGAGCAGAGTGGAATGTAGATGTGGATGTGAAATATAACCACTCTCAAGGTTTTTAATCGGAGAATCTGCTCTCCTTCCAGAGTGATTTTAAATTGGAAATAGAGTTTGGGTTCCAAGCGCCCGGATTCACGTGCTGCCCTCAGCTAGTGCCCCAAGTGGTTACCTGTGCGGCTCTAGCACACAGCTGCAGCTATTAACTTTTTGTATCCAACCGGTCCACAGACAGGAAATTAAAAAAAAATTATAGATGCTATTTATGCACAGTCCATAAAAACAATGTTTTGCCTGCCATGTTAATAAAGTAGCGCTCTTTCTGGAGCTGGGATGAGACCGTGGACAGTGATCTGATCTTTTGCAAATTCTCATGGAAGTAAATCATGGGATTTAATTCATAGCAATGAAATGAAAATTTTGCTTCAGTTAAAGATGTAGGATGAGACCTTCTACAAGCCTGTCCTGCCTGTTGAAACTGAAGGAACAAAACTAGCTGCTTTTGGATTTATGCAGTGAGAAAACAGAAAAAATTATTTGTGAAGTATTTTGTACCATTTGAAAGTCTGACTTCATTATAGGGCATGGTTTAAAATTGTTCCTGCAAAGAAATCACATTTTAGCAGTACACTGGATGTGAATATGAGTACATGCTGTACAGAGAGGAAACCTACTTTAGGGTTTTATATTTGTTCTAAAACACAAATTCCTTTGCGTAGATGTAGATTTTCCAGCACTCCCAGAGTCGGCGCAGCTGTTCGTGCTCCGTTCCCCGCATCCCTGAGGATGGCGGGTTCACATGAAAGGCGAAAGCTATTTCCGACAGTGCCTTAATCAGCTCACAGGTCCCCCGTGGCCTGCAAAACCTGCGGCTGCAGCAAGCCAGGAGAGTTTCTGCTTAGCCCCCGCTCGCAGTGGCCGCGGGAGCCGGCCGGCGGAGACGAGCGAGGGCGGCCGCAGCAGTGGGGCAGCAGCCCGGCGACCGGGAGCTTCGAGACAGGCCGGGAAGGGCACGTTCCCGCTTGGGCAAGGCCGGTTCTGGGCACGTGCCGCTCTTCCCCTCCATTTCCCCCTACTTACTCTTTTTTTTTTTTTAAACCAAAGTGTTAGTGCTTTAACCCAACTCCAGAAGTCATTAGCCTTAAGCCGGATTCCGTCAAGGGGTAGAATTAAGGTTTTAAAATGCAGCATTGCAACCCAGGGTGCTATCTGCCTCTGCCCAGTCTCCTGGCCCAGGACACTGAAACCTTTCTGGGTGCATCCTAGCGCAGTTCCCCATCCATGCATGCCCAAAGCCGTTCCTGGCACCGACTGCTGTTCTTGCTTTGCTAACGTGTCATAAAACCCTCCCAACACTTTCACTTCAGATACTGGAAATGTATGTTCAAATATAAATATGAACAGAATAAACTGGTATCAAAATAAAAGAAACCATAAAGTCTCTCCAATAAGTCGTCTTATTCATCAACATCATTTGGATATGGAGGTTGGAGGGAGAAATCCTATCCTAAAAATCTACTTTTACGATTAGTAGGGGAGATACCTAAAGGCTAACTGTTCTCCAGATGCAGAAAAAAAGGCAAAGAAAGAGATTCAAACAATAAATTTTGGGTGCAGAGTGCCAGTAAGTCTCTTCTACCCCTCTCGCCTGCCCCCAGGCTGTTCCCCCCCTTTCCCTTTTCCCTTTCACCTCCATTTCACCTGCCTCTCACACTTTTTTTTCTTCTACACCTTTCTTGGTCTCTGGATTACTTTCCACCGCCACCAACCGCTACGTTTTTCTCCCCGACGGGTTTATTTTCCTCCCCAGACTGATTTTCCCAGAAAGCACCCTCAGCTCTCGCGCTGCCCGTCGCCCCAGGCCCCGCCAGGGCCGAGCGTGGACCCCCGTGCTCCGGAGGAAACGCAGCACGCGGATGTGGACGTGGACGTGGACGTGGACGTGGACGCAGCCCCAGCGGTGCGCGGCCCTGCTCCGTGAGGCACCGCCGCGGCCGAACCGCACGTGCCGCTCGGTCCTCCCCGGGCTGCGGGGCCGCGTCCTCCGGCGTGAGCCCGTATCGCACCCAGCCCGTTGCCATCGTGACAATACACCAGCACCACACGCAGCACGGCCAACGCGTGAAGTAAATGCTCGCGCGGCCTCGTGACAGTACCGCAGTGCTTTCCCTTGCGGCACACGCTGCCGGGTTACCGGGCCCGAGGGCCGAGCTGAGGGCGGTCGCCCTCCGTGGGGCCTCCCGGCAGGGCTGCCGGAAAGCCGAGGTGAGCCCGCGTTACACCTCGCACGCCTAGCGTTAAAGCTGATCGAGGGGCAGATGTTCACTGACTACGATCAAGGCAAAAGAGTCTTTAGAGGCGAATAAGGGATGGTAAAACTTAGCAGTTTTGAGTAAGGACTGTGTGAAAGGGGAGGCTGTAATCTTTTTACGACCGCCTAGTAAAAAAGGAAGGGTCACCAGTTTATCTAACTCTCCAATTTAAAATATGACCCTGACCAGTCAAACCACATTTGGCTCAGGTGTGCAGGTAGGTCAGCAGCTTGCTCACCCTCTGACTGAAGCTTTCCCGCTCACTTTTCTATACACACTGTTCATTTCTGTTAAGCAGCTCCAGCTGTTGATGCACAGTCCATCCCTGGCTCTTCTCTCATCGGTAACCTCCGCGCCACAGTGATGTGTGCCTTAAAGATGCCAGAATTTCCAAGTGGTTTATAAAACAACCTATTTCCAGCATTGCCTTTTTATTTTTTTTTTCTCCTGCAGTGCTTGTTAGGCTGCCTCAGGCTCCTACCAAAGAAGAAAAATGCAAAAGAAATGTTCTTGAGCTGTAAAGCTCCTCTGCTGCTTGCCTAATGGCAAAGCTCCTGTGCTAGGAGTTATTTATCTGGGTCTCTCAAGATCCATTACAGCGTGAAGAGTTTCCTCTAGCTTCAGCTCCCAGTTGTGTCCAGAAAGCACTAATTTTGAGCTAGTGAGACATCAGCTGTCCACTCTGTACTGTGAGGCAAGAGCAAAACATCATTGCAGGTAGCAAACATCAAGTAGGAGTCATCTCATATGGGGTAAACACTTTAATTAATTTCCTGCTATTTTGTCAGTTATTGAAAATTAAAAAAAATCTCCTGATAGAATGAATAAATGCAATTTTTGTGGAGTTTGATTAAAAGCAGTAGACAAACCACTGCATAGCTCCTGCAAATATCATAAATGCAGAGGCGTTACAAAACAGGCACGAAAAACAATCACAGGTACAGATCTTAAACCCACAGGAAAAATGAGGGGCTGTTCATGCTGTTTAGCTTCCCTTCAGAGCCGATATTAATAAAGACAGTGGCACGGAGGTCTTTATGGTGAGAATATTTGACACCTCATAAGTAAGAGGCCTAGTTAATGACAAAGTGAAGAATGACACAGAGAGCTGAAACCCTGGGGGAAAGATGTTAAACAGGCACCAGCACCTAGAGAGAACGGCTCAGCCACCCGGGAACGCTATGGTTATTCTCACAAAGCTGCTAGGGGGCTTTTAGCACCCTCAATTTTCAGGATTTTGCAGCCTAACTGAAGAGACGCGCAGAGTAACCAGCCCTGCTTCCTTGGCTCCAAACCCCGCCACCGTCCCCGTGGCTGTGTTTGCGCGGCACAACGCCTGACCTGCTGTTCCCTGAACCTGGCGCCCACAGGGTTGCTATCATGGGCTTGCCAGTGCTATAGAAGAAAATAAATATAGTGAGATCATGTTCAGCCAGCACGACCTGGAGCGTGCTCTTTCTGGTAGCTTCCCAAAGGACGCCTCTGGTACAGTCCACGTGCAAGTAGGAAACATCAGTGCCGTAACCATAGCATTAAACCAAGCCAGTGCAGCGCTGTGGGGGCAGCAGCACCAACCCCACAGCCCCTCCAGCTGTTGGATGTGCTACATCCAGCTCATTTAACCCACCTCTACTCATCGGCCGAGGCAGGACAGGGTTCACGGCAGGATAAGGATGCTGTGCTCTCCTGCAGACAAAGAGCTCTTTATTTGCAGGCCAGCTGTGGCCAGTGCTGGAACTGCTTTACAATAACATCTGTAGCAGCTAAAGGGAAATTTTCAGGCATAAAACAGGGTTTTCACAGCAGATTTTTAGCAAGGAGGAAGCTCAGCTAATTTCAAAGTCCTAGCTTCACGGGGACTGCAGATCTAGGAAAAGGATCCAGAAAACATATCTCTGTGCCCTTGTGTTTATTAAATAAGAAACCTGTTTAAATAGTGTCAACTGGCTGAAACAAAACAATACAATCCAGGAGAGACTGTCAGACATAGCTATGCGTTCCCTGGTACTTTTCAAGCATTTTTTTCTTTTTTTATTTATTTCCTTGCTAGTGGAAATTCAAAGAACCTTATTTGAAATACAGGATTTTTCAAGACATCAAAAGTTTACTAACATCCCACATAACTCCTCTGCTGCACTAATTTGTCAAATATATAGTAAGACTGGATAGGCTTTCATTACTATACATTGAAGCCAAGACTGACAAGCTTCCACATACAGAGGCTTCATGGAGAGAAAGAAAACTACAGATTTACAGCTTTGTTCAATATTGCCTTGCAAGATGTGTAAGGGATTAATGAGACCAGTAAAAGAAGTGAATATTTAGAAAGAACACTGATGAAGACAAAGCTGAATTTGATGCACTTGCAACTAGAAAAGTAGCGCTACGGAATGCAAAAATAGGGCTATTTTTGTGTGCCCTATGGAGGTGTGCAGAGGGCAAAAAGTCCCTTGGCCAGCAAGAGGGAAGGAAGTTCAGACTTCACTTCTGGTAGGAAAGCACGCCTGTTTCAGCAAGATTGCAAGGGGACCCCACTGCTCTTCAGCCACCCAGTTCCCAGGGGATGTCCCCTACGCTGCTGCACCTTCTGCCTGCCTGGCCAGCAGCCTGGGGAAGGGAAGGGGCCTCTGTCACCCGCTTTCTGCAGTTTTCCGAGTTATTTTGCTTCTCCCTGGCAAGCGGTCAGATTTGTTTTGCTTCAGCCCTGACACTACCCACCAGTTCCCATTTGTTGGCTCTCACAGGAGGCCAAGTCGTTGTCCAGTTGCTCAGTTTTCCTCAGGAGTTTTTGCTATACAGAAAAATTGGCAGGTTAAAACCTGTGAGAGTCAGACATCTCCAAACTGAGGAGCTTAAACTACATTGTCACACTATTGTTAGGCTCTAATCTAGTTGATGGGCTAAGGGAACACAACGTTACGTCTCTCTGTGCCAAAAGCCTGAAACCCAAAGCCTCCCGCAAACTCTGAATCCATGGTACGTTTCGGGAGCTGCACCTCTGTGTCTCGGCCGTGGCCAACAGAGACCTCATCTCTTGTGCCACCAATGGACTAGGGAGCAGGCAGGGACTCGCAATTGCATCAGGTGGAGCTGGATGACACAGAGGACGCAGAAACTGTAAATACCAGTTGCTGTCAGCTCTGTAAAGGAACATAAGACTAAGGGATTATTTTAAAACCTCCCTGTGGTGCTGACATTTAATGGTCACCAGTAATTGGAAGAGGTTACTGTCCACTGGTCCCAGCAAATGAGCTTGAAAAGAAGCAGACCTTCTGCTAGGACAAAACAGGACAGGGAAAAGCAGAGGACTTTATTCCCTCTCCTGCCCCATCTCTAGCTCTCTTCCGGGAACTTTTCCCCACAGTGCTCCTGCAGCCTCACTCAGCAATGGACAAGAGAAGTCTGTTATACGTCTCGTTGCTACCAGTTGGCTTCACTAGATAATTATTTCCAAAACTGCATGCTTGCTTAGACTACAGCACCTTGTAAATTCAATTCTTTTGCTAACTCCACCAAGAGCAGCATGTTTTTAAATTAATATAAACTTACCAAAATGTAATTTTAGAACTGATTCATATTGTGCCTGTACTTACTCCTAATTTAGTTTGAATAATTTTGTCTAATCTACTACTACATAAACCAAACCGAAGAACTTTGATATTATTCCCATATGCCTGTGGGCTCAAAGTAGCCATCTGCACAGCTTCAGACTTTGCTTTGAAGCCAAGAATTGTTATTTACTTACATTTGTCCTTGGTCCTGTCCAGAGGAACATATTTGTGTAAGTGCTCTGTGAGTACTTTCCTGCTCCTGTGAGACACTCTCCACCTGTGTGATCAGCTATCTTAGATAGCAGTCGGATGGGCTTTTGAAAAGGGGTCCAGGCTTGTAAATGATACATTTCTTCACCTGCTCACTTAGAAACACCTGCTTCTTAATAATACAATTAAGTAACTTTACTTCTACTTTTTTCTTTATACTGCAAAATTTCAAAGCAGGCTCGAGGTCCCTTTGCTTCATTTCATAGTTTTAATATGAACCTTTCTCTTCTGTCTGCGATAACAAATCTCTAATTCTAGCAATTCTCCTTTTCCACATGGAGCAGGTCAGATCTAATGCCCTCACACACAATTCACAAGCAAAGCCATATTCAGCAATTTTGTCTGAAATTTTTCAGAAAATTAATTGCTCCTGACACATTTTGGTTAGCTTCAAACTCCAGTCCAGTTTTACTGTTATCTCAGGATTTCCATGTCATCTCTGGCAAGTTGCCTTTCTAACATGTTTGGAACTTTTTCCACAACTCTGCTTCTTGCTTTAGGGCCCTTCAGCATTTTCTACGGCGTGAAGTGAGAAGTGACAACTTATAGAGTGGCCTATCACTGCATTAAAAATAAGGGAAGACACACATCTATTTTCTGCATCTCACCTATTGCCATACATTTTCAGCATTATGCACTTACATGTAGTGTGAAGGCAGGCAGAAGTTTGGACAGCAGGGCAAGACTGAGTTAAAGTTTTTGGCACCTAGTGAAGCGGGAGAGGAATTTTCAGGCCCCTGAAAGCAGTTTGTGTCTTTACTGAAGTAAGAGGAAATTAGTTTAAAATGTTGACATTTAATAGTCTCTTTTGGCTGGGGGGAATAGATGAGATAGTTTACACCTGCAACAGAAATCTTCAGAAAGGGATAAAACTTGCAGGAAATGTTCTGAATAAGAGTGCTGCATCCCTGAGGTGCTGCTGCTTGCTTGGAAGCTTGTACACTTCTTCATCAATAGCTAATTCCAGTTTCAAGTCCAGTCTGGAATTGGTCCCATCTAATCCTGTTCATTCCCAAATAGCAGCCCCTGCAAACAATTTTGGGCTTATGTTTGCAAATTCTGCTGTTAGCAGTGAGGTTTTTGCCTGGGTAAGGATGGCGGAATAAAGCACAACCAATCATTTCTCTGGGTATCCGAGAGAAGAGCTTGTACATTAATTTTCAAGTGTTTGTCCCCACTGGCCTTAAATGCAGGTACCCAGACCCTATCAGCTGTGTCTGGGGTGACATTTTGTTCTGCCCCACGTGGCCCTCGCTGGGGCCTGGGAGGCCGTGGGGGCCGCAGCCTCGGTCTGCTCAGCGAAAGCGCAGCGTTCCTTTATTTTTTTTTGGGTTATTTACAGTAGATAGAACAGAGTTACTGTTGCAGTAAGATGGTGGAGTGGTTGTATTATTCACAGAAAAACAATTCTTCCTTTATTTTCGTATTTAAACTTTTAGCTCTTCCTCTAAGCTGATGATCCTGAACCTTTCCATTCAAAAGCTCAGCTGCGTACCAGGCTCTCTCATTTAGGTGGCTTAGCAAGTAGCAAACCAGGTTACTGACATATTCCTGACCAAAGAACAGCCAGTGAGACTTTTCTGGGCAGCAGCTTGAGTGTGAAGTCCACTAGCCCACAGCTTCCCTTATACACAAATCCCTTCCTATCCTTTGCATTTCTGTCTGTGGTCTGCTGTGCCCGGATCCTCAGCAAGGACCCAAAAGTGCTGGAGGTGACGGTCCCTTAGCATCCTCAGTCACCATGACTTTGCTTTCCTTCTGTGCACACCAGGTCATTCATGTTTCTGCATCTCAGGGACATAAGCCACTGCTTGAAAAACTACACAATCCAACTTCAGCTGGGAAATTAGATGAAGTGAGAGTTAGTCAGGAGTTTTGCTATTAAACTGTCAAATGTAAACTTTTTGATGGAGATGAACCAATCACAGTGAACCCTTTCTGCCGGGAGAGAAAATTTCTCTAGTCCAAGACAGAATTTCTGGTGTAAGATGAGAGAGAATCAAGTTGAAGTTCTTGTTCCTGTTTCAGGAGAAGGACTTAAGCCTTGGCCTCCTCTGTGCCAGGGGAAATGGACCCACCAAATAGTTACCTGGAACAGAGGCTTCTTCAGCCTCTCAGGTCCAAGACTGTGTTGACATCTATGAACTAACATGAATTGGAAAAACAGGGAAACACAGACAATAAATCCCTGGAGCAACAATTATTGTACTGCAAGGGGATACAAGAGACCTGAACTCATGTCCCAACTTCGCATCCAAAGCAAGCATCTTGACCAATGTTTTACTTATTTTTTATCCTTTCCCACATATTTTTTACTTTGCCTAATGGCCCAGTAAAATACAGCAAGCTTGTCAGCATTAGGTAAATTCAATATAGTCTCCCCTTGGATGGCAAACATGCTGGAGTTTACCTAGCAAATATCTCATACATCAGTTCATATTTTATACCAGAGCTTCTACTAAAGCGTTTACTCACAACAGTGAATTGCTAGAGAACTATAAAGACTGTCAGTCAGTTCTGCTAGAGTCCAACATCTTATTATACTGCTGTTCAACTGTTCTTTGATTTTTCTCCTCTTGTGTTCTTTTAAGTTTTTAGAAGAAAATTATTCAAATTCTGCCCATTAAGATGACTTTCCCTAGCTGGTACTTGACAGAGGGGTTTCATGTGTGATCCTTCCACCAGTAAAAATAAAACAATTTATCCTCTTGGCCTATATGGCAAGTAACAGTCAAATTTTTGTAGCTGTATCCATTACGTGACTTACAAGGGACTAAGTAACTCCTATCAGTCCTGAAATTTCCAGCAGTCTGACTTAAAAACTAGTGTTCACATCTGCTGTTACTTCTCTCCTTCCATCTTACATAAGAATTTGGTGATACTTGTGTCTAACTTAAGGTCTAAACTCATTGTTTCAAGCCCCACCTGGGACCTGGGCAAACTTGCTTTGTATCAGGATGTTACTATATTAAGCCTATGAACTTTCTGCATCAGAATAATGAAAAAGTCCAATTTTCCTTGCACATCTCACAGTACTTTTCTGGAGAACACTTCACAAGCGGACCTGCATTTAAATATCATTTTAAAAGAAAAAAAGAGAGGTACATTTTCCTAGTAAATGCTGCATTAACAGAAACAAGATAAACATAAGTGCTGACAGTGTTCACTCTAATATGGCTGGCTAAAAAATGTGCTTGTTGAATTACTTGTTAAAACAGGATGGAAGGGCTGGAGAAAGAAAGAGGTTAGATTGTCATATAATGTGAAACTGGTTAATAAACTTTCCTCAGATCCTAGCAGAAGAAAAACAAAATGCTACCCATATTTCATGCCTATATTTCTCAATATAGCTAGATGAACTAGCTGCAAACACAGAGAGTCACGCGTAATTTTAGAAAGTTGTGATTGCATGACCCATTTAAATTTTTTTCTTGCTGCGAAGATAGTCACATTCGGGTAGCAAGTCTAGTCTACTGCTTTGTCACCTTAACTTTCTGTGAGAGGAAAGAGGTAGAGGTTGGGTTGGTTGGTTTGTTTTCTGATTTAACACACTCATATTGATAGGCTGTATCTGTTTTCTGTAAGTTCACTTAAAAACTGTCAGTAAAAAAATATTTTATGCAAAAGTAGAATTTTATCAAAATTTATCAGTCCAAGCTCTGAATTTCAAAGCGGTGCAGGATATAAAGACAGCTGGATCACAAGTTTTATGATGAAATAAGTTTGGAACAGAACAGCTTAGATAATGACCAGGGCAGCTGAAGGTAGAAAGACAAAAAAAAAAAAAAAAAAAAAAAAAAAAACCCAAAAGACAAAAACACCCACACCACTCTCGTTCATTCCCATAGCAAAATACTCCACAGTAACGAAAAGCATAAAATTATTATATTGAAAAATGAGGACTTGTTAGAAACCGCAGACATGTTTGAAAGCTTAAACACTCGCCTATTGGACTTCTCCTAAAATAAGGGATAAAATTCTATCAACATTACTTGTAAGTTAAATAAAGAATGCACCATTTCTTCAGACTAGTGTTTGATTTATACGTCTATTTAATCTCCAAGGTAAAACTGTTTGCCAAAAATTGATTTAGAAGTTTAAAACTTCTGAATGTTTAAAATTGGGAAGTTGAAATAAACTGATGTGATGAACTGATGTGGATGTTTATTATTATATGACCTCCGTCATGATGGAGGTCACCACTACAGGTAGCTTCCAGAAACCAGATGGCTCCTTCCACCCAGGCACGCTGCAAAAAGCAGTATGCAGTGGCAAGAGGACTGTCAAAGCAGTTACACACATCCACACAAACGTTAATCCACATCAGACCATTGGTTTGGAGCACTACTCTGAAATTTGTAATCCCTAATCAGTAACCTGCACAGCACAGATACAAGACATTATCATCTGTAAAAAGGTAAACCAAACCCCTATTTCATCAAGAACTTTGTGTCAGTTATCTACTTTGTCGATATCAGATTTCACACTTTATTTTTGAAGAAAAGTTTATTTTTGAAGAAAAAGGTTTTGTCGTCATTGCAGAATGCCGTCATTCTGCTTTGTATTACTGCAGATTGCCAGACTGTATCTTAGCAAATACTTAATCACAATGCCTGAAGTGACTTTTACACAAGCCAGACTACAATGCTTATAAAATTCGAGCAGGGTAAAACTTTTCCCCAACTTCTCGCCCTAAGGGAAAAAGTAGATTCTGTATCATAAAAAGCGCTGGCATCAAGAGGCAGATTTGAAGTTACCTTTTCTGTATGTTGAGGTGCTTGTTTTCTCAATCTGGGGGGAAAAAAATCCACAAAATTAATATTAAACAACATGACAAATTCTTCTTGAAAATTCTCATTTTGAAGGCAAAGCACAGAAAAGCTTTTCATTAAGACCAAGACGAGTACTTAAAAAAAATCAGACGCAAGGTTTAAAGAAACCCTAATGATTCCTTCATGTTAATATCTAATACTGCTGAATCTCTCCCTCACAGTTTTTGCAGTTCCCTATAACGTTCTTAACTCAATCACTGTGAATCCTCTAGCCACTGACCCCCAGCTTCCGCAGTGTACAATTGTTGGCATCGAGAGAATTGCGATGGAATTTGAAGAGGAAGCACACCCAACTGAGAACAAACAAAAAAAGTTCAAGTATAGGAAAAGAAGAAAAAAAAAAGCCCATATCAATAGATTACCAAGGAGTAAAAGGACCAGTCGAAGACAACAGGACACAAAGCAGCCATCTGTATCTTTTGGGTTTCATATATAGATAAATAGTGCGTGGTGGGGGACATGTTTATGCAGGTAAATCTAGAGTTCACACAAGTACATTCTGCAACTACATGCACACACAAGTATCATGCACACAGATCAGCAGCTGTAGTTGTCCAGATCTGCAGATGCAGTTGTACTGAATGGAGACAAAAAAGCCAAGTTTGAAATCCCTGCTGTCATGTTTGCCATCCTTGATGAGCACACCAGTGTGGATCTTGAGATCTTTTTTGCACATTCCATTTCACAGCACGAATACCTTGGCTGGATTAGCTCTAAATAGATTGGGTCAAATTCTACCAGAATTAGCAAAATCAAGAAGAAACACCAGAACAAACTGGTTCACTCAAAAAAGTCACTGGGCCCGAGACTGAATTAAAACTCATTCAGAAATTTTGGATAATTAATTATATGAATACATTTGTGGACAGCTTGCTATTAAAACAGATAATTTGAAGATAGAAAACATCGTACATATAGATTTGTGCTTCTAACCTTAATACAGTTGTTGAAATAATTAAAATAGAACTATAAAGTTCTTTAAAAATTCTGATGATATAAGCACCCAGCTTTAAAGCTAGGTTTCTGTAAAGGACGGCCAATCAATTACAATTTATTATAAATGTCTTCATGTATTGATACAGCAATGAACAAATTAATGCAGTTGCTATATTTATATGTCAAAGGCCTCAAGCAAAGTCATTCACAAGAAGCTACAGTAGAGAGTAACTGATAGAGGTAGGGATACAGAAGTGGTTTGAATGGCACCAAGTCACATGCTGCCTGTTGAATATATCTGTAGTGACTTACAGAAGCAGAGATTGACAAATTTCCCAGGAGACAAATTAGCAAATGATACAAAAGTATGTAAGTTATTTAAAAGCAGAAAAGATTTAAGGTTTATATGAACATAGATGAGAGAACATGACAGTAAATATAAATAAAAATGGATAATGACAAGCAAAGAATTTCTGTATTAGAAAAAAGTGGAAATTATATGGCTTCAAATTATGTGCATCATCTCAGGATAAAGACCTGCAGATCATTAAGGTCTGTAGGAACTTCTATTCAATATACCAACAGACAGGTAAAAAAACAAACAAACCCCTCGCTGCCGCCCCCATCTTTCTTCTATCCCCTGCCCCACAGCCCTAGAAACAGCACAGAGAGATTACAGAAAGTAATCTTAAAACTTACAGTTCATCTTATTTAACACTGACTCGCTCAAGCTATACAGCAGAATTTCCAGGTTCTGAGAAAAATTGCAAACTAATTAAGGATCTGGGAAAATACACAAAAAAAAGGTAAGTGACACTAGAATACAAAAGCAATAGTGCCTGGAAAAGATGACAGCAAAGTTTTAGTCACCTTTTTTCATGCTTGAACAAGCAAAAAATTTGAAAGATGACAAATTCTTTTATCAATTCTTTTTCAGACAGTGCGCAGTTAGCCTGCAAGTTTGCTTCTACAGAGAGCCAAGACTTCCTAAGCTTACTTTTACTTAGCATACATAATTCCTGTTGATATTCAACAAGGGAGGGGAAAAAAACCCCCCAAAACAACAGACTGTAACCCCTCATGTTTTTGGCTTCACACTAAGTGTGCACTACTGGATATTAGAAGTAAATTTTCGCTACATGCATGCTAGTCCCCAAACTGGAGTCTGTACCATTTGCTATGCTCCTCAAAAGCACGCACCACCACAGCGAAAGGTAAACTACCTGTCCCAGTTCTGTAATCTTAATGTTCTGAAATGGCAACATTCGGTGTAATCCTCCTGTCCTTTTCCTCTAGCCAAATAATTTCACACCATTTTTGTTTTAAGCCTTTATTCCAGATTGTAACAAGATTTATTATTCAGACTACCTGCATAGCTAATTGCCGAGGTTTACATGGAGAGATTTTTTTTTTATCTGTACTACTTCATGTAGGATCAGCACCATCCCACACCCTCTGTTTCTTCCAAATATACCAACACTGAAGATTAGCAAGCGACCCTTCCTTTTTGCCAAACCTCAGAAAGGATCTATTGTATATTGTCTTCTAGAAGAGTCTGAGTCAACTGCAGTCCATTTCTGGAATGATAAAGTCATCTTTAAAATAATTTTGAAATGTAACCTGCCCATACTGTCCCTGTTACAAACAGCAGAAATTTATCTGCTCTACCAGTGTTTAATTTTTATGTGTTTTAAATTGTAAGAGCTGCATTTACCTGTGCAGATGTTTCAAGAAAATCTATAATGCTTCCTTATAATCTATTTAAATCACCAAATCCCCCTTCCTCGCTCTCACCACACCTTCTTAGCAACCAATTCTGGCCCCTTTGCTGTTTTAAAACGTAACTAGCAGCTTTTGCACTAGCTTAGTACAAAACTAGCAGTACTTCTACAATGGTAGGAATTTCTACCACTGCAAAGTCTCTCTCTGCTGTGTCCACTTCCCATCTCTTTTCACGTCGCAGAAACTTTTGTTTTTTACTGTCTCATTTGTGCTTGCAAGCCAAGGAGATAATTTCCTGTCAGCACTTGTGGCCCTACTAGAGTATTCTCTCAAAGCAAGAAAAAAAGCTAGCTTGCTAAATTTCTGCAGATCTAATTATTAACCAACCCAAAGAAATATCAGACAGTCTGCGCCTAAGGAACAGGATGAAAATAAATCAGATAAACTAGTTGTAATAATACAGTTGCTAAAGTTAAACAATTAAACACAGTTCATTTTTTCTTATTTAATAAATAATATCAAAAAGTGAACCGGTTCTTTTTTTTCTTTTACATTATTGGAAAAAACAGTCTCTTGTCTAACTCCAGCAATTATACAAGCCATAACGAAACAGATTTAGATTTGGAGACCAGCTTTTTGGGTGGACATTCTACATCCCGTTTAATTGGAGTCCAGTGCGCATAGCCTCATAACTACTGATGACTTCTCCACTCCTGGGCTTGGTCTTCTTTTTTGTTGTTCTGCTTCCATTGATGACCTCACTGTTCTTTTGCCCCCACCCCCCCAAAACAAACTTATTCCATGTATAACATTGAAAAAATCTGCAAAAACATGGCAAATTCCAACATCTGATCAAATCATAACTACCTTTATGCTATCATCATACAGATGTTCAATTATATTTGCTGCATCAACAGTAGCATGGCATTTTATCTTTAGCATAAAAAAATGAAACCAGATATTATATGCACATACACACAGAGAGTACACTTGACAAAAACACTTCTTTGTGGTTTACATTTCACTTTTATTTATTCCTCAAAACTGCCCATATTGCAGGGTTTTTTTTCTTGATGAAATATGGAACTGAGCAATTAATTCTACAAAATTATGGTAAAAACTTGCTCAATTTTCTACCTTATTGCTAAGAAACTTTACAGGTGCACAGTTTGTAAAAATAACCCTTTTAAGACTGAATGTATACACATGCTACAGGATTAGGAAAAAAAAATAGAGAGAAATTAGCATAGCACCTCCATATGGGGCAAATGCAGTGCTGAACGTAGACAAATGTTAACAAAGTTAGAACTGCTCATTTATTTTACAACTTTTTTTTTATAAAGGGAAGAAATCGTTCAGTCCTAAAAGGGTTAAGTAGAAACCCTAATATACTCCTTTTTCTAACAAAGCTGCCACTCAATCCCACAGTACAGTGCTTGAAAACAAACTCAAAAGTCTGGCACAGGAAAGTATACACATTTGTTCAGTACTCATAAACACAGCTGCTTTTGAAAGAAAGTAAATAATATGGTTAATAATTGAAGAGCATTTAGTTTCAAAATGGACACCTCTATGGAGTCATTTAGTCTACAGTGGGTAGCTTACTGATGATAGCTAATTTGTTTCACTTGGCATTAATATTATGTGTATGGGGAATTCACAGATTTATTTCTTCAGTTCATGCCCTTCTCAGGTAACCATTCTGATCTTATAAGTCTGTGCAATAAAAAGGATAGAATATCATTATTAACACAGTTGTGGGAAACCTTCAGGGGTAAATAATTAGGAAAAACATCAGCAGCAGGTTATTAAAGACTATGCTAGTGTTGAATTCTGAAATGCGGTTCCAAACAAAAAGAAAACAAGAAAAGGCATAGCTAAATCTGAGCACTTAATTTGCTTTTTCATCCTAAAGTTGGAACTAGAACAACATTCTGAACACAGACTCATTTTCTATGTATATAGAATAAACAGCAGACTTAACAGCTAAACTTGAACAGTTATAATAGTTTCATACTGAAACATTCTAAAAGTAGTTTAATCAAAATCTTTAGATATTGTTAATATCATGAAAATTGATTAACAGCTCACAAGGCCAATAAATGTAACAATATCACCCCACAGGAAAAAAGTTCAGGAAGATAACATATCTGAACAACTGGACATCTTAACAACAGTACGGACTTGGAAGACCATTTCTGTACTATGAATTACCTACTGGCAACAATGGAGCCACAAGCTCAAGGAAAAATACAGGGTTTAAAATGGTCTTGTAAGCAGAATTTAATAACTTTTTTTCACCCACTAGGCTGTAGTGTGTAAAACAGCAGAAATTAGGCTAAGTAGTTAGATGCTTTACAAGTCAAAGAATATTATAATATAGTCTATTGGGCAAACTTATTGCAAGAAAAGAAACTGAATATAAAAAGTATTGCATTTATATGTAAAAATTTTAAGATAATGAATATAAAAGCAGGTGTCAAGTTCTGAAAAGCTATTTAAAATATTCTTTGAAGGTTAAAAGGCTTGTTATGGTTTACCTACTGTGTGTATATAATGTCTTGTTCTTGAATATCCTTCTAAATCTGATACATACCACTTATTTTAATTCTCAGTCTAATTAGTGCTGAAAAACTGTGGCCCTTGAATGAAGCCATATTGTAAGATACTTACTTATGTGCTTCTAACAAAAACACTGTGAAATGATTCCTGCCACAAAACAATTA
Source organism: Dromaius novaehollandiae (assembly GCF_036370855.1). Taxonomy (NCBI): domain Eukaryota; kingdom Metazoa; phylum Chordata; class Aves; order Casuariiformes; family Dromaiidae; genus Dromaius; species Dromaius novaehollandiae. The sequence continues at coordinate 67,783,732 of NC_088101.1, forward strand.
AAAGAAAGTTACATAGCACATACAGAAGTAAACAGATTTGCAAGTAAATGCCAGTAAACAGTTTAAAACAGAGATAAGGCCACAATGAATTCTGCCCTTGGTCACTGAAACAGAGATGAGGTGAGGCAGTATTCACTAGTGCTAAGAACCAGCATTGTGACTATGTCATGGGAATAAGTATCGTAATACAGAATAGCAAATATGAAGGCCTGTGGTGGAATACAAGCACATTTTAGAAGGACAGTGGCACTGATTTAAACTATTAGCTAAATGTGTTTTGTAACTGATTTCTTCCTTTAACCACATTGTCTTCAAGATATACAAAACATGTTCAACGGAGCACTGAAGCAAGCATTAGAACGGAGCATTGCAGCAGACAAACATGGTGCAGAGAAAATGCTTTAAAATGGTGGTGGTGTTGAAACTGGAATAAGTGGTCAGAAAATAACCCTATGAAAATGGTCAACAGATAAGCCCAAAGGCAATGCACTATAGAAAGCCACAGGTTCACATTTATACTGCAGTTGTGGCTCTTGCTTCAGGGTACAGTAAAGGCTGAACACACCATAAAAATTGTATTTTGGCTTTTAAAGAGGATGATCACACTATCAGAACTTGTCCTATGAGTCTATGCCTAGTTCTGTGACTACAAATGAACTACTGGGATATATTTTCAAACACAAATGAAGCAGGCAGGTTTACAAGGAGGGATAAAACATGGCAAGGTCAAAGTGAAAAACAAACACAACAACCAACAAAGTCAAAGTGCAAATGAGCCTTACATTTATGATGGAGAGAAGACTTGAACATTGCACAAGCTGTTGGCAGGGAAAGAGAAATCCACAGGAAATAAGGATGGGAGGAGTTGACATCTTGATAGTGCTTTTACAGTTTTCTATTTGCCCATTTCTAAGTAATAAAATTTACTTCTAGTTATTATGGTATGATCACTTCACAATGAAAGCACGTTCTCAATACAAGTCTTACACCAAAGTCTGGCCTAATTTACTCAACAGTATGAAGAAAAACATGCTTTTCGTGATTCTCGGTGATGAAGGGCATCACCTACCAATCCCATTTGTAGCACATACTTCTCATGATATTTTAGTTACATGCCAACAAGACAGAAGACATGCTGCCAAATGAAGTTATTGGGAACATTCCACTTCTGAAATAAAACATTTAACTTACACTTAATACAAATTATGTACAAGATTAGAAAACCTGAACAGATCCTGAAACATTTTCTGATGCAATATGACTGAGCAAGGAAGAGGGGGAGAAACCCAGTAACAACCCTTCAAAAACACCAACGTATGCCTGTGACATGAACAATCATTAACATGACTGCTTGAGATGCCACTTTAAAAAAACCTCATGTAATGTTAGAACCTCATGAATTATCACTATAAATACATATTTTAAAAAAAGAAAACAGAAATAACTATTAACAATGACTGAAAACAGAGCACTAAAGTTAACATACATTGCATGTATTGCAGGCAAGGCAGAGGCATTTTTTAAAGCTTTTGCACAGACTTCATATAATCTTAAAAAAAATATGCTGGCCTTTACAAGGTTCTACTTGCTGAAATAAAAACAATTTCAGTTCATAAAAAGTCACAAGACTTCAGTTTAAAAAAAGGAACAGTTCCAGCCACAGACCAAAAATATATATATATTTTTTTAAACTGGAAGAGTATGGTAATTAGATTATACAAGCATGGTCAGGCTTGGAACCTGAATATACTTCAGAGCAAAAGCTCAGAGGAAAAAAAAATATAAACTATTTGGTAACAAAAGTGTACTATATGTTGTGATACAAAAAAGGTATGGTGAAAATGTACCTTTTATACTAAAGCTTATACAAGTTCCTTGGTCCATAAAAACTATGCTGCGTTCATGTTTTCTAGTTTGCTCAACATGTATCCCAGCCACATTTTTAGTTCTTGCCCATTAAAAAAAACAGCTGAAAAATAGATTTTCAATAAAGTTCTTATGTTTCGGATGTATTCTTTTTTATTGTGGCTTCTATATTTAAGATCAGCACTTGCAGGTAACAAGGTTCAAATAACATCACCTAAAACGGAAAGGTGTTTTCCCATGAAACCACAAAAATTGTTCAGTTCTCTTGAATGTAGCACTTAAAAGTCAGTTAAAGTCCAAACAAACAACGGTAGTTAGGAAACTACAGTTGCTGTAGATGATGTGACATTGGTTGGATTTGTACTGACATTTGTGTAACTTCCCTCGCTGTTTGTATTTGTTTCACTAGAAGCCATGAGGCTTGAGTTGGCTCTGAGGATTGCTCCAGCAGCACTGCAGTGTGGTCGTGGCCCTGGTTCCGGTGTATATGTAAAGGTAAGGCTGGTGGAGTAAATTATGCCGTCGTTACGGACCAAAGTTACTGGAACCTGGACTGGCTGACGGACCCACCTCCAACCCTCTCGAAATGCAGAAATATCTGGAACAACACATAGCATGCTCTCCGCACATCTGGAAAACAGGAGAGTGAAGTAAGAATAATAAAACAGCTTAAAAATTATTATAAATTATTCAAAGTAGCCAGTAAAATGTAACCACCAAAAAAGCAGTAGAAAATTCTGTACCTGTACATGGTTTCAGCTTCCACATCCCCAAACCAGACACGTAAATTTGGAGTGAAGTTCTGTCCTGTAAGTTCGAGCATTGCTACATCCCCACCACCATTCAACTGGAAAGGGAGTGATGAGAGAAGATATATTAGTAAGAACAAACAACCCCCTCTCAAAAAACAGAAGAAATTTCTTCATAGTGCATAAAAAAATTCTCCACAATGCTGTTTTCATCCACTGGATAAAACAGAAATAAACACACCTACACAGCTGAACCATGAAGAAGTAACTCATCTGAAAGATACCGCCAAACAATTGGAAAGCCTAAAGGAACTTGTAATTCTTCATAGTGGCCACTTAGAATAAAGCAGTCAATAAGCACGGCTTTGAAAACAAAGATCAAAGAATCTTTCACAGAACACATTAGGAGAACGTCATGATTTTCAACAGCAGAAAGCAGATTTCCTTAATAAGGATTCAGTCTGGCTCTGTTTGATGTGTAACTGGCTGTTTTAAGAGCCAAAATAAATTTCTAAATAACCTAATAAAAGTATAAGTCATAAGGATATATCTACCATAGTATTTTAAGGTATAAAATTCTTAATGTACAGAACAATATTAACTGTTATTTCATATTCCAGTGATGAATATGCTCAAGTATTTTGGAACATAACCGAGAAAAATTATAGCAGTGTAATTTCCTATTTATAAAGCTGGTAGGACTATTTTCCTACAATAATCCATAAAGGTGCTAGGAAGGTTAAATCAGTACCACAATATATTTTTGCATGAAAAAGCTTTTATTTAAAAAAAAAAAAAATCACTTACTTGAAGACTTTCTACAACAGGCACAGGTGTTACTGGAGCATGGACTGGTCCCATCCCCTCATAAAATGTGTATTCTGCCTTATCTGTGCTAATGATTGTCCAAGAAGCTCCATCATTAATCATTTCCTTATTTGGTTCTTTTGGGCATGGAGTGGCCTTAGTAAGAAAGAACAGTTTTACATCTGAGCTGTAGATTTGTTTGACAGTCACAAAGCTAAAAAACAACTGAGTCAGTAACAATATCTGCTATTTCAAAAATGTTTCCTACTGTTTTTCCTCTAACAAAATGCAACAGAGAAATAGTCACATACTGCTCAGCAAAACTGGTAAAAAACTAAAACCTCTGAAGACATTGTAACTCTTACCTATGATGATATAGCCCAGTCTCCGACCTTCTGTTTAGCATTTTAATTTTAGTTCTGCTTTCAAAGTATTAACACTATCCATAACCATTAACAAACACAAACTATAGCATCAAGGAGGAGCTACTTTAGAGTAGATTTTTTTTGAATTAATGACAAAGTGATCAAAACTGCTGCAGACTGAAGCGGACATATTTTATTAGTTATGTTTTACATCTGCCCAAGTACCTAGATTTTTTTCAAAATGAGTTCTTCATCATTCACAAAATGATGGAAAATACAAACTTATATTTCAGTGTTTGTACAAGGCCATGGGCAGAAACCGAAATGGCAAGTGAGTCAGAATTTTCCTTGTTTCCTTGAAAATATTACCAAATTAGTCTAAAAAGATATAAAATACATTGACAGCTATATTCTTATGGCAACAAAAGCTTCTCTGAACAATTCCACAGTCTAACAGTCAATAAGAAAATTCTGCATATAAGGTTTAAACACAGGCACAGGAAACAATGTACTCAGAAATTCAAATTTTAATACCTAAATTCTGTTTGTTTTCTTTCATAAAGCTCAGGATATCTAGGTATGTTTTCACTCTTTCTAATTGTTAGATAAACTTCAATTAGCACAAATTGCCCAGTTCAGATGAAAGGAAGTTGAGCTCCAAGCTGAATTCAGGCAGACTCTTCATTCTGATGTGATCAGGTGAAAAGACACAGAAAACAGCTTGCAAGATAAGTGTGCCACTAGGATAGTGCCTAGAAATCTTTGCCAGGATTTTTTTGCTTTGCCAGGACCCAATTGCTATTTTTATTACAAATAGAACCTTATGAGGCTTCTAAACTATTAGCCTAACTTTAAAAAGAAAAACTGTTATCTACTATTTTGAGGCATGACATTTCTCCTACATGTTACCAGGAGGATTACAATTCCTGAAGCTGAAGGGACCAACGTGCTTCAACCCAAAACGAATAAAAATATGGGTATCAAAAATGAAGGAGTTGAACTGGTAGTTACAACTCATGTTCCTGGAGTCACCACTTACAGTTTTCTGAAATCACCAGCTCAATGTGCATTGGCAGCCTAAAAAGTCAACACAATGTCAGATACAATCAGAAAAGGAGAATAAGATATCAGATATTAGTTTGCCATTGTAGAACCTCGGTTAACCCACATCTGCCACAGTGTGCAGTTCTGGGTACAGAGAAGGGCAACTAAAAATCATCAAGAGGCTGGAACTGCTGGTCTTAGGAGAAGAAATTAAAAAGACTGGGACTCCAATTTGGGGAGAAGAAATTAAGATGACGATGGACAAGGTGAATGCAGAACTATTATTCACCAAATCCTGCAAAACTGAAACTACAAATCACACAGAGAAACTGTTACATTATTCAAAACACATACAAGAAAAGCTCTCTACACAGAGGATAGGAAACCTCTGGAACTTACTGCCACACAAGGTGGCAGAGAAAGAGCATCAGCACATTCAAAAGGAATCAGACAAACTAATGGACTACATGTGTACAAACCAATACTAAAAGATAGAGCCAGAAATGTATTCTCCTACATTCCTAATACAACAAACGTGGATGCTGGTGAGTACAAGGGGAAGGGACTGCAGAAAGTGACCAGGGTTTGCCTGCTCTCTCTAGATAGCATCTCCTATCGTTGTTATTAGGAATAGATGCTGGGCTAGATATGGACTATTGCTCTGATCCAGTAAGGCATTATTTATATTCTTTCTGTATTCTCCAGAATATATGACCATCTTTAAAAAGAGATCTGGCTAGTACTTCAAAAACTGAAATTCAATTTTATGTAGGTTCATATTGACCTGCTGACTTTTCACAGCCTCTCTGCTTTAATCCTCTAATTTCTCTATACTCAGCTACTTCCTCTCACCCAAGAAAAAACTGTCACTGTAAAGCAAACCTTTTACTATAATCACAGTTTGGTTAGGCTCTTGTCCTAGGACTTGTATTCAGCAGTAAGTGCGCAGCAGTGGGCAGGTGAAAGATGATACACATGCCTATTTCCCTGGTTTTAGTCTTATGGTTCGAATGAAGAAACAGATAAAATGGGACCTCTCTCCCAACACTGGCAGATAACGTTTATTTTCCAGACTCATTTCACTTACCAGAGTGTGATAAGAGCCCTATGTGCAAGTTTAGCAGATTTTATTCAACAAGGAAGCAAGTGGCAGCCTTGCTTTTCCTACCCTACCAAAGAAATTCAGAAGAGTAGGTGGCCTTGTCCTTTTATCTTAGCTCTACCTCTGTTGAACGTTCATAGCTCTTATCAGACTGAGCTCCATGAGCATTGCACAAACTGAGGTGTGTCAGGATGTCCCTGTGCACTTCCAGGATGCTGAACAGGCAGCCATTAGAGAAGCAGGAGTTGCTTCTTCATTCAGCTCTTCCCCACAAAGTAGTCTGAGAAAGATTAAAGCACAAGGCTGATCCTCAGTCACCGCAATTCCTGTTTTTTTGCTTTCTGTTCTGACAAGAGCCCATTGCCCATTATGGAAAGTATACTGCTAGATATATCTCTGCTATCTGTGGGCAGAACCGAGCGATCTGCTCCCTTCTGAGCCACAGGTCATGAATATGTTTCCTGAAATATGAACAAGGCCTCTGGTATTCTCTTTCCACAGTCTCAATTCAGAATAGTCAGCTCAGCCTTCATCAATCTTCTTGTCTCTTCCCTTAAATTACGAGAAATCTCTAAAAGGTTGGCTTCCCCCTTTCCTACCTCTACCTTTCTTACCCTAGAAGCTACAGCTGTTCTTCTAGGAAGTCCTGAGTCTTTTCCAAGTGTGGCCATCTTCCTAGATCACAGTCTTATTTCCCAATACCCTTTGCTATTTGAGCTGCCCTGGATGTTTAAAAAGAAGATGGAGCAATACTCATGTAGGTCTGAACTTAGTCCCAGTCTTCTTACTCTGATGGGAATTATCACGCTGAAAATCTGCTATGAGCATGCTAACCTACACATGAGATTGAAAGAAGAGTTTGTTAGCACATTGTATGAACTCTCAAAGCAGCTGCATACCGTGACACTTTTTACAGCTCTCCCTTGGGGTTCATTCCTGTCACACTAACTTGCTAGAGATACTGTTCTCTCCATGCTGGAGAAACAAGTAATTGAAGACAGAGATGGTTACATTCTTTATAGACGAGAACAAGATTTCATGAAGAGGTTAATTTTCCAAATCAGATTTCTTTGGCTTTACAAGTTACCACGGCCAACTATGGTAACTTCCTATGCTTATGTTCTTAGCCACGAGCAAGAAAGTGCAACTCTGCTAAATTCCTAAAGCAGTAAGATCACGATGAGTTGTATCATTTCCTATTTTCTGCAAGCTAGGAGTGGACACATACATAATTAGTACAACTCTATTGGCACGTGTCAACTTGTTAAGCCAGGAATGCATGAGTTCATAGTGGATAAAATATAAATTCATTGTCTACACAGATCTGGAAGAGGGATATGAGAAAAGAAAAACAGATCTGAAACAGGACAGATGAAAAGTAGTATCTTCTCTGTTTTCAAAACAAAATATTAGACTCACATTCAAAAACAACTGCAAAAGTGACATTTATACACCTTTTGGGACTATTTGGGAAGACTCTGCAACCATACTTCTCATCCAGTAGAATCGGTTTAAAAAACTTACTTGAAATTGGATTATTCTCTCCTGGGAAAGGCACAAATACATTCTCTCAGTGTCCTTAAGGTAGAATGCACATTTATGGAGCTGTGATACTGGATCATCTGCATCCAATAACGCTGTTTGTTTATCCACTTTTCGAATTATCTGTGAATGAGAATTGCACATACATAGTTAGGACAATTTCTGTATTCCACTACATTCGAGATTACATAGTAATGTTAGCAAAGGAAGTGAAAGGTGGTAAGGTGGTATTTTTTAATTCCAATACCTTGCTGTTCTAATACTAACATTTGATTCATAATTTCTAGTACTTCTGACAACAAAGGTACAATATTAAAGTGATGCTTGGTACTACAGCTTCAGCGTAACAGGTGCTGCATGCATATATATTTTATCTTGTTTGCTATAAAAGTGGGGAAAAAAGTCCACGCTTCACAAAACAGCAAAATCTACTTTTGTTCCATTTCTTGATACAAAAGAGCAGGTCAAGTACTAACAGACTTTTACAGAAGCATATGCTTCCACTATTGATAGCATTAAGAACAGACAGTGGCAGACTGGTTGTTGAACTACAGTTGAAAATAAGGAATTACATTATAAGTATTCAGATGTCCTTAAGTATAATTTTGCAAACACAACGATCATAGCGCATCTAATGATAGTTGGTCATTAAATGTTACTTAAAGACAACTGCAAAGAACAATCATTCCTTACATCTGGGAGTTCAATGCAAAAATATCTGCTGTCTTAATTCAAAGCTGTTACAATATTTTATTTTTAAAAATTAAAAAAGTTACTCCCTTACAGACAGTGGAAATCTGTAGCTTGGAATTTTAACTCAACTTCTAGAAAAAAGTTAATACTTCATTTTATGCAACATCAGCAGAAGCAGCAGCCATAGTGCTTGAAGATTTCTAAGCCGACAATCAGAAAGCCAACCATGTCCTCTGGGATTTCTAATGATAATAAATGGCATTATTAGCAATATAATTTTCAAGGTTAACTTGTTTCTTCAAAAGTTCTTCGCATCAACCTATAAAAAGTCTGCAAGTTACCTTTAAATCACGTTACCTTCAATCAGTCTTGAAGGCAGCATGACACATGTTCCAAATAGCAAACACAACAGGAACCTTTAGCTTGACTTCTTTTAATCTATTTCTACCTATAAATACGGTTTCTGGAATCATAAATGATGGCATCTCCTTCAGGTAGTAAGCAAATGTTTAATGAAGCCCATGAATAAAGTGAAATCCTCCTACTGAATTTCATGTGCACTGAACCAGATCAGTAGCAAACAAGCCTGGATTTTTCTGTCAGGTAACATGACCTAATAAAAACTGAGATCTATTAAAATCATCATTTTATTCCATTTACTCTGAGCAGACATATTTTCTAGGAGAGTCTGATAACAGGAGAAAAGTTCTCAATAAAATACCTCCAGGAAGGCAAAAATAAAGTTTTACCCTGGCATGTTCTAAGAAAAACATTTCAAATTGAAAGTGGAATTAGAAAACCCTCATGTAGAATTCATAACGGGCTGACAAACCACAATTTCACCAAAGACCTCATGTGAAGTATGGTTTATTATCAGTCACACAAAATTCCATTTAGGCTGGCATTTAAGTGCATAAAACAGGGGAAAAAAATCTATAATTCTACTTAAATTTGTTTTAAAAATACACGACCTAGTGGTATCCACCACTGTGTATCCACCGATAAAATAATTTTTTGGTTCACGAACCTTAAGTTCTTCTAATCAGTTTTGTATCTGTGACAAAGGCCAGGTTTGAAATCGTCTCTTTTTTTAAAAAATGTTATTCAAAAAGCATTTATAATGTTACATAATGAAAACAACATTAGCGAAGGTCCAAAATGTTTCTGCACAATGATATTGGTATAATTATGTATCCTTAGAAGCACACAGAAGTGCTTTTAGAATCAAATCAGTAAAGCACTTTTAAAATGGTGCTAAACTCACAAACAAATAGAGTAGTCCTACTGTCTGCAAAGAAATTACTCATCTTTTTAATATCAGTATTTAAAGTATTTTGCTACACCGGGAAATACATTACCATTCCTAAACTTGACTGACTTTTTCTTAAGAATAGCCTGCAGAGTAACTTACTTCGACAAGTTTGAATTTTGAAAATTTATCTGTGCATACTTTACAAGCTGTTCAGCACTTACAGAATTTGCAGATATAAAGTGAAAAATAAGATCATATTAAAATTAATGCTGTTTTCTATATAAAGCATGTATTATCAAAAGGAAACACATGAAGCCAAAAATTATAAAGAACGCAAACCTAACTATGTAATTACACTAAGTAGCAAGCTACAAATTAATTACAGCATTGGAGAAATTAAACTGTACCAGTCTTGGGAGTGCCATGCCAGTAACTGAGCATACAAGTTTGACAGTCTGCCCGTAATGAATGTAGCCATCTCTCACTGTGAATTCTTCTCCTTCTGATTCATCATCGTCCACTGCATGAAACAGGAATTCCACATTATTTGTTTTAAAACATGTCTCTCTTGCTAGGAGGAACATTTAATATCGCTCTATTACATCAAACATGCACTCAGTAACAAAATGAATCTGTACTCGGGCAATTAATAAGGAGGGAAAATGTAAGACTTTTTTGTGGGGATGGAAGGAGGGAGGTGAGAAAGAATATATTGCTTCATTTTTTACTTACAGAGGTGAATGTAAAATGCTCCCCACTGTTGTGAACTGGCATGGAAATTACCACCTTCTACGTGCAAATATCTGGTGCTAACTGTTTGGGATCGAAGTCTATTAAATAGTGCCACTTTTGTCCCTGATGCAATACATACTGCAAGGAATACATACAGACTTGAGATTATAAAATTACTTCATTATTACATAGAGAAGTAACAAAAAAGTCACAAATACAGTGAAATCATGAATACAGGAATCAAGAAATAATTCTTATGAAGTACTTAGGCTACTTTTAGTGATCATTTTATTTGAAGTATAAGGAAAAATTATTCTTACAAATCACAATCAATTGAAAGGAAGACAGACATAACTATATAAAATTGTAACCATGCAACGTGAAATTTTCTCAGATCTGAACTTATTTTATTAATAAGTTCATTCAAGAGGGAGAAAGGCTAAGTCTGCTCCCCTAAAAAAATTCAGCTTACCTATTATTTTGTCATCAAAACGGGCATGTTTCTTCTACTTGGTTCATATTTACTGCCCATCAAAATTGTCTGAATACAAAGTCAACAGTGCACAGTCTGAGCCCACGGGCATGAGCTGCACAGCAACAGACTGCCTTTAGTCATGTTGCAAGCCAGCAGCCCGGAGTTCCACTTTCCACAGGTGCACGGGTTCCAGCCCAACACAGACGGAAGAGCCTTTTAAAGCACTAGTGAAGTTAAAAAACAAAAGAGGGCAACTCTTGAAGTGCTCCAGTGGTATGCAGGCAAAAACTTTGGAGGAAAAGTAAAAATGCTCCCAATTGTACATTAGCACCAGAAATATCTTTAGTTGAAAAACAGGGTAAGCAATGAAATCTGTGTGAAATAGCACTCTACAGATTTCTTAACCAATTACTTAAAAGCAAACATGCAAGAGATTTTAAAAATAAAACCAACATGAAGATGGCATGAGACAGTGGCTGTGATGTGAAAAAGTACAGTTTAGTAACATGGTGCTGCTCATTTATCACAATCTGAAAGCTATTCCTTTGCTACCCATCAAGACAGTCTAAGCACCAGATCACGGCAGCTTAAGAGATCCAGCAGCTTAGACAGTGGAGATGGGACATTCTTTATGCATTTGTTTACACAGATTTGCTCCTGAGAATAGAAATTTTTGATGGACCTTTTACATTTACTACATAACTTGACTGCATAAAACTTATTTACAGTACACTATTTAAATTGAAACGCTTTAAAATATATTGATGTACAGAGTTCTGAAGTATATTAGGAAAAACTAGAAAGTGATAATTTTATTGCATTTACTTCTACTTGTAGTTAAACCTCAGAGTATGTAAGAAAAAATAAATGAGGCAAAATGAATTGCTACATAAAGAAAAAAACTGCAAAAAATACTTACAGTCTGCATTTTTCAGTGACTGTTTCTTTTTAGAAGGTTTGGAGATGACTTTGATCCGTTTACTGAGGAACACACCAATGTCGTCACTATTGCCATAGAACATTTTTACTGATAACATGAAGTGCTTTCTCTTGTCTGAGTCGGATATGTACAATGTTTTGGCTGTGCAATAGTTCTGTAGGTAAAAACCATACTATTGTTTCTTTTTTCAAATCAACTGAGTTCAAGAGCCTATATACATTTAATTTTGAATAAAAGAAGACAATATCCTAAATCACATCAAAAATTGCTTTCTCCGTCTCTTACCACTACGAATAACACTTGAATCCTTTTTTCTAGCTGATAATGGAACACTTCCATATGGACTATTGTTTAGTTTTTGTGAATGACTTCAGTACTTTAAATTCTTTCTGCAGACCCTACTAAGACTGGAAACCAGATGATTAGAGACTACAGGTATAGCAAAGCCATGCCTGAGTGGGCGAGAGCACTACTAAAAATAAGTTAAGTAAGAGGCTGCCTGCACAGAAACTGTGTTTGAGCCAAACCTTTCAAAAAAGGAGGAGAGAGGATTGGGTTTTGAAACAATAGAAAGTTACTAATGGCCAAATATTTAAGATAGGTGACAACAGGAGCTAACATATCTCAAAAGGAACTTTTCTTATGCTTCATTTTACAAACTGAGCATTCAGAAATTGCACAAAAACAGTGTTTATCTTGGTATTACACCAAGCACGCTTCTGAGAAGTTATACTGTAAATGTTAAAGCCTTATCATCTTCAGTAGGATCTTGTGAAATCATGTGTTTAAGCTAAAAGATATACATGGCATGGGTATTTTGAGAAAATCACTTGAGATAGTAATGGCTCTTGGAAATAACCAGCCAGATTGCAGGACAGTGCAACAAATTTGCTCAGACCAAAATCATCTAACCTGTGGTGACTGACACACTAGCTTCCACGGCACCACTATGATGAGTGACCAAGACAGGGAACTCAGATAAGTTCTATTATATACTTGAAAAAAACCTTCAGCGATGAAGGTTTCATTAGAAACGAAACATTTCTAAGGAGACTGTGCTACAAATTCTACATAGTTACATAATACTGCTTAATAAGACACCAGCCAAAATGGGCACCTACATGCTGCCAGTCTGATTTCAACTATTTACGTCATCAGAAATACCTTAAAAAATTGTACCAATTTACAGCACAGTTTAAAAAAATCTACTAAATCTATTAAAATGTTTATTTAATTTTTATTATTCTGATGCAAAGGGACTTAAAGTCTACCTCTAGCAACAGATGTTGTTCAGATACTTCCTTAATGAGATTACGCATGCACGCAAGCCAGTGAGATGGACGCATGACAAATGAAAACACTTCGAGCTAGCAACCTTACTTCAGTCAACCTTTGATGCCTACCAAATAAACTAATAGTTTACTGACTCAGACTTTGAATCAGCAACACAGAAATGAAAGTTAATATCCTGTTATGTTCCCATGAACCATCAGGTCCACTGGTTCAAATTGTCCCATATATTTTTGAGAGACTTTTTCTAACCACTTATGTAATATCTGCCACAGTATACCAGAAGTTGTCAATAAGCAAGCACATTCCTTGAAAGATGCACCATGTAGTTTTAATATCCTTTGCAGTAATTTGAATGTTTCATTACACTTGCTTTACCTTTCCTTCCAAGTTCAGCTGCTGCATTTCTTGGTCACTGTTTCCTATTCCGATGAAGGCGCAAGGTTGTGATTCTTGCTCAGTGCAACCATCTCTTTCCATTTGCTCTTTTTTTTTCTTCCATCCGCTGCCCATAAGATACACGCATGGAGGGGGACAAAAGAACCTGAAAATGAAAAATGCACAATGACATTACACACAGCTTTTAAGAAAAAAAATATTCAGACACAAACTGTTGTGTACCCAAAGCTTTCTTAGTCAATGTGTATTTTGCATTCCAGTTTATACATGCATACCCTTCACCTGCCTTGAAGATTTTCTAAAATGCAAGTCACAAGGGGAAAAAAGCAAGAAAAATTAGCATTAGGTGCATTGTCACAAAGCACCTTTCCCATTCAGTATGATGGCTAATGGCCTGCATGTTTATAAAATGAAAATGCTTTATACTCTTAGAAAGAAAAGGTTTTTTTTTTTTTTTAAAAAAAAAAAAAGCGCCTTAAAAGTGATGACAGTATTGTGCTTTCGTAGGTGGTTAATATGACGCAGTGCCTACTGCAGCTGCAGCAGCAGTTCCACAAACTAATTTAATGGGCAACTGTTGACTACAGTTTCTAAACATTTAGCGTATCATCAGCAGCAAGGAGGAAGTCTCTATTCCGCCCAAACATAAATCTCTTTTACAGTTTACAAATGGAATAAATGATTTTACATCTTCACCAATAACTGCAAAAGATATGATTTGCTCATGAAATCAGTCCACTGATCAGGTACTATTTACATCAACACGTTTAAAATTAAACACAACATTGTAACACCGTCACTCCTTAAAGTTTCTGCAAACTATTAAAGTGTAAATACTGACTGCTTTTGGTTTTAGTCACAGCTAAACCATTAGCCAACAGCTTCAGTGTATTTTTCTTCATCTGGATAAGATCAAAGTTGAAAAAGCAGTAGAACTATGAGCACATGCCAGTTTTGAGGTAGCTAAAGAGGTGTGAAGGGAGAGGATAACAAAAAAGTTTCTAATCATTCTATTTATTTCAAATCAGAGTATAGCATTTAACCTGGCAAATCTGAAGCCCAAAGAAGACTCCTACTTTATTCTTGTAGGTAGATAAATTTTTTTTTTGAAAATTTGGCCTGAGACAACTGAATTAATGGATTGTTCATGTTATTAAACACCATAAAAACTTTGATTAGTACAAGTCAGCTTTAGTATCAAAACTACGTTTAATACACTTATCTCATCTGTTCAGTACAACTAACTTTATTTAACACATATAAAACGCTTTTTAAAATAATGGAATTCTAAACAGGTGAACCCAGCTAATAATCACGTAAGACCACATGTAAAAATTAGGAATCTGAATAAATGCAAAGATTTGTAGTCATTTCAGTTAATTCTACAGAATTAATATATATTCCTTGTTAGCTAAACAAAGAACCAAATTTTAAAAGTTTCATTGCAATTCAAAATGTTTCAATGGTTATGATAACTATTCAGAATAAACCACTTCAGGCAATAAATAAATAAATAAATAAATCAAGCTTTCAGTCTTGACAAATGAATACACAGTGAAAATTTTTCACTTAATTTCACTCTTTTGAAAACACAGCACAACTGATAATATACTGATATATATACAACCTAAATATCTATGGAAGTTTTTCAAAAGCGTCATTCTCTGGTTTGAAAAAAGACGACCTACGGACGAGAATTAGTAAAAATTTTAGATCATGCAGTCAAAAGATATGCATGTTTGAGAAGCCCATTAAATTAGTTTGTGAAACTGCTCCTACAAATTGTTTTTTAAACTTAATAAATCTAAAGTGATAGAAAAAAAGCTAGTTTGCCCCAATTAAGGCAAGTCATTTCAGCAAAGATGTACGTACATAAAAATTACTTACTCCTTCTGTTGCTGTCACAAGCATAGAAATTTTGATAAACACATAATTATGAATTAATGGAAGCTACTTGTAGAAGTGAACTATTCAAAGTTTAACTAGGAATATTTGTCACACGCTTATTTCATCAGCTTCAATTATTTGTATTTTATTCTTTGAGGGAATTATGGGTCACGGGAAGTTTTGGAATTTTTTTCTTCCAATTGTAAAATGCAGAACACAGAACACCAAGGCACCAGGTAGAAACGTGCCAATTTGCAAAGCAGATGTTTCTTTATGGAACTGCCAACTTCAGAAACTACACAGTAAAGTACCTCAAAGATGATATTTTACACTTTCTGAGTAGCAGCGTAAGGGTATTCCACATTCGCAAGCTAGGCCACAAATTATGAGGCTGAAAATTACAGTTATCTGACACAGGATGAATTATGCTAACCTTATTGCTGTAGGAATTGAGGTTCTGAAGTTTGAAAGTCACAGAAAGAGTAAGCATTAATAAATAAGTAACATTATCAAACAGCACACATGGTATATTACCATTCTGTTTACTATTCTGCTTTTTGCTCCTTATCTTTTTGCTACTTGACATCTTTTTCAGTTTTCTTCATAAAGATGCAGAACGTTGCAACAGGGGCATATTTAAAATCATCATGAATTTCTTTTACATGTCATCTAAGTCCTTCCCATCCTGTTATAAAGTTTTGATCTCAGAAACAAAAATGTATTTCCTAGTTCTCAATTGCATTTATTTCAAACATCAGATCAGCGCAGATTGCATGACCTAATTATGCTCAAATGTTTCTCTGCCTTAAAGGAAAGATGATCTTAAGATGACTTATGTTTGTGAGAAAGACAATGCAATGACTAAGGTCAAAGTCATAAAAACACATCAAAGAACAACGAGTTTACTTTCTACACCAATCTGATTTATTTTCATGTATCATCCAACATCTAGATATGAATATTATAATCGAGTTAAAAATCTATTCTGAGGCTCATCCACTGCTTGCTGTAATTTCTGGCATGTTTCAGGAAAACAGAAATACAAAACAAAGCAAGAAATAGCTTCAGCATTACACTGAGGAAATTTCGGTTATACACAATTTTGACCTAAACATTAAAAAAAAATTTATAGACATACACAGATGAGAAGAGAAAGTCACATTTTTGTTAGACCAACAAGGGCAACCTGCCCAGATAAGGTTTAGGAGACCTACTCTACTTTGACATCCTAGGGAGAGGGCCATCGCCATGCTTCCGACATGCTAATACATTTAAAGGGGGGTTATGAACTAAAACTACAGCTAGAAAAATGTAATTTTTAAGATTGAAGTAACAGATACATTTATTTAATTGACTAGCTTGTAGAAACACACCCAGACCCCCAGAAAAACACATCGCATATCTAATCAATTTCTGAACTCTCAAACTCAAAAGACAGTGCCAGATCCCTCCATGCAGAACAGTTTTAATAGAAGCATTTGATAATTTCCTTATCACGGATTATAAAATATTTCCAATTAAGAAATTATACAGAGATTAAAAATTAATATCAATGTTTATTAACCGAGGAACACTTAGCAAAAAAAACCAAACTAAACCATAACAAAAAGCAAACACCTCAAGCTCTGCATTTCAACTAGGTATAATACAGTAAAGCAAATCACACATTCAGTTTACTTTTCTCCCTCATGTACTCTTTTTGTATTTATCTTACTGGCTAGAACACAATAAAAAAATTGCAAGCCTTTTTCATATCAACTTTCATTTCAGCTTTGTTACAAGCCTAGTTCTTTGAATAACTACAACCTCTAGATGGCAGTAAAGACCTATAAGAAACATGTTTCAACCCACTGCCAAAGAGAAAAGCTGCCACAAGAGCTAAAATGCTCTTTTAAAATAGAGAAAAGCACTGGAAAACTATGAATTATGAACAAAGAAAGAAATTCTTGCAGCTTAGAGAATTTTAAGTTTGGTGTAAACTGTCAAGCAAGAGGAAACAGCCTGAATGGTCACAACTGTGATGGGTTTTCTGAACCTCTTACTCAGTCTTCAGATATAGACTAGTCTGGTGGCTTTTTACTTCATATTTACAATCCCAGGAACTAATGTACAAGCCATTAACTATAGCTTTCCTATTCAATTTAGTGTGAATAAGCAATGAGGATCCACAGACTTCTAATTCTCACAGAGGATTAAAGAATCTGATCAATAAAACAATAACCGTTGGAAATAGTTTTTCCAATTAATAAATAATTTCCATATAAACAGGAATGTATATGTTTATGTGAGAGGCTGGCTTTCAGATAACTATGAAGAAAAAAGAAAAAGAAAGATTCTTTCCCCCCTGCTTCAAAAAAAAAAGCTAATTTAGGTAAAGTAATTTCCAGTATTACTGACTGAATATTTGGTAGGACGAGGTCTGGTGGAACAAATGAAAATACTCTTCCTTCAGCCTTTGATTTACAGAGCCTACCTCTTTTTTCTTTAACCACAAAACTAAACTAAGACTGAGTGGGAGATAAAAATTCCTCTGAAGTATTAATCTGACCTATAGAAAAAACAAAGTGATAGGTGCTGGAGGGACAAACAGCTGCCTCTGGTTCTTCTGAGCTTGGTCAGAATTTTCAGTACAAGAAGTAATGGTGGAAAATCATGTAGGGCATAATTTCCTCATCAGACTGATACATATTCCCTTAATACCTCTTCTCTATGCCATGAGTAGACTGGCAAATCCTTGTTAAATGAGCAGTAAAACAACACTGGGGGGATGCATTTTTATGCAAGATCTGCTGCGGATCAACTCTGTGAGTTCACTCACTCCTGGAAGTATAGCAACCAGGAATGTCTTGTGGGACAAAACCCATTCCACACTTGTTAGTGCTTCATGGCAAGATGCATGTTCAGTGCCTCCTATTTGCTGATGTAAAGCACAGTGACTGGTCGACTGGCTGAACCCAGACATTATTTTGGGATCTCAGATCTCAGAAAGTACTTCATGTATTCATTCTTACTTGTACTGCAAGTACTTCATACTTCTCTCCGCAACATTTAGTTGTGGTTCTTCTGACTCCTAGTTTCTCAGAGGAAGCTACTCTCTCTGTGATGCTCCTCATATGCAGCTTCCAACTGGTGTAATTAAAATAGTTGGCAGCTTTAAATGAAGCTAACATTGGGACTGACATTAGCCAGGGAAGGTCAGAGGTTCCATCTCCAAATACAAAGCGCATCCCCATAATGCCTTCTCCCACTGATTCTGCGAGATTTGCAAAACAGTAACTCAGTACAATAAATGGAACAAAGCTGGTAATCCGTCTGTTCTGACGAGTCTTTCCATCAGACAGATTGGAAACTGAACATTTTTCCATGGCAAGAACATCAAGCTCAGGTTTGTCTAAAGATGCTCCCCTTCATTCTAAATGACTCCAGGGGAAGAGTAAGAAAATTTACCACATGTTCTAGTGATTCCAGCATCCTGACTGCAACAAGAGAAGGTGGAATAGGTTGAGTCTTCAGCATCATCTGGAGTATTGTTCTTAATCAGACCAAAAAAACAAGGAGAGAACAATGCGCCCCCTCAGCCCCTTCAGTCAACTAAGGCCTATCAATACAGAAAAAATATGGTACTTCAAGTAAAAAAGGACTTGCCAGGGAGGATGAGGTGGAATATAAAATAAACTAAGCTCATGTCACTGCTACCTAGTTCTGATGCACTCAGTGTTCTTTTAAAAACCACAGGCTTCTGTTCTCAAAGGTATGCTTTTCTAAATTGTCCAAGTCAGCCCTGCGTTCACCTTACAGAAGTCCTTGCCTTGAGGAGGATTTAGAGGCATCTACCGCCTTGTTTTCTTTCTGTTCAGGGTGACATTAGCAGGTAAGTCGTTTTCCTTTGCATCTGTTGGTCAATTCGGAGTCAGTCAAGACAGGAGATACGTTTGTCAATTACCCACATTGCTCTGAGCATGAACCCACTCAGCAGTCTTCCTTCCTTCCTGGGAGTGAAGGAACTGACAACATCCACTAAAGTATATAATACAACAAGAAACAAATGAAAAATAATTAGGTGCTAAAGTGCTAAGGATAAGGCAGGGGAGTCACGTGGCAAGCCTTGGAAAAGGCAACGCACTCAACAAGAATGTTAACCAGACAGCAGGCACACTCAGTGCGGCGAAGAGAAGTATTTGAGCAGAAACTACAGAAGCTCCTTCACCAACAGCTCTAAAACAAGATGCAGCTATAACATCCTGTAAGGGCAATGTTTAAACTCAGAATAGCTTATACTCCACAAGTGCCACTCTGGCTCACATTCTTTCACTAACTACTCCTGGGATCCAAAACACTTCAGCCCTTCAAACTGCTGAATGTTCATACTGTTCAAACTGTGCCCCTTCCACTAAGGACGGCAGACTCTGAAGGGACAAATCTCTGTGAATGGTAACTATGGAAAAAACACAACAAGCACAAGCCTAACACCCACGCTCATCAGGGCTAAACGTCACCTGAGCCTCTAGTCTCCTGTCAGCTGAATGCCTTTAAAAGATGACAGCCATCCAACAGCAAACATTAGGCAAAAAGACTTGAACTCAACTCAGGTCCAAAACACAGTGTGTTAAGCTTCTTACCTCCTGACTTCTTCTTCTTCTTCTGTTAAATTAAATAGTATTGACTTTGAGAAAAGCAAGGCTAATAAGAAGGGCCCGCTCAAAGAAGAAAGAAGTCTCACATCATTACTATACTAGTATTTAGGGTTTCAGACTAACATAGAAAGTCTCCATCTACTTGGCAACAACCTGGAATTCTATTTCTATGAAGCACATTTAAAACAGACCATGACGTACAAGACCTGCACATTCTACAGTGAGTTTGACAAGAGTATTTCACCACCTACTAAGCCTCATCAAAACACTAAAAGGTAGTTATTGTCCTTAACTTTCAATTTTGCTATGCAAAGTTTATTAATGAGAAATATTTTCCATGACCTTACAACAAAGTTTAAAGAGCGGAATAGAAGGTGGACTTTTTTTTACCTTCTATATTTAACTGAAAGATGCACCAAATTTCAGAAACAAGTCCTTTTATAATTTGAATTTTTATTTATGAAGTGTAATACAACTTATTCTTTATGTATCAAAAGCAAACTAGATTATATCTATGTTATACTGAAGCCCTGTAAAAAATATGAAGAGATACCTTTCCATAAAAATAAGTATGAAATAGATTGGTCTATAAAGCAGTAATGATGTACGCAAAACATTTCACTTCAGAAAAGCTACTGAATATAAAAAAGGGTGAAAACTAAGTTGACCAATTGCATAAGACAGCCTTAAACCTCTACTAACTTTGTTCAGTCCAGCAGTGTGAAAGATCAAAGGCACGTTTTGGTATGAATAAAACTGCAGTATTTTTTTTTTTTTTTAAATTGATACACTTTAAGAAGAGAAGCTGAGATAAGTTTCATGAAGCTACGCTGAGTTAGGCAAATGAACTTCACCTCACAAACCCTAGAGTGATAGAAGAATGCCTATTACTAGTTGGCAATCCTTCCATGCAGTGAGAAACCAATTACTAACTTACATGTTACCAATACTTGAGAATTCAACAATGCATACATTAAAGTAGTTTTAACAGGATTGAGTAAAGTACCTTCAAGGCAGCAAGAAGGTATGGCAATGCTGACTTTGAGACGCACACAGGAGCTTTCAGAAGCAAGTAGCAAGTAACAATTTAAAGCATTGATCTGTATTCTTCACAACACTTCTGTAAGTCTTCTCAACAGTAATGGAAATTTTAATAATCAAAACAACATAAGTTATCTTTGTATTTTCTTCCTTCTTTTGATGCAATCTATTCTCCAAAATAATGAGATACAGGGCAAGTTTGTAAAATGTTCCTATCCTCATGAACTGCTCTGGCCTCAGGAGAAAAAACTTACTGAAGTTATACTCAAGCTATTTAGACATTCACTTTCCTATCTGCAGGTACACACCCCATTTTTTCAGAGGCAATATGCTTAATTCATCTGCAGTGAGCCTTAACTATGCTACTTTTGCATGAAAACACAATCTGTGAAGATAAAAATCAGAGGTTCCTATATAGTCATGATAAAAATTTTTGGTTGTGGAGCTTGCTGAAAAGATTTAAAGGTGTTATTAATTGCTAGTAAGGCCCTGCATTGCAACTCCTTTGCATCACCTGTTGCAGTAAGTGACAGAGGCCTGTAGAGATGTATAATAAACACAGTACACTTTTTGCTTTTGTGTCCTTCCTTCTTCCTCTTTCACTGATTTCGCATTTGATCATCATCAAGAATTTCAGAGAGATCTAAAAAGTACTCGAGTAAACAATTGAATGGAGCTGCAAAACGTGGACACTGCCCAGAAGAAAAGACTTTAGACACTGGCTATCATGGAAGAAGACACATACTGAAAGACCAATATCCAGAGAGAGAATTCTGAAGAACAGTTAAAAATACAGTCTGCATCTTTATGATTCAGAAACATTAGAAAGTTATTTGATTGGTAGCATCAAACTAAGAATTTTGCAGGCTTATTTCTGATGGACTCCTGTTTTCTAACAGTTTCAAGATAAAAATGCTAACCACTCCAATCTCTGAAAACTGTAGAAAGCATAATGATCTAGTAAGATATACATGAGAGTGAAGGACATTAAAAATAATGATCAAACATTAATAATAAACATTAATAACATTGATTTTTACAGGATATTTATCAGAATTGTATTTATAAATAACTGACCTGTCGCTGTTTTTAAAGTTATCACAGATCTGATCCAGAAATCTATCTTTCTGAGGCTAGCAGTTTTCCTCTCATATCAATTTGAAGTGACTCAGGGAAAATGGTATCTCCTCTGTAAACAGCCACTACTAATCACCTTCTTTTCCTCCAGAATTGAAATGAAGGGTTTAAAATTAAATGTTTTAAATGTTTAACTTTACCATGAAAGGTTAAACTATTGGGAAAGGTGAAAACACAAAGTTCCTCTCATTTTTTCAATATTTGATTTTAAGATAGTCAATAAACTGAGGTAATCATCAAAACATTTTTTGCAGATTAGCTTGTCTTTGCTTGATTATCATTGACATGAGTTCTTCTTACTTTTCAAGATGACACACAAAACTAAGAAATTCAGCTAGCAGAAAACTAGAGAAATAGCTGCAATAGGTACAATTCTACTACAGCAATGGGATATAAAGAAGGGCAATTAGCTTAAGTTCCCTATTCTTCCTTTAGGAAAGCAACAGTACAGGAAGAAGCTTCTTGGGCATCACAACATCCACAGAGCCAGTGGAAGAAAAACTCCACCCATAGATAAAGAACCTATTGGCAGAAGCAGGCATCACTATGTTGAATACCACAGGCTTGTAACATTCATTATATAATTAGCTGATTTACAAGGACACACTTCATTTTATGTATCTTCAGAGTATATTATAGTCTGAGGAATTCTGCTCAGTATTATGCACCAAAATACACACTATATATTGTTCACCCAGCTGGGATCAGTGGAGGGAAGACAGGAAAAGAAACTTACCTTTTTTCATTTCCATATGACTTCTGCGCAACTTTTGCATGGAGTATTAGCACTGTTTGATCACCTCGCTCCTTTAGGTAATTTCGCATTGCTTCCCTAAAAATTAAAAGACAAAGTAAGCTTTGAAAGCTCTTTTTGTTTGGTTTATAATTATAATAATCCACAGAGATCTGGGAAAAAATAAATATAACTGAAATTGCGGGGGGGGGGGCAACTGTAAGTATACTAATAGGGTCAAAATAAGCTTGCATTATTTTCTAAGACAATTGCATAGTAAAAAGAAGAAACAGTCTTGTATTGAAATTGCAGTGGTCTTTGGCCATTTACCAATATTACTTCATTTTCCAGAAAAAAGAATGATCATTATGTAAAAATCATGCTGACATTCATTTCAATGCCCATCCTGACATCATGTTCAAAGCCTGATTTTATAAAACACCATGCTACAAATATTTGATTAGAACACACTTCATTAATTCAATGCCATCTCCTTAATCAATAATTCAGTCTCCCATAATAATGGAGACAAACGGTTCAGAATTTTTGCCTATGCTGTTAACTGAATCAATGTCATGTTTATAGGAGTTTTCTTCTGGCTGTGAAGATACTAAAAAAGGTTTAAATTCTTCAGAAGCCTATTCGTCTATCTTTCTAAGCTTTCTCTTTCCTGCACGTAATCAGGCAAAAGAATTTTAGATTTTCTATCATTCATCACCACCATAATGACAGAAGACAGATAAAAGTTGTGATCACCTCAGACGCACCAACAGCCATTCCTTGAAAGAAAAAGGGGAGCAATACATGCTATCATTCTTCAGTGTAATAATCTAACTGCCCATTAAGCAGCTTGCCAAATTCAGCATCCAGGGGTCTAGCTGCCTTAGAGTGCTGACAGGCGCACCTGTAACTCCCAGGCTGAGCTTCTGCAGGTTGAATGCCTACATTACACCAATGAACTCATCTTTAAAGTCATCAACCAGAGAAACAAATTATGAATTTAACAGGAAGTTATATGAAGTGGTGAAACTACAGAAGAGGAATTTTTGGTGAACTGCATGCAGCTGCTGAATTCCCTTCAGACAGACCTAGAACACCAAAACAAACAGATGCCTTGGCTTCTTAAAGAAATGATTCCAGTGAGAAAAGATGCAAGATATAAGCAATATTATGTTGACTCAAAATCCCCCAGATAGAGATTCACAGAGCAGGTAGATGGAGGGGAAAACCCAATCCCATTTTGCTAACAATGCTCTGTAAGTTCTTGCATTTGCCATGCCTGCATAAGAGTATGATCAGTGCGCTACATGTTCTATGTAAATAAGCAGGATATAACAGCAGAGAAAGACCACCTGAACTGCTGTTTTAAATCTGGATTAACTCCATATATTTACATTTCGCTAATAACTGGTAACAGGTGCATGAAAGCACAGAGGGTAAGAACTGTCTCGAAGTGCATATACCTACTTTCATCAGAATCATTATTTAAGAGTATATTTTAAACCACAAAATCTAAACACAATTCACTCTCAAATTATTATAGTGCATTTCATTATGACATTCATTAGCTGTTTTTAACTAGGTTAAAAACTTTTTATGTCCAAGCTCATAACATGAAATAGTCTATTAAGACCTGTTATACTAAATGTTTTTTCAATTTGACTAACATTAAAAAAAAAACAAACACACCCAAACAAAGCAACCCCTCCACCCATAATAATGCTAAGGTGCTATCTAATATATCACAGAGAAATTCTGCCTTTTCTCTTGGTCTGTTGCTACAGTGGACTCACACAATTTGAGCTCTTGGGAGAACTGGGAGTGTGTCCCCCCAGTACCTCTCACTGATAAAGAAAATATAAAACCACTGCAATTCTTATATGGCATTTTTCATTATTAAATCTCAAAGGTTTTTTCAAAGGTAGTACTATTATAATTTATATTTTACTGCAAAAACAAGTGACACGATGAACAAAGTTGTGAATAGCTTTATTCTTTCAAGGATGTTGTATAGTGGGGGCGGGGGGGGGGGGAAGCTTTAGTATTTTCTCAGGAAAACACACACGAGAGTTTTCCTGTTACACCGGAGCTTGCATGAGGATGAACAGATTATCAGACACACAGGAGTGCCTTTAAAAAAATAAATCATGCCTTTAGAAGGATAGAGATATATTTTTGAGTGCTGCATAAATGAATTATAAAGATTGCCATGGCAGTTTTTCATTTTTAGCATTGTCTCTTCAAAGGAAAAAAGTTAGGTTGCTTGGTTCCAGCCTCTCTCTTCTGGTATAGAAAAAGCTTACAAGCTACTGTGTTGACAAACGACTAGCAGTTCCCAGGTGCCTACTTAGTACTCGCAGAAAAAAGTACCTTCCAAATCTAGCAGCTAAAACCTTGTACATGAAATGCAGACTTATTACACTTAGTAGACAAAATTGTTCACGCCAAGACTTTACTAAATAGTCTTTAATTTTGTTGCTGTTGTTGTTAAATTGTAGAAGGTAAATTAGCAACTTAAGGGTGACACTAACAGGTGTTACTGCTCAAAAAGGAAAACAGTCCATGACTTAAAACTTAATTTCTTGAAATAGCCCAGAAATTAAGCAAGTCAATAGGAAAGTGTTACGTTTGTTTAATTACTTATATGTCAGTATAGAGCAATTCTGCATTGAAATGCAAGTGTCGTACTTATCCAGAAATGCATTGAGACAAATATCCCTGACAGAGAACATAGATGCTTTTTGCCTGGTGGTTTACACCAGGTATCATAATTTCACTCAGACCAGAAGCAGGCTAGAGCAACAATGGGTGCCTGCGCCCTTATACAGTGTTATTACCACACGCAACTGTAAAAAAGATTGCAGATCTTGCGTACTTCCAGCAAACAGAGGATTTAAACTCAATAGTTCCTTATAATCAGCAGACAGACTGTGATACAGAACAATAAATATTTGCACTGACTGCGTCACAACAATTTGAAAATGGTGACTACTTAACAGCAGCTATTGTAAATCCTTCCCAGGTGACACAAGAGCAATGCAGGCACAGTGTGCCACACTTGCCCCAGTGAACTGCCTTAATGGTGCTATTTGACATTATCTCTGACTGTTTAGACTTCATCAAAATTTGATTAAGATCATTCTTTGACAGCAGCATGTTAATTTTGCTCTTAACTGCAGCATGACAGCACTAACAAAACAGCTGAAATTTGCCAGTAAAGAATGTTATTTTATATGACTTTACAAGTCGCTTCTGCCCAAAAAAGAAATCTGACTCATCTCTGGGGATTTAAACCTAACCAGATTCACACTCTACTGAATAATACACAACAACTGATACATGAAATCAATACAATTTCTAAAAAGGCATTTTGAATTTCATATTAAAAATAAATAAGCCACTTACTGTTCAGCGTTTTACTTCTTGCTGATTGCTTACAAGAATTGCATTTTTGGAAAGCTTTGACATATAAAGTTCTAGGATTAGCAACCCACAATTTGTTATCTATCTCTGAAATCCTTTTTGAGACAAAAAGGGTAAGTTTATAAAACTGATAAAAATGGAAATACTTTAATGCTTACCTGGTGAGCCGCTTCGGTTGAGGTCGCTCTCCAAACTTCCTGAAAAAAAAAAAAAAGTGCTAATTTAAAACAAAAACATTTAGTCATAGTTTTATAGTGAAATATAATCCCAATTCTACAATTTCTGAATATGTATTATAAGTTGGTATATTTTCTTTGTAATTTCCTAGATAAAACACTATTAAAATACCAACCACCTCCTTGCAACAGCTCTTCCCACAACTGCAGAGGCATTTTTTATTCAAAACACCAGATAACCTTCTTTCCTAAACATCTACAGAAAACAAATGTTTCTTTGATATGTTATTTTAACGCTAAGCAAGTCTTCCATTTATTTCCAGCTTATAAGCCAATAAAAAAAAAATGCCCCCACCAACTCATTCTTTTTTTATTATACTTTCAGCTAGAGTAGCATTTAGTTTCTTCTAAATTGCTTTTGGATAGTGCAGATATTACAGCTAAAAACAGTTATTATCAACATACAGAAATTAGCAGACTCTTCCCTGATTCTGAGTTGGCAAAACAGAGCGAATGCTTCCCATCAGGACAATTTCTCAGAAATTGGTTTCTCCTCAGCGATTTCTTACAGAAAGGATGACAACATATTTCATACGTGCTGGTACAGACATATAAGAAACAGTATCTCCTACAAAACATAGCCAAGCATGATCTAAAAATATCCTGCTACACATCTAATGTTATTTACCCCGAAGTGTTTTCAGACAGCTGTATTTTTCCTGCAGTCCTTCAACACTGCCCTTGAGAGAATACCCTCCTTGGACTAGGACCGTCCAGAAGAGTCTGAGCTTTCATAAGACAATGAATTCACACAGGACAGACAATGAATTCACACAGGACAGAAACATTTTCACTCGCAAAGATGCCCCCAAGCAGATTAAACCAAAACTGTCAGGTAAAAGATCTGACAAAAGTCTGCACCCAACAAATGCGTATCTGCTGTTCAACCTGGTAAGGAAGTATAACCACAAACTAAAACGAGGACAAAAAAGAAATGCACATCAGCTTTAAGACAAGCATCTAGCAGGCTTAGCTTAACACCTTTCTCCCTAAAAATAAACTGAGGCACAAGAGACAGAGCCTCTGCTGACAGTGTTCATAAGCATCTCTCTGACTTGCCAAGCTCTTTGATAAACTGGCATATATTTCCCTTTATGCCTCCTGGATAATGAAATAAACCCTCCTCTAATATCTCCCTACAACAGAGATGGATGCTCCCTGGAAGCAGCAGCCCCCACTGCTGGGGACAGTTAAATGCTGCCACAAGAAGCTCCCCCATCTATGCAGTGGGTCTGTCCTGAACACTGTGGCAATTGGTTGCAGAAGTATTTGATACATTCCTATTTCATCTCGGTACTTCTAGAAATGTACCAAGTAAAAATACAGAGTTAATGCAATGTACAGAGTTAAGCAGAATAGCACTCTCCTCATAAGACGACAACATTCAGCAAGTTTTAACTCTATTCTTAAAGACTTAAGAAACTTGTCTTCTAAAGTGCCATGGTCCAGTCTACACAGAGGAATTAAATAAATAGTTTTAATCTATATGAAGATAATGAAATCAAAATGTATTTTTACTAGGGGCTCAAGTTCATGTTTTCCTTTGTTGGTGTTAGTGTACCGCCCACTTGTTTGACCCGTGTATTTTAGAAACCATTCAAAAGACTGTATTTTCAGTTTAAATGAAATTAAAATTCTTGCTGAAAGATTTATTTTTATGCATTTTAAATTTCAAGGCCTACTGAACATGTATTTCATTTATATTTTTCATTGTCGTATGCATATGCTGCCTTGTCCTAATGTAACTTAGGAACATAACTAAAAAAACTCAATTTTGCAGTTACATGGATAGACAGACACTACCAAGAGGAAGGTTATATCCCAGCACCTTTCTGCATCTAGCACTTATGTCTTCAGGATCTGCCTAACTTCATCTCCCCAGCACATCATGTACCTTTGATTTTCCTTCACTAACAGTGTAAGTAGGCTCCCCCTGCAGTACTATCTATAAAATTAGTTATTGCTCTCCCCTGAAGACCAAGGATCACCTCTGGCAGAGGATTCACCCATCTGCGAATCACCTTGACTAGACAACAGATTACCTTTAATCAAGACTCTACGGACAAACAAAAGAAACTGAAGATTAGCTGCACAGTTTTACATAGAACTACATTCTTTGTTTCAATCCCTCTGCACAGTTTAATTCACACAGAAAGAAAAAAAAAAAGGTAGTTATATTTGGAGCAAAGGAGGTATTACACACACTACACTTGCAGTGTGGCCTACAAACCCAATCCAAGATGAGGACACTAGTATGCCAGAAGCTGCATGACACGAAGTCCCAGACAAAACCTTATGTTCTGCTCATGTATAACTCTTGAGTTCAGCACATTTATTCCCTTGCATGTACACTTATTACTGCCTAAAAAGAGCTTTAATAACAAGGTATCTATATAAAACAGTTGCAATTTTTTAATGGAAGGAATTAAATCTTTTTCTTTAGTCAAATTCTCAACATTCAGCTCAGAAAAAAAAGTACCCACATCTCCATTCTTTCAATGCAGAACTAAAGCACTAAGTCATCTTTGGACCAAGGATGGTCAGCTACTTTTTTCTCAGTAATCTCATCTGAACTGATGACTGGTTGCTGTGTATCCTATTCTTCGGTATCAATAAGCAGCACATTCCCCTACTACCTCAAAGTCTTCACAAGGATCCCATAAATGGTCTTCAGAAGCAAAACCTCTAGGTTTTGACTTACAAGGCACTTAAAGTAGTAGAAATCTGGACAGTAGTAACAATATTTTAGTAAAAGCTAATGTGACTTTTCAAAAGGAAAGTCATGTATCATAAAGAATTATTTAAATAAGTGACCAATACGTACATGGGTAAGGTTGACTGGCAAAGCATTTTTAGGCATCCAGAAGAAAAAAATCTCACTTGTTCAAAGACAGCAACAGTCAAAGTTAGAATTCAAGAATTAAGAATGGAATAGAAAACACAGCAAATAAACATTAGTATGTCACAGCATTATTCCATCATACATCCATAATTCTAAATACTCCCTGAAGTGCATGGTAAACCATAATGAAGGAGGTTATCTCAGCATAAGAAAGGATACCAGGAAAGTAAATAAGGATGGTCAATAGTTTTCATATGCAATAGGCTGAGACCCCTTAGCCTTTTGCAAGCAAGAGAGCGTGAGAGAGAAGGGACAAACAGATGTAAAGGCCTGTAAGAACCATTAATGGTGTGCAGAAGGTGACAAGCAGGTGGCTATTCATTAGTTCTCAGAAGCACAGGAATTATACAATAAACCTTATGTCTGGAAGTTTCATTCTAAAACAAAAAGACTTCTCACCTTAAAAAAAAAAAAAAAAGAAAAAAATACAAAAACACCCACAATACAAGTAAGTTGTGCAGCATATTGCTAAAGGATATTATTGAGGTAAAGAAAGGATTAAAAAAATCATACAAAAGTCTTGTACAGAACTCCATCAGTTTCCATTAAGTGTAATGATTATTTATAATCTTATTCTCAGGAAGACCTAAGCCATGATTTACCAGCAGCAAGAAAGTTACCAGAAAGAGAGAACTGTCTAGATTTACCCTGCCTTTCATCTTCTTTCCCTAATTGGCCATTACCGATAGCTAGCAGGCATGGTCCAGTAAGCAGGCACTTACAAACGCCCTGTATTACACAGCAATCTGCTTTCTGCAGCACTTGCGTCCTGGAGGTCAGAATTACTGCCAAATTTTCGGTCACACTGCAGAAATCAAGATACACAAACATGATATGAGAATAAAAAAGAATTTAGTATTACATGTATTGTGTTTAACAGTTCATTTGTTTATTTTGTCCATACATTTTCAATCTGATGTAGATACCTGTATCAACAATGCAAACTGAAGTGCAGAAGCTATCAGTGGAGAAACCACATTTTTTTCTGATCACACAGAAGAGTAAGAGGCTTTTTAATTTTTGTGACGTCAAGACAGCCAGTTTGAGAGTGCAAGCACATTATCTACAGTTTTGTACTAAATGACATTGAAATACCCACAATCATAGATTGTACAAACCTCTGTACTTGGCTGGCATAGTGATGAATGAGCCAGGTCAGACATTTCAAGGTTACCTCTGAGTTGACAGAGCCTGCAAT
This sequence comes from Dromaius novaehollandiae, assembly GCF_036370855.1. Taxonomy (NCBI): domain Eukaryota; kingdom Metazoa; phylum Chordata; class Aves; order Casuariiformes; family Dromaiidae; genus Dromaius; species Dromaius novaehollandiae. Next base: position 67,814,179 of record NC_088101.1, read on the forward strand.
ATTTTCATTGAGTAGCTTTGCCTGGATTTTGCTGGAATTTCTTTTTATATTCAGCTTTTTTTTCCCTTCCTCCTCTTCATTTACATCTCAAAAGTATGCAGATTTACAGATTAAAAAAATATATATATACAGGAGTGGAAACTACATATGTGTCACAGTTTTATTCCTATAGTGATTATTAAACAAGCTAAATATACATAATTTCAAGTCCTAATTATAAGTCCATTCTTAAAGTCTTATTTGAATGTTCTCCACCATTTCACTTCCTCTTTTTTTTATTGTACTATTCAAGACTAAGCACTGTTTCAGGTGTACTATATTGGAATGCTGGACATACAGGCAAGTTGCCATTTCAGTTCACAAAACTAATTCAGACAAACAGTATTTTTATTAGTATTTCCCTAATATACTGCACTGCAAACTTGAATGTGAGCATTAGTCCAACCACAATGACGCGCTGTTGTATCTAGTTGTATTTGTTCCAATAATTCTTTTCCCAGTCCTGTATTTTCTCCAGCCACAAGCTTATATCCTATTAGTTCATGAATTTTATGTCTTCTGATACTTTGCAGAAATTAATTTCACTGCTACATTTTTCACTGTAGAAATAACTTTATTGACACATCACATCCCAGATCATTCTTTTGCTCCAAAGCCCATCCTTTTCATGTAGCAAGTGCCAGTTTACCATTCAGACTTCTATTGAAACAGAATGGGAAGTTAATTTTCTTTATTTCTTTTTAACTTATTACAAAATTATACCTGACCGCCCCTCAAGTAACATTAACCTTATAAATACACTGAGCAGCTTTGCTAAAACTTTCAATCTTCATGGGTTATTAAAAAAAAAAAAAAAACACAAGATATAGGATAAGGTCCCAGTATTTTCAGAAAATGTCACATTTCCAGGTCTTTTTTTAAATTCTGAGATCAGGAACACTACATACTATGCTGACTTTTGTACTGCTGCAGGAGCATGAATTTCCACTATTCTTTTGCAGCATCTACACAGGAGCACAAACACAAATCAAATCTATCAGTTATTATACGCCACTAACAAAAGTACTTAACTTTTTTCTGTTATACAATATTGCTTTCTGCTGCTAAACTTAACAGTTTGGGCTGAAACTTTCTTTGACAGTGTTACACCTCAAGCCAGCTTTGAAAGGAAAAATTTCAGTCAAGATAGTTTTGCCATTTGCAAGAACAAAACTATATATATATATAAAAATAGAGAGAGAGAGAGAGAGACACTCTCTCTCTCTCTCTCTCTCTCACACCATACCATTCCTCAGCTTCCACCGAAAACCTGGAATCACTCCAAACTGCTCCAGCATCCTCACGCCTTGAGAATGAACTTCACATTTTTCAAGTATTGGCCTTGAGCCAAGAACACCTCTTTTGCAATCCCTGAGAAAGTCCATTCACCTTTTTTTACCCAGCTCAGAAGCCTTAAAAATATTTCCAAAACATTCAAATAACAGTGAACTTCAGCAATTTGCCTTAATAATTCTATCTTCACTTGGCCTATAGCCTGACATAATTTTTGGCCTATAATAAGAATAGCATGCCTCTTGCTGTAAATAATGCTCTCCAGAGAAACAAAAAGCAAAATCAAGCCATTGAATTTGAATACGGACGGAATAACAGCTGAGAGGAATGAGAATATGTGGGCGATGCCGACACGTGGGAAGGCAGAGAACTGGGAATGGGAAGACATATTTGAGTGGCAAACTTGGACTTGCTAGGTAAGAAGAATGGGCCTCAGAAGAACAGTATGGGAGATGATGCAACAAAAAAAGTCTGTGGCAAAGCAAAACATTCACTTTTAATGCTGGAATATAGAAAGACTAACTAGTCTTATTCTGAAGAATACAAAAACACAGCAGAAATCATGTGCTGAGATCTTAATAATCTCCTCTTTTTTCCTTTTTGTCTTACACAAGTGTGAAGCGCTCTCAATGGGAAAACTACAGGAAAAAAACATGCTTTCTACACGGGAAGCAAGCGCCAGATTTTCAAAAGGCACAGACTGCCTGCTCCATTGGTAAAGTCTTGCCCACAAATATCAAAATGTCAAATCATTTCAAACAGGACCTCCAAAACGGTCAGTGCTTTTGACTGACTTAGCAAGGGGCTAACATTTTTCCATATCACAGAAGTTACTGAATAGCAAAATCAATTGCTTATTTATTCAAATCTCAAAGAAAATAAACCAGTTATAACATGGTAAGTATCGGAGTCTTTGTTGCAGAACATTTTAGAGGAACTTTTTCATAAGCTACAGAAGACAGCTCCAATATCCCAGCATGGACTGTGGAAACAGACCCTAGAGAAGTGCTCAGGAGGAAGCTTTCCTGGAGGAAGTTATCCCATAACTGCTTAATGCACCAGTTCCAGCTCCCTCTCCTGAAGCACAAACCTCCAGCAATAAGGTACCTCTCCTAGACTGGTGAGTGCCATGTAGAACCCAACAGCTGATTAAGTGGCAAGTCCCACTCCCGTTAAACAAGGCTGTCAAATTAAAGGGTTTTGAAACGTGCAGTGTACTTAGAAGAAAAAGCTTATGGGAAGCATAGGCTTATTATAGGATAGATGGCATGATTAAGAATACTAAATTAAATACAGGATAGAGTGACTAGAAGTTTTACTTCCTCGTTGGTCTGGGGGAAATAATACAGAAGCAGAAATCTAATGGAAAGAACTTCAGATTTGTATAACATCTCTGGAGAAGTTTTACAATACGCTATGCACTTCATTGAGAAAGAACTTCAGAAATGCCAACCGCTGCTCTCCAACTATACGAAGTGACGAGGAAGTTTGACAAGAGGTTAAAAATACAGGAAGATCTGCTTTTCTAATTTCTACCAAATAGGTGGCACACTGAAAGCCATCAAAATGCAGGCTGTGGATGAAGAAATACTGCTGTTTCAGCTACCGTAGGTAAACTTTGCTTAGAACTATAGCACACAAGAAAAGTTCTGTGCTTTGCTTAATCTCAGTTCTGAAACCACTGTCAATCGGTAGGTGCAATGCCCTCCTAGATCCCCAGCATAGCCACGAAATTTGTGGGAGCACATGAAAAGAGGTGAAAAGGCTGGAGTTGGACAATGAGACAAATGCCTTTTAAAGAAATAAATTAAAATATGACAAATTATTTACATGCAGTTTTTGATCATTTTTACTCAACTTTAAATCAACAACTGTTATTGCATAAACTGTTATTTGGAAAGGCAGAGAGTCTTCCAAATGTGTGTTGGGCCTTTCACACAAAAAGACGCCAGTCATAACCAGGCCTACTACTTCCACCAAAATAAACAAAAATACTTTTTGAAGAATTCATTTCAAGTTACTAGGTGGCCAGTTACCATAACCTACTGCTAGCTGTGTACTAAGCTCACCACTAACATTCACCTCGCAAAGCTGCTTATAAATTTACTTCATTTACTGAGGTTATTGAAGAACAGGGAAAGTGAAATACCAGGTTTTCTAGTCAGCTTGTGTAGAGGAATAATATAAAATTACTCATTTCAGCAGTGAACTGAAATACCACTTGAAGAAAAGCAGAGGGAAAGAGATTTCAAATACCACACTGGGAATCTATTTTCTGTGTCTTTTTTAATCCTCTTTATCCTCTGTCCGCTTCCAGCTTCAATGTACGTATTACAGGCAAATTACTGAGGTACTGAAGCAGTACTGAAGAGAGTTCATACTCATAGATTTTAAACACATTTAAAATTATCAAAGCCAATATATACAATAGTGTGCACGCACAGGCCATATGAAACAGATCCCAGGAGTTATCCCTAAATCCTCTATTCTTTAAAAGCATATCATACAGGTTAAACAGTATATTACAATTTACGTAATGGTAAGGCTCAGTGCTGTGTTGTTTTTGCAGATATCTACATTTAGAACAACAAAAGTTACGTCTACAGTAAAACAAAAGCAGCAGATACAGGTTTTACAACACAGAGATTTTCTCTTAATGCAAATATATTTTCCTGCACATAGATTTCTGTGAGGAAAAGATGCAAATACTGACAGGATTTCTGTGCACTTCTCTTACACAACCATACTCGCTCACAAACATTTTAGAAAACAACTCCCAAGAGAAAAAATCATCCATCACTAGGAAACATTATTCCATCTGGTGGTTTCACATACACAGAGAGAATTCCTATGCATTAGAAAAATTGCCATTTATGATCCTGCATGACCTGGCATATAAAAAAGACCACAAAATATCATCCAGCAGTTTCTGCTATGATTGGTCTATGAAACACACAATAAATGTAGCTGCTGATTCACGTCACTTTTAATATTTGGTCACTGTTGGGGATAACTGAAGCATCTGATTTCTTCACTTTATCCTACGCTGATTTCCTTTATTTTTTAATGAAGCTGAAAATAGAGTATTGTTGATCTGCCAATGGCAAAAATGCGTAACTCAAAGTGATGTTCTGCAGGTTTAACACATGCAATTAAAAAATACCCAAAGGACATTTTGAAGAGATTAATGCAAAAGACAGGTACAATTGGATACTTGAAGTCAGTGAAGATGCAAATAAACACAACTAGTTAATATTATTCATGCCTCCATGCACAGATGAAACACTTCATACTTACCTTTTCCATGGATGAGGGTATTGAATAAACAGACAATACCAAAAGCTAAAGCATAAAGACTTTCAGAAGGAAAATTTCATCTTCTCCAAGACAAATATGGGTTCAAAATCCACAGGTCAGATAATTAAGGGAAACACAGAAAGCTGTATTAGTAGGAACATCCAGTGCTAAAAAAAACCACACACTAGAAACACAAACTAACAAGAAAGAACCAAAATAAACAAAATTATATTGTCAGAAGAAAGGCTAGATGATGGAAAAAGTCTTCCCTCAGCCACTGCTATAATGTGAAACAGTCTTAACTCTCCATAAAGTTTTGGATAGATTCGTTTTCTCAGGCTAACCCCCTACTCCCCTATATATATTTTTCCACCTTTGCCCTCCATTGATCTTTGCTGTTTGTCAGAACTTAAAGCCATGCAGCCTAATATGACCCAACCTGTACTGTGAATCTTCCTAAACACTGTCGCTTTATCTGGGTAATGTCTGAGAAAAAGAAGTTTATAAATTCTTAGACTACTCATATCCTAAACATTTTAGGGTCTTCTGCTATTTCCTTTCACTTAGCAAAACCACAGAAGTTGTCTCTGCTATTTCCTCAATAAAAATACTGATATAGCAATTATTCAGTTCTATGGGAGATGCAAAGACACTGAAGATGCAGATCCACTACTTCACAGTAGTACCTGTATCCTAAGTGTTCTCCTTTGTTATAAAATCTACTTAGATTTATGTACATGTATATGTATACATATATAACTAAAACCACAAAAAAATAATGCATTTCAGAGTTTTCCATAACCATCATACATCTGAGGCATGGAAATTACTGAACAAATGACAACTATTCTTGCTCCCTGCAGGTGCAGCTGTGTTCATAAGCACAATCCTTTAGAGCTGATGAAGATGGCAAAATGACACTTTCCAGAATCACCCATCAAGCCCCAGGCTGGTTCATCATTCACTGGGAACACACGCACTAACGGAATCACATGTAGTCATCAACTCACTCGCACTTTTGCCTGCTAGCAGCACTTAGGCCCTGATCCAGAGTGTCTACGGGTTAGTGGTCATAATAAACGTTGTTATAAAGACTTTGTTCTCAAGAGCTTAGCGTTTAATTAGATAATGCAAGCAATGCTGAAGGCATACTCAAAAGTTAACCTATTTGAAACAAACTATAATTTCCACATCTACACACAATGTACACATACCCTCAGCCACCCTACTTTGAAATCCTACCGACCCAACGTGCCCTCCTTCCTATCCATCTTACAAAAGGAGATAAAATTAACTGAAACCTCACCGAGGCAGAGGCACAACGGCAGCATTTCTCCTACCCCCAAAGCACTTTTCTCCCCTGTGCAGGGTGAATGAGGGTGGTCCAACTGCACTGTGGCCTTTTGGAAGTAGAGGGCACAGCAGCAGCTGAAGTCACAAAATCAGAGTTTTTGATCAATACACAAAACATTCCCTCACTTCAAGGAGGGAAAAAAAAAAAAAAAGAAAAAAAGAGAGAGAGAGAGAGAGAGAGAGAAAGGTACTTAAAACCCACCTGCTCCAGGGTGAATGCCACTGACCATGCACTATCACATCTTTGTATTGCATGATCCTGTACTGCTCCGGCCTATACTTACAGTCCAGTACTGGAAGTCCTCCAGAATAGGGAACATGTTACTTGTTTGAAACAAGTCTTCTACTGTACAGTACTATATACACTTTTGGCACTATATCAAATAATACTGACATAAATACAATAGAAAAAGCTCTGGTTCATTTAGTCACACCCTCTCACTGGAAGTCACTGGTTCGATTAGAAACTCCCTCTCCCTTTTCTGACCCTCTTTCATCCTCCCACATTGCTTTCATTATTGTCCTCTCTCCTTTCCAATCCCCAGAAAAACAAAATCACAGAACCACAACTGCAATTTAAATACAATTTGCACTGTATCAGTAGATATGCTCTCTTTTAAACATCCTAAATGAGTAAATGGATTCGCTTGTTTATAATAGTCAACCTACATTTGGAAAATCACAGTAAATCACTATACTTTTACATGATTCCAAAAATCAAAGGTCCAGTCCAAAATGAAGTGTAAAGCATTTTAATCCAAATAGAATTTATACAACTCTGCCACACTAAGTCAGTCAAGAAAGTCAGTAATGACAGTTTACTTAAGAACAAGAAAGTGCCTGAATGAATATCTGAAGGTATATTTTCCCTGCTTTTAATTTTTGCTGTAGGTATGCTGCAAGAAGAATAGCCCAAAGATCTCAAGAATACTAAAGAACTTCGAAATTTTTGACTTAAAGCACACTATTGAAAAGGTAGAATGGTGTGGAGTTTGAGAAACATTACCAAAGAATTACTCCATTTATTAAGATCTCTTTAAATTTTGACTGAATCCCTAATAATGTTGGCGCAAATGTTCAGTGGAAACTACAGGGGTTTTTTTTTGTTTGTTTGTTTGTTTGTTTTTTTACACACTTACCTTAGCAACTGAAAGAGATATCAGCTTGAAAATCAGCATGCCAACAGAATCTCAGTCCCTAAAACACAATATAATTTGGCTCAGCTATTGTAACTGCATAGGGAATGTGCAATGTAAGGCTCATTAGTTTTATCTTCCATCCACTAGTTTGTCATCCATCCACTCAAAACAAAAGAAAAAAGGGAATGTTAGGAAAGGTAAAAATTAATGCACATAGTTCACAAAATTAGGCACTATATAATGGTAAACTGCTAATACATAAAAACAGTCTGAAGCACAGTTATAAAATGTAAGGTTCCACACTTACAGCTTTCAGTGACAACTACTTTGCTCAGCATACAGTTATTAGAATTTTTCTTTTACATCTAGTCCTGCAGATTTCCTCTTGGATCTCAAAGCACCGTATTTCTAACTTGGACATCACATGTGAATGGATATGAAAGTGAATTTGATTATTTATTCTCAAGAAAGTGATTCTATGTCCCTACTACTGAACTGTAACTGAAGTGCCAATCTGCCTTTAGAAAACAAACAGCCTCCTTGTCTTTTAAGGAATTAAATTTCTAAATACAGTAATAGCACAGATAGTGAGTTATAAAGCAATGCTTTTTACAGTTTATCTGCCTATAATTGTCAGTAAGATTTATTCTGACCCAGGAAATTCTTAGACACATGAGGAGCCATAGTTAATAAACCCATTAATTCTTGCCTCTGTTGCCTAATTACTTGACAAAAGTCACAAATTAGACACGAGAAAAGACATGTTAGGCCACTTTCCTGCCAATATAGGAACCTCCTCTATACTCTAGTATCAGAGGTTTTGCTCAGCCTTGTTTTCAATGTTCAAATCTCTGCAATGTTCAAAGAACGGTTTCCTTTCTTCAAATATACCTTCTGGAATAAACACCTTAACTGGAAGATAAACATTAATCTTCTATACAGAAGGCAACTTACAAAAAAAAAAAAACCCGCAAAATCTTAAGGTTCAGGGATTTCTTAGAATTGCCAGTGTTCACTGGAATGCCAAAAATACATAATAGAAGCAGAAATTGTGAATGACTTCGCAAGGAAGTGGTAAAGAACTGTACAGAACTTGCAGAGGAAGAAGAATCTCAAAAAGCTAGCTGAATCTCACTAACCATACAGGCAAATATCCATTTCTTTTCAACACCTCTTAAGGAGCGTCACAAGTTCTCCACAGGGATAGTAACAGGTCAGTTAGAAATTTCTAACCACTGTTCAATTAAGGTAATAGGTAATCACTCTTCTGTGCACTTTTCCTTACCCTACATCCACACAAACAAGGGAGTTCCATTACTACAGCAACCACTTCCTATCAATGTAAGAACAAGGCGAACTTACTAATCCAAGCTGTCTCAAAAGCTGTCACTTAATGGCAGTCCCAGTCCTATCCCCTCAACTGCCTTCCACTGCACCAGCTCCAGAGCTTCTTAGGGAACCAGTTCAGCCCATGAACCTGTCAAAACACTAACACACTGGGAAGCAGAGGAGAGAGGAGAGGAGAAGGGAAAAAATGTTTTTGGTTGCAGAAAGCTGTTAATTTACCTCAGCAAACTCACCTTTACCAGAAGTCAAAAGACGTTACATAGAAGAGGAGGCTAAGTTTGTTTTCCCTTAGATTCTAGCAAGCCTGTAAACTCTCACAGGAGACAGTTTAGCAAATAAAGCACAGAAGAACATTACCTATAAAGTTAAAAAAGGGCACACCATAAAATTTTATTTTACAGTGACTTGAATCAGTTGTTAAAAATCAGGGAAGAAAATTAATCTTTATGTTCTAGGACAAGTGACTTCTTTGTTTTTTACATTAAGCATAACTACGAGAGTGTACTATCAGAATAACATCATTAGTCAAAGTTTAGGTTAGAACAGTTATTAGACTACTTATCAGAATAAGTATCAGGCTGCTGTCACCCCAACTGCAGACAGACAACTTAATGCAAAACAACAGCGAAGTATTCTAACATCTGTAAGGTTTAAGCAAACCAACTCTGACAAGTCTAGCTGTGACAGTTTAAGATACCATGGTCTCACATGTCTTTCCCACCTATCCTGCTAGGTCAGGATAAGCAAACATACCTGTATCCCAGCCACTTCAGTTCACAGTTAGGCTGTGGTTTCACAAACAGCTGAGCTGAACTAATGATTTGTCACCACCAAGAAACAGAGGCCTTAACCGCCAGCATGCTCCTGGCTACCCTGTCCTGCCCTCATACCAAGCTCCTGCACTTTTCAGACCCTCCCACAAATTGATTCAAATCAATAACTCAGGGGAAAAAAAAATTCTTTTGGGGGAGCAGGCAGAGTGAATTTCATTGACACAATCAGTACTCCAATGAGTGTCAGTGCCACTGCAATGCAGACAACAGGAACACCCAGAGGAGAGTACGATCTCCCATTTTGGCAGCAGCGTACTATCAGAAAGGTGGGCTTCTTATGCCTTCTTCATCTACTGTCTTCTTTGCCTCAGTCTTCACTGAGGAGACTGGCCTACAGGAATCCCAAGCCCCGGTGCACAGAGGGAAAGTCTGGAGCAAGAGAGACATCCTTGGTGAAAGAGGATCAGGTTAGTGAACACTTAAACAAACTGGACATACACCACAAGTCCATGGACCCTGATGGGATGCGCCCAAGTGCTGAGGGAGGTGACCAACATCATTGCAAAGCCACTCTCAACTGTCTTTGAATCATGGTGGTTGGGAGAGATTCCAGAGTACTGGAAGACAGCAAACGTCACCCCTATCTTCAGAAAGGACCCAGGGAACTACAGCCCAGTCAGCCTCACCTCAATCCCCGGGAAGGCAATGGAGCAACTACTTCTGGATAGTATTTCCAGACACATGAAGGGCAGGAAGGTGACTGGGAGTAGTCGGCATGGATTTACAAAGGGGAAATCATGTTTTACCAACCTGATAGCGTTCTATAACAAGATGGCTGGCTGGGTGGATGAGGAGAGAGCAGTGGATGTTGTTTACCTTGACTTTAGTAATGGCTTTGACATAGCCTCCCATAACACTCGATACACAAGTTGAAATAGTACAGGCTAGATAAGTGGTCAGTGAGTGGACTGAAAAATTCACTGAACTGCTGGACTCGGAGGGTTGTGATCAGAAGCACAAAGTCCAGCTGAGGCCTGTCAGTAGCGGTGCCACCCAGGGGTCAACACTGGGGACAATACTGTTTAACATCTTCATTAATAACCTGGACAACAGGACCGAATGCACCCTCAGTAAGTTCACAGATGATATAAAACCAGGAGGAATGGCTAGTACAACAAAGCGTTGCGCTGCTATTCAGAGGGACCGTGACAGGCTGAAGAAATAAGCATAGAGGAACCTCATGAAGCTCAACAAAGGGAAGTACAAAGTCCAGGCACCAGTACAGGCTGGGGGCAGATGAGCTGGGGAGCAGCTTTGCAGAGAAGGACCTAGGGGTCCTGGTGGACAAGTTGAACATGAGCCAGTGATGTGCCCTCATGGCAAAGAAGGCCAACAGCCTCCGGGGCTGCATTAGGAAGAGTATAACCAGCAGTTCAAGGGAGGTGATCCTTCCCCTCTACTCAGCCCTGGTGAGGCCACATCTGGAGCACTGGGTCCAACTCTGGGCTCCTCAGTACAAGAGAGACATCAAGCTGCTGCAGCAAGCCCAGCAAAGAGCCCTAAAGATGATTAAGGGACTGGAGCATCTCTCATCTGAGGAGAGGCTGTAAGAGCTGGGACTGTTTAGCCTGAAAAAGAGAAGGTGTGTGTGTGTGGGGAAATCTTATCAATGTTTATAGACACCTGATGGGAAGGTGTCAAGAGGACGGGGCCAGACTCTTCTCAGTGGTACCCAGTGACAGGACAAGAGGACATAAATTGAAACACAGGAAATTCCATATGAACATTAAAAACCACTTCCTTCACTGTGAGGGTGGCTGAACACTAGAACACTTTGCCCAGAGAGGTTGTGGAGTCTCTATCCTCTGAGATATTCAAAACCCAACTGGACACTGTCCTGGGCAACCTGTTCTAGCTGATCCTTCTTGAACTGGAGGTTTGGACCAGATAATCTCCAGACGTCCCTTCCAACCACAACTATTCTGTGGTGCTCTATAGATTCACTTTAGACATGTTTTTACTGTATTTTAAATTACTTAATAAAAAACAGAATTTGTACATTCCCTCTGCTGATCTTATTTCAGGAGCTGTAAGCTCTGACAGAAATAGAATATACAGTGCAGAGGGTTCTTAACAGCTTAGACCACCAAAGCGAAAGTTTTAAGAGCCATACATAGAAATCTTTACAGCAATATTTTTACACTTCTAAACACCACCTTCAGGAAATGGAGACTATTTCGTATCATCCCCTTTCCTCCAGCAACTCAATCAGTTGAGTCAGCTTTTTATATTTTAGAACCTTTCTTTTTGAAACACGGTACTACTACAGAGTCTCTAACCTTGCCTTTCATTGCCTTTCTTCCTCCAACTTCCATAGTGCAGTAATCCTTCAAAATGCAAAATAGAAGCAACTCCTGTTACTTATTAAAAGAAAGTTATTAGAATAATAGAAGCTTACATCTATGCAAGTGTTTCACCCACTGATTCTACATTTGTAAAGCAGCAATTCATAAACGACATCAGTATTTAATTAGCAGAGAATAAGTATCAACTCATTATAAGTGGGTTTTCATTCACAGAATATTTTCCAAATTCTCAAATAAAATTTGTTTCTTCAGCAGACAAAAAGTGATGGAACAAACCCTATGAATACATATACTTTCAAACAAAGCTGTATTTGGCAACAACCTGTTTTACAAAATTGCAGGCTTTCCTAGATTTCGGGGGGGGGGGGGGGGAGAGGATTATTGCATCACCCAGGAATTATGTGGCTACACTAACATTAACTGTGTGCAGTTGCAAAATGACCTGTCACTATCCTAGAATTAATCAATCTCAAGTATACTATGTCATAATCAAGCTTATGAATACATCATCCCATGAATACATCATTCCATGGATATAAAAACAGCAGCAATAAACACATATCCCAGAAAACATGGAGAATGAGAAGGCTCTTTTTCACATTCTAGGACAGCTAAACAATTTGGAGGCCATTTTTCGTCATCAACCTCTTTCACTGTAGTTGTGCTAACAGCTTCCTGCTGAGGAGCATTTTGTATAAGCAGAGTATTCTTAAAACTTGAAGATCACATAACTAGACAGTAAAAAGGTAATACTCCCTCTACAGCACAGAAAGCTGCGTTTTAATGAAAAAAATGTAAAAGATATGACAGTTGGGATTTTTTTTTGTTAAACTGATTCATAGGTAAGGTCATTACTTTATATTTCAACTGCATCCCTGCAATGATTCAGAGCGTGCCCTCATAGGAAAGACATAGAAACTAAAATTCCTATTTAACAAACACAACTAATTTACTAGATTTTGTGAAAGGAAAAAGGGGATACATATAACAACAAACTTATGTTTAAATAATCTAAGTTAGAAGTTTATTTCATTTACTGCTATTTTTAATTGTAAAACTTTATTTTTTAAAAATGCAAATTGCCAGAGAAATATAAGTCCTACAAAGTCTATCATCAAATATGCAACGTTTTTAATAACTGTTACAGTGGGTCAACACTCTCTAAACGAGATAATTAAATTGACACTCCAAAATACATTTTTACTCTACATCATAGTGTATTTATAATAACCCTAAAAAAAGTTTAGATTTAGTGTCTGAGATGTCAGCAGGCAAACATCCTTTCTTCTGATACTATAGTATTAGAGTTCTTTTATGCAGTCATGTATGTTCCTCTCGTGCCAAAGTAGTTTTTATCGGGAAGTTTTCAGAAGAAAAAGATTCTGCAGAGCACAAATGCAAAGCAGTTATTATTGTCCATTTTTTTAAATGGAAATTGTGTGAATCATACTTAATTCAAGTTAATTCGAAGGCTTGCTTTTCAGGTTTGTCAAGTTTAAACTCCACACAGATGCAAATTACAGTTAAAACTTCTCCCTGCATCTTAATAAGGTACACTATAAACTATGAAGCCAACCTGAAAACAAGAATGTTTTTGCTGAAAATTTTACCAGACGTAGATATATTATGTCTTTAAAGAACTAACATTTTCAATGAAAGTTTTACCCAACAGAGCTTAACTTCTGCTTGATCTTGAGCATGTGTCTGCTACAACACTAGTTTCCCAGAATAATGCTTGTGCTGGCACAAATTTTTGTGTAAGGATTTTACTGCACAATAAGTGTGCCTAAGCAGTGTTGTGAAGACTCCAACTGCTCAGCTCTGAACCCAACCTCTTTTCAAAACATTGTCTCATCCTTTCAAGTACATTCAAGCCAGAAGGGAAAGTAAATTCTCAAAACTGTTTTGAAGAGCTAAACCACCAAATTTAAGCAAAAATTTTAGATAGCAGCCACCAGTGCTTCACTCATATCTTGACTGGTTTAAAAATGATAGCTAACAAGGGACCACTGAGTGTGTAGTACATGTAATGCACTAATCAATAACGCGATTTCCTTTCTGCAAATCCTGCCTACCACTGCTTCAAACAAGGCAGCCTGAGTTCTCCAAGAAAAACAGGAAAATTGTGGACAAATGCAGTCAATAAGGATTAAAAATCATATGGGGAAGTCCAGTTCATGAATTAAAACATGCAGAAGCCTGTGCAGCCAAGATAAATGAAAAAAAGTCTCAATCTAAACAGAATCAGGGGATGGTCTCCGTTAGAGAGACAGTATCTTCTTCCAAGGCATCAATGCATTCTGGGAAATACGGGCAACGTGATGTCTCCAGACAGTGGGATTAGTATTCTATTAACAGCTAAGTGTCCTTCATTCTTTTCGTTTCCCAGTTTACTAAAAAATGAAGCTTATGGTATAAAACTGGTTTGCCATCCTTCCAATAATTCTGGAACCCACAAATCAAAAACTGAATTTAAAACAAAAGAAGAATTTGCAAAGATAATTAAGTTGTTACGAGTTTTATGAAAACTGGGTGCTGGATAGATATTTCCAAAATACTGATGTGATTGAAGAAAGACAAGAAGAACTTGGAAATTACATACTGTTTGACAGCTGGCAAGTCAGTTTGCATATGCCATTTGGCTGGACAGTAAGCATAGGCTTAGCTAAATTACAAGTTACTACTTTGTTACTGTCTCTAAACTTTCCTCACAATAAAGGATACACACATAGGAAATATAGGTCTATTAGTGCTGCTGCTTGTAGAACGACTTGGGGAAAAAATATGTTACTTGACAACTGCATATGCAAAAAAGTCAAAACAAGTAAGGGAAATGCAGAGTGCCAATTTTAAAGTATTTAAATTATCTTATATGGCTATAGGAAGCTTTAAATACTGTCATAATAGCTTACATGTATATCAAATATAATATCAGTTTCATCTTACAAGTCTTTTCAGTTTGTTGTCTACATGCTGGTCACTCAGGCATAAGTAAAAAGGAAAAAAAAAAAGCAGTTTGTTCAACTGTCGATTATAAGCAGAAGGTCTCCAGAATCCTAATGACAACTTACGGATTCCAAAACACAACTCAACTGTAGAGTTACACACTTGTTTAGGGCCCCTGGCTTAAATGTATTCTTAAATAAAAAAAGCATGGGATGTATACTAATTTTACTTATGACTAAAAACCCCTTGGAACAGGTATCAAATTATGTTATGTTTATTAGCCTGAAGAAGGCCTAATAAAACATTCTGGCAATTTAAAGATAAACACCAGAAAGTGTTTCACTGTGTAGTTTAAATTTCTTATTTCTCCAGTGGTTCACAGGTTGTTGTAATAATTTGTGTGTCAAGTTACCACATTTTCTATAAAGCTGTCTAATTCTTTAAATGGATAGTATCACTGTGGGGACAGAGGAGGAACTACGGACTGCTTCTATGAGGAGGAGGGTAGTGGGAGAAGTGAAATGTGAGGGGCAGGTTTGGAAGCCTGAGGTATTTTTCACTTCTGTTTTGTATTTTTTCCATTTACACCGGAAACTCCCTCTGCGGGGTGGGAAAGACAAACTTCCCTACAGCTAAATACAAGAACATGTATATGACACAAAAGCCATGAAGTCTTCAATGTTTCCATACCTTAACAAAAAAAGTGAAAGCAGTAGACCAAAACTGCAACAGTGAGGTAACAAAATTTAATTTTCCTACCTCTAGAATTTCTTCAAGCAACAAAAGTCAGTTTTGCCTTAGTAGAAGATTCAAGAAAGCAGAAGGGAAAAGATTAGGATGCCTCCAAACACATGTGCGTGCACGTACACACACACACATGCTTATCTACCTTAGTTCTGACACAGTCCAGCCTTCTTCCCCAGCCCCTGACTACTGTCCGTCCACTCCCCCACATCCCCCTTGGCTGCTGCAAAGTGAGAGGCAAAGACAAAGAAGAAGGGCAGAGCTGGAACAGCACACCCAGAGGTGCAGTGCCTTCTGCTCCCACTGCTGGGGGATTTAGGGGTCGTACTGATTTGGGCCAGGGCCCAGCTAGCCAGACACCTCTCTCCAGCAGTAGGAATGATAAACAGTTGGAGAAGAGGAAGAACCAGACAAGGCTAAATGATACTTCCCCTGAACTTTCTCCTAGCTTATGACTATCTTCAGTTCAGGGGATTTCTGAGCCCAATGGTGACACCAGGAATGAACACAGGCTTTATTGGTAGCTGTCCCCTCACACAGTCCAAGCATACTTTAGATAGTTTTGGAGAGCAGTGGTGCAGACAAGACACTAGGGAGAGTGCTACTATAGGACAGGGCTAGACTAGATGTGCAGGAGAATCCCAAAGCAACATGACATTAACAGTACGATCAGCCTTGAAGGGTCACCCCGTCCCTGGACCAAAATTCAGCTTAAACACACCAACAAAGCCAGCTTCATATTGGAGTGGCACTTGAACAGCCCGCAAGTCACATGGCTCAGAAGCCACAGATACCTACTTCTGACCTGAACACTGCAATAAAATGCCATAACCGACCGAAGATACCTATAGAAGCCAGTTGTCATCTGTGGTACAATAATTCAAATGTTTCATTAACTGCAATCTGTAACCAAACGGAAAGCATAACAAAGTTCCACTGGTCACACATTTGCTTTCCAAAAGGAAAATTTAAATAAATAAGAAAACAGAGCTTCTACATTTGAGGGTCCTAAGCAGTCTTGTTTTGGCCCGTATGCAAAACAGCCCTGCTGCCAGATGTTTCTAATTTTTAAGAACAGAATAAGACACTCTTCCAAAGGAAGCTGCAGGCCCAGCTCAAACTTTTTAAGTTCTTCCCCAAAGGAAGGGTTTTCCAGCTTTTCCCAGAATTTGCCACCTAAAAGCACAACATGCTTTAGGAAACATATCCTTCATTTAACTACACAGACAATGCCATTATGGGCACCCAACAGCAGCTCACCTACACTTCTTCTAAAAATAGCCTTACAAGAAGATCTGGTCGACCATGCCAGGACACCTGGGGCAAATCTAAGATACACCCACCATCAGGGCACCACTCGTCAGAACACCCAAGGAACGCAGAGAGGTCCTGAGCGCTCCAGTTATCCCGATTGTCCTTGCAATGAGAATAGTCACGGTCCATCCTTTTAAGCATGCTAGGATTCCTGTTAAAGGGGCTCCAAATCTGCATGCCACCCAATGGAAAAGATTCTGTAAGTAGTTTAAATTCCAGGTGAATACTGGCTACCTACAGGACCGACATGGTGCCAAGACAGAGCACTATGAATTCAGAGTCCTCAAAAAGATGTTTCTAACAGATACAATTAGTTGTAGACACTGTAGAGAGAACACAGACAGACTAAGGAAATGAGAGGACAGACAGGAACACAAAAAGCAGGTGGACAATGCAATAAACAGCCTCAGGCAGAAGAAAATTTGGTGGATTCCATTACAGATATTTGGCAAAGGAGAAGCCAATAAATGACTCAACCCTTAGGAGAAGAGCATGAAGTTACTTTTGGCTTCCAAGACAGAAATTAAGAAACCAGCTGAAAAAAGGAAGAGGCCACAGAGGGAGCAATGAAGATCTGGGATGAAGCTTAAAAGTTTGCTTCCTGTTTCTACAGCTATGGTCCAGTGTTGCAAGACTGAATTTTCAAAGCTTCCTTTTATCAAAAAAGAAAAGTTGCCCACATCAAGGCTGGCTGGTGTGATCTCTTATTTGATTCTGATATCCACAGGACATGCCTTTTTTTTTTTTTTTTTTTTAATTTTATCCCAAACGAAGGGGGCATTGTTTTAGCCAACGGGTTACATGAGCTGCTTAATCACAGAGAATAAACTGAGGCAGCAGACTCAGTACTGAAAGAAAAAGTGCACCATTATTACGTATCCACCACAGGAATACCTTGACATTAATCTTTAAAATAAGTACTTTTTTGTGATACAACAACAGTATACAAGTTCATGGCAAGTGTATACCAGATCAACAAACTATTAAAGATTCATTCTCTGAGGAGAAGAACAAATGTAGGAGAGAAATATTTCAGCTGAAACAGTAGTTTTTAACCTACATTAAAAGGACCTTAGTGTGTATACTATTTCTATAACGTCCCCAAAGGTATTATGAAAAGCAAATCTAACGTTCGCCTTCAACCACTGAACCAGGGAAAACGAAAAGTTACAATTTAATACAAAAAGTTATCTATGCTGTTTTAACCCATCCTAGTTTAGGAGAAACTTTCTGTACAGCAAATATTAATGCAAATGGTATAACATAAAGCTGTATAATAAACAACCTGAAGTTTATCTGCACACACACACAAATTTTAGGCAATGTTTAGTTACAGAGTTTAGCTTTCAGAAGCTGATCTAAGCTCTCCTTTGTTTACTTTCATCACTTCAAAAACAATCCTTTCTCCCAGTTCTGTTGCTTTAGAAATACACTATATTAGTAAGAACGAAGTGTCCTGTTTCTTCACGGCTTTCAATATATTCCCTACAAAGCCATGAGCAACAAACTGCAGTAATAACTCTCAACTCATTCAAAGTTCTATTTTATCTGTCCCTCTTGGAGTAGCAGGAGGATCACAAAATAGTAGTAGCTTCCCACATACTTCTAAAATCATGAAAAGGAGTGTGACATTTCAAAAGAGAGAGAGTTAGTGAAAAGAAATAATGAAACTTCTCCAAAATGAAGTGATCTTCCACTATTTCTTCTTCCTCCCCCTTCCGGAGCACATTTCCTGCCCTCATATTGTTAACACATGATCTTTTTTGGCTTCCCCTATATGCTTAATTTTCTTCATCTCTGTGTCAATGTTTTGTCTTTTGTTACAGAGGATGCTAGGGGTTCTTGAATCCTTTATTTTTTACCCATACCCTCACAAGTTCTGAAAATTATGTCAATGAACACAGCTAGGAAACAAGTGGAGCTCCATTGCTCAGCAGAAACACCGTCTCTCAAGATTAAAGACACTCACTTGACCAAGTTCCAAGTCCCAAAAGCAAGGATCAGGGCTTGGACTTGACTTGCAACAACTGTTAGCTTATCACGTTGGTTGAGGAGAAATGGCGACTTCCCCATTCTGCAGATAATGGAAATGATGCTCTATATAGCACCTCGTAAGTCTTACGCAGCCAGTAGTGGCAAAAACTGGGGAGAAAAAGGAACACGACAGATCTAGAGTAAGCAACGACTCTGTTAGGAAATACTGCACTGAAGAAAGATAACTGAACACAGACTGCCCAAGGACAAAGAGAAGAGGGGTTATATAGAAACTCCACGGAAAGAAAATGGGAGAAAAACTATTTTGTGCATTAAACCATAAAAAAAGAGATGTAGGAGTAAAGCTCCCGGTCACAAAATTCAGGGGAGAACAAGACTGAAAGCAACTAAGTTAAAAAAAAAAAAAAAAAAAAGTCATTTCTATATGCTGTAAACATAACAAGAGGAAGCAGGATTGACTGGATCTAAATTGGAATTAGAGGAAAGGAATGTCAGGCAGTGGCTATAAACATTCTTCAACTAATTTCAAAACAAAAAGGAGAATATTAGTTAGAAAAACAGTTTGGGGAGTGCAAGGATAGAATCTTCCATCTAAAGAAAAAAAAAGATCAAACATGACAAGACTTTCATGACTGAAGGAAGAAGCCTAAAATCAGG
The DNA here is from genome assembly GCF_036370855.1 of Dromaius novaehollandiae. Classification (NCBI taxonomy): domain Eukaryota; kingdom Metazoa; phylum Chordata; class Aves; order Casuariiformes; family Dromaiidae; genus Dromaius; species Dromaius novaehollandiae. Next base: position 67,833,442 of record NC_088101.1, read on the forward strand.
ACTTCAAGCAGGAAAAAAATGAAGACAGCAGAGAAAGTATCAAGTAACCAGTACACTCTATGTTAAGAAAGTACCTTAAACAAAAGTAACCAGAATTTGAATCCTATACACAAGCATATAGGAAACTTCTGGTAAGTGAAGAAGTCTCTTATATCTACACATATAAAAGTCATAACTGCCTAATAACTTCTGGCAAACATGGGTCTCTTTTTGGGAGGAGGGGGCCTTTAGAATTGTTCCAACTGAAAAAGATAAACCTTCAAATTTGAACTGATGCAACATTATCTTAACGACACCGCAAACTGACAAGTCTAACTAGTCTACTGCTAGCTTTAAGTGCCATACAGCAATAAGGTGAAACAGGTAAGATTCAGTTCCATTTTTCTAATTCTTCTCCAAGTACTGTAAAGTACAGAGAATAAAGAGTTCGCCCAGAAGTATAACTGGATGAAATACTGGAACACAACTGGATACGTCCAAAGAGTTTTTTCTTACATATTTTATTTACATATGGAAATCCACCCTAGATTCAGGGAACACTTACACAAGGACTTGCTTCAAACTCTGCCTCCATAGGTACCTTTGGTATATCTCCTGAGGTCAATTTTCATTTACTGCTGTCTCAAAGTTAGATGTAGATGCTGGAGCTAGTCAGAAGGAAGAAAAATTTTCCCTACAACTCAAGATCCAATAAAAATAGTGTCCTGTATATGCCAGCAGCACTCGGAAATGACCATAAGAGACAGGGACACGTTTCCTTTGCTACCATTTGAAGTATGACTTATCACTTCAACAGGTTAATTGCAAGCAAAACTTCTCATTAAGTCTTTTTCTAAACATTGTTTCATAATAACGTCTTTCTTTTGCCTGTTAACTATTGCGGGAAACAGGTGGTTTGCCCACTGCAAATAAAAATGCAAAAGTTCAGATGTTTGTTTTAATGCCGTTCTCAGTATTATGGTAGTGTTACTATCTAAATAGAAGCATGGCAGACACGAACTTTATTTACTGTATTACCATAACTGAACAGAAACCTGGCTAACATCTGTACTAAAATAATTAAAATAGATAATAAAATAAGTTTTTATGCTTTACCCATGACCTTTATGGATAGAAGTTACTCCTAATCTGGAAGACTCCCTATTTTCTATTTCTGTACAATCTGTTCTTCTATCACACTTACAGACAGACACATTCACCTTCATAATCAGCAGCAAAAGAATTAATATTTTAAGTTTAGTACTTACATGGAGGTATCTCCAAAGAGCTAACTCTGACATCATTACTGGAATTCAGAGTTAGTATCACCTGTACTAACTGAAACCATTTGTCAGCGTCAAATGTGTCCCAAGCCTCTTTCAAGGAGGAAGCCTGATCCCAAATACTTACTTTGCGTAACTGCTCTGCCAGAGATTTAGTAGCAAAAGATTTATAACACATAGGTTAAATATATATATATGACTTCTACCAACCTCACAATGTTAAGAAAAAATTGGAATGCAAAAATCACCAGTGCTGGCAAAGAAATACTCAACAGTAGAAGAAAAAAGTTTTGGCCAGAAAAACGCTTGGACAGAAAAGACACATCCAAAATAGTTCTGCTGTATCTCCCTCATTTCTGGAAGATATTACAATATTAAGGTTTTTACTAGTCATCACTGTATATCTACTACAAAACTAAGAGAGCGTGAAAAGAAACACACATGCAGAAGAATACCAGTCTTTCAATAAAACTTTTTTTTTCCCCCCTTTCTGAATTCTTACCCTCACTACTGATGCCAGGGCTGGCTGGCTGCATTGGAAAGTAGCAAAGTAGTTTGAATTTAAAAAACAAATATCTAGACAGACTAGTTTCTTCAGGAATACAAAGAAATGGTCACAGCACACTGCGGTGCCACTTCATTTTTCGTGAAGCTGCATTTATCCACTGGCCATGCCTTAACCAACAAACCCTGAACAGGATTTTGGCCTATAACTACCCAGCACAACGATAACAGAATAAAGAGACACTAATTCTATTCCCATCTCTGCGCGGACTCTGCATTTGACCTTGGCAAGTCACTGTTTTCTTCTGATTTTTTTTGTGGTTGTTTTTTCATGTACAGGACATGAAGGGGTTTTACGCAAATGCCTGGAACAACAACAACAAAACAACTAAGTTTAATTATTATTTATTCTATTAGGCTGAGCCTTAGAACTCTTCTACAACGGCATAAATTCAGAGTGAGTGCAAACACCTCTCTGATTCTCTAGCCCTTCATTTTAAAGTTCCCTTTATATAAGAACACTGGTGAAAGCAGTAACCCATTAATGAGGTGCCCTACTGTATCAAAAACTGATAAAAGCTTGGTTTCATGAATTCTTCTGCTGAGCAAACAACTTTAACCTTATTCTCTACACCAGCAGTCCCGAATCCACAGCTTGCAAACCAAACCCTGCTGCAAGATCCTTTGCCACTGCTCCCAGCCAAAATTAAATTATAGAGTTAAAATAAGAGCTGCCAGGAAAAGGAAAGTAGGATATTGCCTACAGAGTATCTATGCTGTTACTATGGGCCAGCAAAAATTACGGACTAGTATTTTACACAATTCAGTTCCCTTTCTCAAGCTTAGAAAAGCCTGCATTTCATGGCTGCCTGCTCAAGTTTCATTCTGATACCAAGCTTCCTGGTAATCTCCCAAAGCACCACACATTGGAAACATGCCACAAGTGTAACTTAGAAAAAAAGGTGCAGATGAAGTGTTCCACAGACCAAGCAATGTTATCAAAAATACTGGGAGAAAGACTGTTTTCTGGCAGATACAGAAAAACGTAGGTACTCAGAATGTGAAAATTTTAAATAAGTTTGAAACTCATATAACCACCATAAATAATTAGATTAGCAATGAAAAGGCTTTAATTAGGACCCATTGCAACACATATGCTTGAATCTCACCCACCAGAAGCAGAAAAATTAAATGAAGCAACAGGTGTAATCTCAAGCTGGGCAGTCAAAAGCGATCAGTTGCCAATACAGCCTCTTGTCCATTCTAACAGGTGTTCTGCATTTTGAATATACTGATTAAATGCCATTTCATACAAGTTAGGCAAACAATTACATTGAAAATGAGATATTTCTTGCTCTTGAATAGCAAACAAATGAGGAAAAGTTATACTTTAATACAACCATCTCAATGTCTTCCTGTCTTCCAAGTGAAACAATGACATTACTTTTATTTAAACTGTTCATTACAGGAATATACATTTAAAGTCAACAAAAAAGTTTTCAAGGCTGATCTACATACAAAGAGGTATTCGAAATGATCTGGACAAACTGAAGAAATATGTTGTTGACCAAAATGTTCAGATCACTTTAATTAAGAATAAATCATGTCCCAGCATCATGTCATTCATTAAAATAATCTGAATAACTGAAACAGTAAAACACTGTAACGATTGTAACTTATGTTAAAACTCTGTAGATAAAATGAGCTTTTCAAAAATCAGGAAAAATATGAAATGGGACATAAAAATAGTGTTTATCCTTATGGAGTTATAGCCTGTCTGTTGTAAGGATGTAAAAACACTACCTTAGTCAAGAGATTTCTCACACTGTATATACTGAAACCCCTATCTTCTTTCTCTCCCAGTAAAAAGTTTACTGCTGCAAATATATAGTTTACACCTTTACAAGCACAAGAGCACGAAGATATCACTATATATATGGCCATATATCACTAAGCGGCTAACTAAACTCCAATTAACAAGTATGAAATATTTTTCAGAAAACAGTATCATTTTAAATTATTATATTCAAGCTCTCAAAACCTGTCCAATTCTATGATGTTGCACACAAGAATCAATAGGCAATGAGAGTTTCTTTAGGTTGTAAAGGGAACTTAATCATTTTAAAAAAGGTAGCAACCATTAAAAAACATACATACACATACATATATGAATTCTTAATAAAGAGCACCACAACATAAGTAGAACCCCAGGAAATGAGATAAAGTCAAACTCTGAGTTTAAAGTTTATTTTTCCAAGAGTCAGTAAGAGTGTAATGATATGAAAATTACTACTTTCTGTTAATAGTTTCTTCTTCAAATAAATTTTTCAGCTGTTTCCTTTTCTGAATTTCTACACTGGAAAGAAGAGATGACCATAATTTCATATTATTTCTTTGCCTCATATAATCTGTTAATTATTGCAATCATGTTCAGAACAAATAAGAAAAGTTTACAATATTAAAACATTACATGCATTCCTACATAAAAATAATGACAGTTCATTAAGAATTCAATTTTATAATTGTAAACTTTTCTTAAAATACTAGAGACTATAACGCATACCCAGTTTTGTGAACAGAATTAGGTTTCATTTGACAACATAGCTAATGACGTTTATTCCCCCCGCCCCCCTTCACCTAAGTACACAGGAAAAAAATAAGCAATTCTTTTAAAGCAAACAGACATTACAATTGCTTCATTGTTTCAAATAGTGCAGTAAATGTTAAAAAAAAAAAAAAAAAAAAAAACCCACACACTTAAAAGTACATCTTCCCTGTGAAATGCTCTTGGGAAGCAGTGATTCAGCATATTAACAGTGCCATGGAGCCCAGCTAATGAAGTACTCACAATTAAAATCCAAAGAATTTAGGGTGATAATTTTTACAGAGAAGGATGTCCTGAAATCTTAAAATTCTGCTGACATGATTTGCCCTCCAAACGTGAAGCTGATAAACTACACTTTTAATTCCCGATATGTAAATGTATTGCATAAGATACAATATTTGTTTATATTAAATGTCTGTTTTACAATCCAGAATTAGTTTCTCTGTTCAATTTTATCAAAAACAAATACAGTGTAGGATAGGTGCGCAATGCACCTTAACTGTACTCTTCATAAAAAGAGAGAGAAAGAGAGCGCGCGAGCGCAAGAGAGAGAGCGCGCATGCTACTGACTATAAATCTTGTTTCCAAACCTTTGCTCATGAAGATGCTACAGCTTTTTTAGGCAGTCTTTGTAAGTTATGGCTGCTATAGGCCACTTTAGCTTTTTCTGGTCTTTTTTTTAAATGCAGAAATTACATAAATTTATAATAATGACTATAAAAAAATTAATTATTATTGCAAAAAGCAAATCAGAAGAAACAGTACTCCCTCCTTTCACTCACAAACTCATGATCATTTAAATAATCCATAGTACAGAATATCATACTAAAAAGAAAAAAAGAATTTACTGCAAAGAGGTATTGGTACTGGACTTCTTTTTAAATAAAAGTGGAGAAACCATATATGCGTAAGGAAACACACTATGCATTATTCTATTTCTACAGAAATCAAGCTATAAAAAGATTATTTTTGAAGTTTATGTTCCATATCAATCACAGTAAATCAGAAATGATTGGGCTACTTAATATAATGAATAAACAATTAAAGCAAGTCCAAATCAAGAGCGTAACTTCATAAAATTGCTCCTACTGAAACTATGAAACGTTCAAATTATATTTGTAAGCATCTCAGAAGAATACTCTTAAGAATACGCTGCTCAAAGATTTCCCAATAGCCAGACTTAAGACACTGACATGCTCCTTGAAAATGATTTAAAAGTTGTCACACAAAACCATCTACTCATTTGATTGTAAATGAGTTTTTCCCAACAACCTTTAACACTCATCATGTGCACATATACAATACAATAGCCGTAGTTATGCTATTACTCAAATCTTAACAAGCAGTGTTTAAACCTACAGTGACAGTAAAAACTGTAGCCTGAAGTTCCTATCCTCAGACTCTATTCCTACAGTCTATATAATCCAGTTACCATTCCTTGAGCTCCACTGAAACTACTCTAATATCTTTTAGCCAAATCTTATCATGACGCTCATAATCAATATTTAATCTTTATCTTCCTTGATCTGTCAATCACCCAAGACTATCAGCAATGCTTCTTTTCCAGAAATATTCCCCTGGTTTCCTTGGCAATGCTCTCTCCTGGTTCATCGCTTATCATTCTAACTGTTCCTTCAGTGTATCCTTCTGAAGAAGCCTCCTCATTCACCTTTTTATTTTATGAATCATTTCATAGCTTTCTGTCCCACATCCCTTGTCATTCTCCTTCACTTTATCTAGGACTAGGATACAAACCCGTTTTTAACTACCTTCTCCCTTGCCAGCAAATCAGAAATACGCTTTCTACTTCACACCTGCTGTGTTTGTCCAAACTACCACCTCACCTTGCGCCTCTAACATCGCCATACAGATGCCTCACCATCAGCTCACTCTCAACACAGACAAACTGCGGGTCTTACTCTTTGTATCATTCCTTCAATCTCCCTTCCACCACTGCAAGTCACTATCTTTCAGGACTCTTAACTAAGCATCAGCCATGACTCTTTATAGATCGTAGAAATAACCTGGTTTTGCCCACTACATCACTAAGATATGCCTAGTAGCTTAAACACTTATCCCATGATCACAGCAGTTTGTTTCTGAACTACTAAAGCACCTTTCTTAATCTTTCGAAACCCAGACTTGCCCTTGCTCTATTTATTCTGCACATTCCTCTCTAGAGAGCTTTTTAGCCTAACACCAGATCATACAAGTCTCCCCCTCATCTCTTCAGCAGCATCCTTCGCTTCCCATCCTAGTCTGACACTAGCCTGATACTTTGACAAGTGTTATTAAAACATATGCATACATTTTCTACATTACTGAGTCTATGGAAAACATCATACTGGCAATCAGACCATTTAATTGGTTTTGTCTTTTCCAGGGCTTCTCAACTCATTTGAAAAATAATCCAAATACTATCTTGTATACTGCTATTACAAAGACTTTCACTTCTAACCAAAATTCCCATCCCAAAATTATTAATCCAGATGCAGAACTGTATCTTCAAAGAGGTGCAAGCTTTGATAACCTGTTTGTTATGTCTTCGTCGTACTTCTCTTGTGCTGCCCTCATAACTGGGAGAGCTCCATATGCATCCACAAAGCAGTACCATCTTCTCTCAAAAACCTTGTAACAGTTTTTCCAGAGTTCTCATTAAAACCAAAGAAACAAAACAACCAGACGGCTGGCATGCCTAGATCACTACCACCATCATAAAATTCGCTGCACTGGTACCAAATATACTCCTGTGTCATTATAGATCTGATGTGCTTTTGCCTACCCTTAAAGTGTAAGCTCTCTGGATCAGGAAACACCTCTTAACCACAAAACTTTGGCATGACTAATTCAGACACATAGCTTAAACAGTCTGATACTTTGACAAGTGTTAATAAAACACATGCATACATTTTCTACCTTACTGAGCCTATGGAAAACATCATACCAGTGATTGGACCATTTAGTTGGTTTTGTCTTTTTCAGGGCTTCTCAACCCGTGTGAAAAATAATCCAAATACTATCTTGTATACTGCAATTACAAAGACTTTCATTGGTAACTAAACACTCAAAGTTATGTCTAGCATTTACCATTTTTATTTACACTTTCTAAATTTTGTTTACATGTTCGCTGGCATAGGAATCTTTGTAAGGATTTTGCATAATTGCTTCCTGCACCATTTTCTAGTATTGTCCGAGACTACAGAGTGTCTCAAGCTATCAAGGCTGTCTGAGACTACAGAGTGAGACATAGAAGACGTCATTCTGCATTTTATCTCATTTTAAATAACAGTAAGTTCTTAGGAGTGGAAATTCTTTCTATTGTATGGTTATTAGGCCTAGCATAATGATTCTCAGTGTAACTGAGGCCCATAGGTACTTCCATAGTATTAGCAATTATTTAACAAAATGTTTCATATTGAAAATAAGCATCTCTAGTTAAATAATATCTTCATTAATTCTCTAGTCTTAAAATTATGAGTTTCCCTAAATCATTTACAAGCAAAAACAAAAATACTCCACAACAACCCAAAATGCTATCCTATTATTCCAGCCATAAATTATCCACTTCCTTAAAAAAAAAAAAAAAAAGTCAAATAGTTCATTTTCAGTGACTTGTTCCATGTTTCTGTGTAGTTTCTCATTATATCTAGTTCTGCCACTGGAAAATCTAGGTTCAGTCACAATACTGTACATGTGAACAATTTTGATGAAAATCATCTTTGTGATACAAGCAGAAGTATAATATGCTGCAAATATGAAACTGGTAATGAACTTTGACTCTCCTAGAAAGACAATTCATGTAGTGTATCCTCACCATTCCATTCCAACATAGTGTAACCCTATATATCATAATTTACTTTTAGGCATACAATTTTCACAGGAAAAATGTGTTTTTACATTCAACTTACACTGACTACAGAAAAGCCATATGCTTTATCTCAAAGTTTCAGCACCTACGAGATTTGGAAGCCACTCATTAAAATAGAATGTAGTATTTGGATACTATGTTCTTCAGTTATAGCTTTTAATTTCAAATTAAACTCCAAATTTTTTCCTATGCAATTGACAGTTTTTAAAGAAAAAAAAAAAGACAAAGTCTTCTAGTCTTTTTTAGAAAAAGTCTAGGAAAAAGACCCGTCTTTACTGACTGCTGTGTTTTGTGAAAAAAAATCATCACTGAACTATCATCAAATTTTAATCCCAATATACACAAACAACTCAGTAACAGAGCTGCACTCCAAAAATGAAGCATAAATAAAAAAATTCTGCTCCTTAATGCAATAAAACTATAACATTAATCAATCTTAATAGACTTTGTTTTTACCAAAGATTAAAATACTTAACCATAAGAAAACAATGTGACTACTTTTTCAGAGAATTACTCAACTTACAGTTTTGAGCAAGAACATCAGCATTTAAATCGTAAACTATAGACAGTTTTTTTCATTCTTGTTAAATGCTGTGTTTTTCCACCATTCAAATGAATTGATCCCTCATCAAAAAAGAAAAAAAAATAGACTTGGAGATACGTTAAACTGTTGAGAATGACAACTCAAGAAGGACAAAAGTAGAATCATAGACCTGAGATCACTTTTAACAAACCTCTTATAATCTCTGAAAGCCCAAATATTCAGATGAGTAAACAAACAGAAACATGGAAAAATTTAATCCCTAACTAGGGCACAGACGAACACTTACAGCAAATTTTAAAAGCATCTGTTTCATTCTTTCAACTCTAACCTCTAAAACTGTACACTCCAGGAACCATAACAAACAAGACCCGTTTCCCTAAAGAACATATAATTAGGAAAACGTGTAGGAGCCACAAGATGCCTTTATCAGGACAGAAATCAAGCAAAAGCTTGAATTTAGTTTTTGACAAACAAGAGAAAAGAATTGGAAACACTACTGTGGCCAAATAAAACAACAGAATACCATAATGCTACCTTCTCCACGAGAACAAAAGCATCAACCACCAACTCCACCCCACCCCCAAGCAGGCTGTTGCTCTCTCTAACCACATAGCCAATGCGGGAGACAATGTAATCCCACAGGGAAGACAGAAGGTCACAGACACACTGTGAAATCATCAAATTAGGTCCACATTTTAGAGATACACAGCAGTACTTTCACCAACCAGGATTCTGTTTGGAACAAGCAGGTGGAGTGTGCACACCTCTCCTGACTGCCTCTTCCCTGAATACACAGAGGGAAGTCACAAGCATTCACTGTATCCCAAAATTAAGGACATGGCACTTATAATATGCAGCAGAATTCAAGATGTGGCAAGGATGGCAATACTCAATGTAACACAGCAGGTGAGACTGTGTACTGTATACCAGCAGTAAATCTGTTGTTATTCATCAGCTGTAGGTGGCTAGGAGGGTGTCACTTATTACAATGACACACTTTGCAGCTGGCTAGCCACGATTAAGTATTATCCAGTGTGGTTGAAAGGGATGGCAACTATCATTCGTTATGCGCCAGTGTGGCTTAGTGGGGTGAGGGGGCTCCTATCCTTCAGTGCAACGCAACACTAGCAGGAAAGCAAAGAACAAAACTCACCCAAGCCCAGGGAATGGTGAACGGCATGGGGGCAGGAGAGAAGGGGAACTTCAGTCTCCTACCCTGAGGGAATGGGTGTCTTGCTAGCAAGACTGCAAAGCCCGCTCGCACCAAGCGCGACCTAGAGCGCTTCACAGCGACCCGGGACGGGGGACGGAGCCGCTGCGCTGCGGCTCCCGGCGCGGGGAGGGCAAGGGGCCTCCAGCCGGCCTCCACTACGCGAAGGGGGCCGAGGCAGCGCAAGAAGACAGCGCTCAACTTCTCGCAGAAACAGAAGCCTTTGTCCGACCGCTCCCGGTCTGTGGCCGAGGGGGCCCGGGGTCCGCGCCCGCGGCAGGATAAGCCGGGGCGGAGGAGAAGGGGGCAGGGGAAGGGCCTGCGCCGGCCGCGGCCCCTCTCCGCGCCGGACTCCGCTGCCAGGCAACCCGCGGCGAGGGACTCCGCGGGGCGGAGGGGATGAGCACTGACCCAGCACGCAGTCCCGACCGGTGCGCCCGTGCCGGGAGAAGGGGAGGCGGCGGAGCGCCCAGCCGCGCCGGGCCGCCTGCCGCGGGGGGAGGCCGGGGACCAGGCCGGCGGCGGCGCGGGGCAGGGGGCCTCCCGCCGTGCGCCCACCTGGGGGGACCCCAGCCCCCCGGGGCTTGTGCCTCGGGGCCCTCTGCGGGCTGCCCGGGGAGGAGCCCCCGCTTCCCCGGAGCAGGGGCAGCGGGGCCGAGGGAACGGGGCGGCGCGGCCGGCGCCCCGGCACCCCCAGAAACAGATCGCTCCCGGCGCGCCGCCGCGAACCCCCCGCACTTACCCTGTCACAACAGGCGCCATCTTCCACAAACTCTCGCCAAAACTCCTACTCTCGCGAGAGCGCCCCCCTCTCCGCCCGAGGAGCGCGCGTGCGCCAGCCCGTGAGACACACGCGGAGCCGGGGGGGGCGCGGCGCGCACCGCCCACTCACCGCCTGGGCTCTCCCCTCAGACACAACAGTGGCAGGCGTGGGAACCGAGCGGATCTCGCGAGAGCACGGCGGCGGCCCCGCCGCCCGGCCGGCAGGTCTCGCGAGAGCCGAGGGAAGGGAGGGGAGGGGAGGGGAATTCCCTCTGCCCGGCGTCTGCCTGTGAGTCTCGCTTCTGAGTCTTCCCGAGTCGGCGGGGGAGGACCGGACCAATGCGGCGGGCTGGGGGGGAGGCCGAGCAGCGTCCCCAGGGAGCGGGGGAAGAAACCATTCGGGGCGGGGAGGGGAGAGGTTGTTGCCCGAGTGCGGCGCAGGGGGCCGCGGGCCCGCCCGGGAGGAGCTGCCTCGCCGGCCCTGGCCCCCGCGCCGGAGCGGGAAGTGGCGGCCGCCTCCTCCTGCTCCGCGAGGAGCGGGCGAGGTGCCCGCGCGGGAAGCCGGTGCCAGCCAGCCCGGGGATCGCCCGCCTCGTGGTTTCCGCGGGCCGAACACACGGGCAGCCCCGCGGGCTCCCCGGGGCCGCCCCGCGCCGGCCGTTACGGCCGCCCCGCCCCTGCCGCGCGACGCGGCCTTCGGGAGCCGCTGCGCCCCGGCCCGCCGCGGCTCGCGGGGTCAGCGCGGTTCCCGGGCCTGGCGCAGCGCGGACCCCGCGTGCCGCCCCTGCCTGCCCCGGCTGGGCTGCGGCCCCAGCGGCTGCCCCGGCCCCGGGGACGGAGGGCAGCGGCTGCCCTCAGGGAGCGGCGGGGGGCTGCGGGTGGCGGCTAGGGGCTGCGGGGCAGGACGTTTTCCACGTGGGATGAGTGTTCCCTGAAAAAGTTCGAGTTGCCGTGGAAGTTCGGGCAATAACGGTTAATGCCGGCTCTGTCCAAAGTCATTTAAATGATATAAAAACAAACGCGACTCGATAACTGTTGAGCAGTAAGTGTTTCCTACCAAAGTTTTAAAGAAAGTCAAAACCACTGACTGGAGGGAACCCATATCATTGCTTTTGGTGGCTGTATCCTCTATAAGTGCAGACCAAACAGTTTTTTCCTTCCTGTTAGTTGAGTTTAGTTTAAAAGTTAGTTCATACAAAGCTCAAAAACCAATGGGAATTGGAAAAGCAGAAATTCTTTGCCAAACTGAATGAAAGTAACTAGGAGGCTGAGATCCAAAGGCACCATGGTTAGAAAGATCTGCGAGTTTTCTTAAGTATAAATAATATTTCACTTTTTTGAGAAATAAAATGTCTTTAAATGAAAAGCATATTTCTCATAATTTTGTTGTCTTTCACACCCAAAATGCCTACGATACATTTGTTTAGTAAATACAAATTTTTGAGTCCACTAGACTCTGTCCAGCCAATGAAATGACCTTTGTAATGACCTCTCAAATAGAATTCCTAAGATAGACATGGTAATGAGAAAGTATAAAATTGTCTGGATATGGTCCAACATTTGACATTAAAAGAAAATCCAGATTTTGGATCCATTTCATAACATGACCACTTCAAGGTCAGGGTCTGATTGTCCAACAAAGCACTATGTTTGAAAATTAATCCTTTTACATCAAGGATTCTATCCTGTCTCTTTATTCAGCTTCCTCTTTCTGTGCCACTGTCATCAATCTAGCTTCAGAAATGAAGACAATATTGTTTCGACAATTCACTAAGATTCCCAAAAGCTATGTCATTTTTATTACTTCACCTTAGTGCCTCTGCTGTCTCCCAGATTAAGAAAAAAGATAACATTTTCTCTAATCCATTAATATGATTTGGGGTTTCTTTCTTAAATATTCTCCACTGCTAATATTAATTCACTGAAGAATAATGGCTCAGATGAGTAAACTCATGTTTTAAGAGATTGTTTGGCCGCAAAGTTTGCCGTAACTCTGCTAACTGTACAAACAACTATTGTTTGCTATCATTAAGGGCACTTTTCCCATCATGATTTCCCCCTCCTCATTAATTATAAAAGGATTTTGATTGGTTCCTTCATAGGCGCACTTCTCAACGAAAGCACAATGCATACTGGAAATCCTCTGTATTGTTTGTGGAGAGCAAATCATAATCCCTTTGGAAGTCTCTTCCTAAAAACATCTTTTTTTTTTTTCCAAGGCTAAAGAATGATCTCAGCTCATGCTAGTTCCATTCTGTTAAGAATGGTTTCTGGATTTTTGCCATAGACTGTCTCTAGATGGTCATTTTCTGGGGCCCCTCTTTTAGTGTGTTTTGAATCAAAGTGGAAAATCTAAAAATATAGCACACAATAATATGCAGTGTCTAGACTTCTTTTAATATTTTACCAGGAAGACATTTTGATTAATAACAAAATTAATTGGATCTTGGAGAAAGTATATTATTTCGAAGAATTAATAATTACAAAAACTATTGTACTTCATTCCATCTCTGACAGAGGTACATTATAAAACAAATAGCTATTGAATTTTTTTTTTCATTTTAATTATAAACAATCTGCAGTGCAAAAGGTCAGGAATACTATTCAAGTCAAAGACAATAGCCTGAAATTATGTGAGTGTCTGGCAGAAGGAAAGATTGAAAAAACACAGAGGGTTTTTTAACAGTGTTCGTGCACTGAATTTTCTTCTTGTTGCTTAAAGGGTTTATATCACATAGTACAGAGTGCTCAATTTCTGTTGACTTCAGTCAACAAAATCATCTAGTACCTCAAGGCATCAGGCCCCCCTTTCTAATCTGTAGTGAATGGTAAACACCACCAGAGTTGAGGTATAAGAACAAATTTAAATACAAGGTTTGTACAATTTAAAATTTGTATTTACTACACGAATCAGTGGTTGAACTGTTTAAAACTCCCTGCCGAAACCAGCGGAAGCATTCTGAGTCAGCCTTATCATTTCAAAGATGATTTGGAGAAACACAGCTTGGAGGCACCTTTGAAGGACCTGATTTTAGCAAGTTTTGAGTCTGTCCCCTCTTTAAAGCTGATGCTTTGCTAAGTAACTCCAGTTGGGTACTCAGAATCATTAGTTGCCTTTGAAAATTGAAGGCAATTAAATAAGGAAATCTATTTTACTTTCATTTTGTAGACAGTGGGATGGGGTCACTTCTTCCTTTTGGGGATTCACTAACACATACCGGTGTGGACAGACCCAGGTCCCTCTGCCTGTGCTCCCTGCTGAGTGGATTCCAGCAGCTTCCGCTGGGATTCATATGGTTACCTCATCCCCTCAGGCTCTGGAGGTGGAAAGAGGAGGAAAGACAGAAAGCCTAGCAACGGGCCCTCTATGTGGCAGGGGAGGGGGTCTTTTGGCCCCGAGTTTTGCGTATCAGATGGTAGAGAAGGAGCTGCCTGGCTGAGCCCAAGCAGCACAGCTCTGGAAAGAAAGGGCAGATGGGAACAGGGAACTGGACGCAGGCTGTAATAAAAGGATTCAAGATTTCGACATCTTGTTCAACCAGTTTGGACCAAACTTTCTCCAGCACGGCACTGGCTCTGGGTTTGACCTAAGCTCATTCCTTTGGGCACAGCACTAGCTAACACTGCTATCGCTTCTAGTTTGGCAACTGCCTCACGTCTAGCTGACTTGGAGAGAGATTAGAGGACAACAGATCTGTCTGCAACCATTTGTGTAAAGTACCCTGTGCACAATGAGCTCCATCCCTAGTTGAGTCTTATGAAAGATGACTCATAATACGTCTTTTAAAATCCTAGCTATTTATAAAAGATAGTGACCTTAAAAAGCAACAGAGGTAGTGGAACCACACAGTTATCTGAATCTTTAGTTCATTATAAGTAGTAGGTTTATCTCTAGATGTAGCAATTTATATCTGGTGATACAAATCACACATTCTGGTAGTGTGCACTATGATATAACCCTTCTGGAATTTTATAAGCACAGGATGTACAATGTGGTTTAACTGTGTGTCTAGGAAAGAAAATAAACAGGCAGTTGCCCACAGAGCGTATCTTACATCTGAACTTCTGTATGTATGCCAACAGAAGTTATCACTTTTAAGTGCTAACTGGACAACTAGATGTCAGAAGTGCCTCTACTTTTTGAAATGGAAGCTATCTCAGAGGATTTACAGCATTGTCCTTAACATGGTAATAATAAAGAGTAGGATAATTAGAAGTCTTAAACAAGAGTGTTGTTAAATAGTTTTCACTTGTCTGTCATAACCTCAAAGAGAACAGTAGCACAAAGAAAAACATTAATTTGTATCTTACTGCCTGTTAAGGCTTAATAATCATATGGTCCCAAAAGCTACAGTCAGGTTTATGGCTTACTCTGCTATACCTTGCACACAGTACAATCCCTGCATAGAGAGTTTTTATAATCTAAAGGCAAGATGCACAAAGTAAGTATAACAAACAATAGGAAGGAAGAGGGGGAGGGAAGATGAGGTTAACAGTAATAACATCATGTGGTTATGTAGGTTAACAATGTGAACAGCTTGATGACTGACTTCTGTAACCTTTTATTTTTATATACTTTTTAAAGACACACTGCATTACTATTACGTTTTGTTCTTCACTCTGCCCCCCAAAAAGTGTCTTAAATTATCTTCCATTAGGTGAAGTTTTTTCTGTTTGCATATAAACTACCCTCCATATCTCTTCTTAGCTTTCCTGGGCTCTTAAAAGAAACAGCTCTCCATCCCTGAACCTCTCTCAGGCAGTGCTCCTCTCCGCTCATGCCCACGGGGGATGCCTGATCAACAGTTTCTGTGGCACCTGGCTGTTCTCCTAGCCCATCTCACCAAACACAGCCCTTTTGCAGTGGTAGTCTGCAGTGGTGGCTGCTGCCCTCTGCCTCCTCATCCTCAGGGTGCCCCTACAGATATCGGGTATGAGAAGTCTTCAGTGAATCCATGAACCAGAGAGTAATTGCAGATGCCTTCCAGGCTAGCAGGGCCTGCCCACTACCCTACAGTGCTCCCGGGTACCTCCGGCTCCCACACCCCTGTGGGTGTTCACAACCACAAACATTGGCAGAGCTGAAGTCTGTCAGGCCCCACCTTCCCACTGGCGGGAGCACCGCTCCCGCGTTACGCTGACCTGGCGCCATGCTTAACGCGTATACCCACCAAACCAGTTCTGAGATTAAACCACAATACACAGGATTACAAAGTGATTACTGAAAAGGACTACAGCAGGATAATCTATGCAAAAATCTCCTCCGCTCTTCCAAAACGGACTAGAGAACATACAGTTTCTTTTCTATCAGTCTTCTCCACGTAGGACTGATTTTGACATAGCAGTAGAGTACAACAAAGGTGAACTCATCTGGTCTCACTGAAATCAAGGGGACAGGAAAGACTGAACTGATCAGTTAAACTATGAATTTACAAGTAATTAACAAAGCAAAAGGAAGAATTAAGGATTATGATATGGCTACAGATGTTTTATAGCTTTTATTCATATCTAAAAATGAATTGAATTTGCAATCGTTACCATTCTGAACCAATATGAAAACAGATGTCTTCATGCAGAAAAAGTATTTAACCAGAGGCACTGTCTCAGCTCTAATGCTTTCATGATGTATATTAGTACACCATCTACGCTGACAGAAATTCTTACACCCAAGCCTGTAAGTCAATGACTGAGTCAGAGCGGATTTTTTCAGATAGTCTGCTCTCCTGTTCATAAAGGCTCTTTGAAAAAATGCATGCAGACAAACTTCGCCTTATTGGTTCTGCAAGTAAAATGTGTTTTTGAAAAAAGCCCCCAAATAATGAAAACTCATTTGATTTTACAAAGACAAAAGACACCCACATTCTTGATTATACATATTTTTCTCCTGTATTTGGTGCTTAAGGGAATTTCAGACTAACTATAAAACAGTGCAAAAAAGAGCTCAGCAGCCTACTCGCAGTGAAAACCACAAACTGCACATAACCCCTTGATAAAACTACCACTAAAAAACTATTTGACATTATAATCCAGCCCATCTTACTATGTACTAGGAAAGTCTAGGTCTCACTCATAACCACGTTATGTAGAATGGGAGGAAACATTGATTGAAACCCTTAACCTGTAATTCTACATATAAATATGTGCACGGGAATTTTTCTAGTCGTGGCTTCAGAACAGAGTTAGGAAAGCAATTTTTTTGACAAAAAGTATAAAGCTAGGTGCCACTTAAACACTGTTTTGAGGATTTAGCGATAGTTAAACCATGTGCTAGTCCTGTGAAAAAGTTAAACTAATTTTGTGTGTTTAGTGGCTTACAGAGACTGCCCGTGTCCTCAAGCAATGAAGATAGTACTTGGTTTTGATCTGTTTCTTTATTTCCCCCCCAAAAATTGAGAAAGTTATACATTCCGTGAAGCTGTAGATTTTTTAGGGTACTCCAAACACATGGTCAAAGAACACTTAATCCTAAAAAATAATTATCTTGTAATACTGCCAGCTTGGTGTCTATTTGGATTATTTATTTTGTCACGTCCTGTTGCACAGATTTTAATGGTTGTGTGCTTACTCTAACTTTCGTATCATTCTCCCTCAGAACATCATTTTGAACCTTAGCTGTTCTGTAGCCCGTTTTCCTTAATCCTCATCCTGAAAAAAATGATTATTTCTGGTAGTAATTAATGAAAAGAAATTCCATACAAATTGCCTGGGAAGATTTCGTTGCTCAGATCCCAGATGCCTGACACTTGTGAATAAAATAACCTTTTGATTTTTTTTTCCTTTCAGGGGATTGCAAGTGACTTTTTAATGCTAAAATTCATTAGTGCTTGGGTATCATATTGATGAGCTTTGTATAAATGAGTGAATGACCAGATAAGTCATAACTAAGGTAATGAGCTTATAGTTGCTGTGGAGGTTACTAAGACATGTCATTGATGCTAATTAATTAATTTTCAGTATAATTTCATTTATTGTCATGCTCGCTTCAGAATTCACTAAGAATTATCTCTTCATTTCTAATGGTGTAGACAGCTGTATCTTTTTCTAGAATTCCAGTTAGGCATCCACTCTTGTTACTCATGGCTTCATTATCAGTTTGTTTTTCTGCTCATTACTGGCATTGACCTTGCCAAGAGCTAAGCACATGCATAATTTTACTCATGTGATTAGACTCATTAAAGCTAATGGGATTAGTCAAGAAAGTAAAGCTACCTCTGTTTAAGTGTTTGTCGTTTGGGGCAGTGCTACTAGAAACAAGATCAGGAAACTGGGAGGAATTCAGACTAAACAATAATTTTCATTAAAACTCACATGAAGAGAAATTCAAACAATTTATGGCTGATGCTGCTGTGATAGGTGATGAACAGCAGTTGCTGTTGTTTTCAAGCAGGATTCCAGGTCCTTGGCTTTCAAGATCAGAGCTACAGATCCCCATAGAAAGGTTTTGTCTTCTGAATTTGCTTTATCTCACATGCCTTTCAACTGTGTATTGCCCTTTCCCAGTTCCAAAGTGTGAGAGAGGGTGGTGTGGTATTTTTTTTCTTTTTTTTTTTTTGGTCAGACCTGGCATAATTCATTGGTTTATGCAAAGGTGGCTTCACCCTAGAGGTGGACAGGAATTTTCTAACATTGCTTTTTCTTCGGAAGATGATGGCTTGTCAAAACTGAAACTGGTTTCAGCAAACTTTACCAGGTCATTTCTCAAGTCTAGGGTGAAATTTCTGATGAAAGATAATAAGAAATATACATCCCAGCCAAAAGCCTAGTGGCAGAGGCTGACTGTAAGGTGATAGCTATGTCGTGATGCTGGGAACTGGGAGACTTCAGTCCCTCCAGTAATATTTCATTAATGTGGAGAGTTTGCAAGAGACAAACCCACGACAGCTTTCATTCACACAGAATGAGGGAGGTTGTTCAAAATTAAACAAAGTAAAGATATCCATCGTCTTGGAGGAATGGCCGAACAGTTTTGGCATGGGCTTACCTGTTTAGGTATTGGGGGTGGGGAGCCTTCAAGAAATAATGCTTTTATTTCAATATAGAGTGGGGGGAAAATCTCAGAAAGTTTTGTGGAGAAGGAAATCCATTGCCTTCCCAGTCACTTCTGTCCTACCTTTGTACACTGCATAATTTTACGTCCGAGCCCGGCAAGGCTGCCTTCTGAAAGCTTCACAAAAGCGTTACAGCAGCCAGAAACACAATACTTGGAGTGCAGCTGTTTTCCAGCCCCCTCTCTTCGGTACCGTCTCAGCTGGGAGAGGGGTGGCCGGGAGCTCTTATTCTAGCTCTGCTTCCTACTCCGAGGAGGTTAGGGAACTGGACCTTCATGACAATTTTATGGCCATTTGCACCACAGGTGAAACATACAGTGGATGCATATGGATCCAGTTTCAAACAAACCATCATTTTGATTTGTCACTTTGACCCCTGATGAGATGCCTCATATATGCAAATTATAAGAAGTCTGGCCTCTCACTTATAAAAACAAATACCAACTGCTTTGCTATCATTCTGAAGCAATAAATCTCCCACAGCCTTGGAAAAAACATCAGTTGTGGACTTTCACCCATTTTATACCTTTCTTTCAAAACAAACACTTATTTTGATCCCGTATAAAAACGTATAAATGACAATGAAAAGTTAATGAAGGCATGGTAACTGCTGTTTGTAGTTAATACTGACTTCTCTGCCCTGGCTTTTTCAGGGTAGAGGTTAAAAAAACAGAAAATTCACCACTACCAATTCCAATATTTGAGGGTGGGGGATATTTTCGTGTATTACTCATTGTACTCACTCATTTTTTTTTCTAGGAAAGTAACTGAACTCTGCCCCAAGGCACACAATTTTATTAACGTTGGAAAGAGCCATGTGGTGTTCATACAGTGTTTAATCTTGATGAAATCTCAGCACCCAAGGTTTTATGATTAATGGCAGAGGAGGAACACTCAAGTGACAGTTAGGGGTTTGCCAGTTTGTACTGTATATACAGCTGTTGCTGCACAGGGGAGGGAAATGTAGGGTCTGGCTGTCTGTTCCAGACAAAAAGAAGTGGCACATGCTATTAATTCCAGATCATTGCAGCCCCTGCACCACCATCTGCTGGGGGTCAGAGCAGTTGTCCGGGTCGGCGTCAGTCATGCACAGACTCAATGCCGTCCGCCGCGCAGCGCCCAGCAGTGCGTATTTACAAGAACAATGACGCGGACCTGCTCCCTCGACACGGGCACCGCAACGCTCCGCCACGGTCCCGGCGAAGGGACGCAGCGAAAGGGAATATGCATTACAAAGGCGGTTCTTGGGGATCGCAGCTTTGCGATTGCAGGCCGTAACGCGAATTGAAGGGAAGAAAACTGTCACCAGTAAGCTCAAACCTAGCGATCATTGTGTTTGTATTTGACATGGCATCTCAAAAAGGGGTGCCTGGGTCTTCAGGCTTGCCCTTTCCTATTTACCCAGTCCTACGTAAAAGACAGCTAAATAAGAAAAGCTTTGACAATAAATGTTAAACACTTTGATGTGTTATTCTGTAGCAGCAGCAAGATGATCTCTGCCACTTACCCCAACTCCCCTCTATGTCGTTTTACTGGGCTCGCGCCACGTCCTGGAGCATGGTGCAGAGACCCCTGAGCTAACATAAACCGAACCGTTCCTGGAAACAGAACTAGTACGGTTGTGTCAGCATGATGTTGAAACGGAACTAGCAGTTTTAGCATCTCTTCAGCCCCAACAGCTAGTGAGTAATTCCTTTCTACTGCTAAAAATATCTGATTCAGTAAGACCAGTGTGACACACCACACAAAATTGCTTGCAGGGTATTGCAAACCCTTCACATGGTGCTTTCCTATGTCCGTGACTGAACACATTTACAGGGACGTGAGACCTTTGGTTCCTACAACCAGCAGTGGGCCTCGTTGCTGTGCATCAGTGCTAGCGCGTGGTGCAGAGGTAAAGCATGAGTTTATGAGTTTGGCCTCGGCATCGGCACTGTCAGAGGAGGCACCGGTGCCAGCGTGGGGCGAGAGGAATGGGCAGCAGCCCTGGGAGGCTGCGAGGAGGGCAGGTGGGGCTGGATGCAAAGCGTTTTTTAAGTGAGGCTTATTGCCAAATAACTAAAAACCACTCTGTTGTAGCAAAAATACACTAAGGACTGCTGTACTCTCTGCCTTGCATAGCTGCAGTATCTGTCACAGCACTACCACATACATAATCTTTGACATTTCATCTGATAATTAGTGGTTTTGGCTCAGGCAAACCAGGTTTGTTATATCCCATCCTCAGCTGTTTTCATCTGTTTCACTAAGCTCCACTCTGGGTATTTTCACATAAAGCCTCTTGAGTGCACGTAACATTTGGCAGCGTTCTTGGATGTGCCCTGGGACGTACTACAGAGCCGGAGACCTCCGGGTGGCTGCACCTACAGGCCTCCCAAACTCCACCTCCTTGGCGCTGCTGGCACCAGTTCACCCCAGCTGCTGGAGCAGCAAAGCTGGTTCTGGAGCCTGCGGGGGAATATGGGGCACCAGTTACTGTCTTCCTGGGAAAACATCACGAGACTCGGTTGCACATTTGTACTAGGAGGGCACTTAGCTCATGCTGCTCAGCGCTGAGCTAAACTGCGCAGGTTTGTGCTCTCAGCAGTCTTTCAGCATAGGACAAGAACTAAGAAAAGGCTTTTTTTTTTAATCCAATGTGGGATTGATTTTGAAGCAAAAAGTTGCAGAACAGTAGTCAATATATATTTAAGATGTTATATTATAATGCATGCAAAGTGCAAATAACTTGTCTCTCTAATTTTGGAGAGGGGAAGGCAGGGGATGGGAAGCTAGCAGACTGGCTCTCTCAGGAGACTGGTAATAAGATGAGAGGATAAAGAGCCTCTAACCTCCAGATGACTGATCTAAATCTGGTCCAAACGTGTAGAGACTGAAAGTCATTCCCATCTGATGCTGCTCAGCAGTCCAGAAGAGATGATTTGTGGTCCTGTGTGTCTGGTTCCCAGCAGACAGCAGTTATGTCATGGAAAGCGTCCCTGTTGGCACTTGCTCGCACCCTCGTTGGCGGCTTTATTCTAGCAGCCAATGGCTAAATTAGCCCGGAGAATAGACTGGGTTTCTCGACCTGCGAGTCACTCCTCTGGGCAGAGGTAAGACATATTCTTTAAATAACACTGGGAGAACGTAGGACTAGTTTCAAGTGTCCTGCAGATAAACAAGGGACTTCACAGGAGGTATGCTGCAAGCCGTATGTTTGCTGACAAATTCAGAACACAAGAATAGATACATTCTGGCCTGATATATAACATTTCTTGTAAAAATAAAGTTGTTACCAAACAAACAATTGAACAAACATGTTGGTACTCTCATTCTATGGCAGATTCCTGCTAATCCATGCTCTTTTATGAGGAAGTTGGTGAAATACTCCCTTGACTATTCTTAAAAACAACCATATTACGGCATACTTAAAAGACATAGTGATCTGAATAAACCCTATTCTTAACCTCTATTAGGTAGATCTGTCATTGTTTTTCAA
The DNA here is from genome assembly GCF_036370855.1 of Dromaius novaehollandiae. Taxonomy (NCBI): domain Eukaryota; kingdom Metazoa; phylum Chordata; class Aves; order Casuariiformes; family Dromaiidae; genus Dromaius; species Dromaius novaehollandiae. Next base: position 67,855,723 of record NC_088101.1, read on the forward strand.
AAGAGTTCAGTTTAATTTTTTTAATTGTTTAGATGAAATAGATTTATACAATGCCTGGCCCAATGGGGACCCAATTAGGCACTACAGCTTAGGAGTCTAATGCAAAAAACATCCAGCATCCAGAAAATACACTGGAAACTTCTCATTTAGATACCTAAGTGGGAAGTGAGCTGTTGGGAAAACCTGGGCCAAAATAACATTTTCGCTTTGTATATTGCCCCTTCACTTCATCTACATCAGCATTTATCACTGAGGATGTAGATTCATTAAAATAAATACCACTTCTGTGAGTTACCAGATCACCAGGCAATACAAATTCAATCCAAATCAGGCACAATGAAATGTCTGTTGAATTAAGCAGAGCACACCATATAGTGTTTATACCAGCTTTATACTTTATGCTGGCTAAATGACAGCTATGGGAGAAAGGGTGATACTTGGTTAAAGCAAAAGTGCACAGGGGCAAAGTTTTGGCTTTTTGACCAAATTTAATCTAGCACAGTAAGCTGTACCAGGTGAGCACGTTGCATCAAGAGGCTGTGACACTTCTGATCTGGGATTAACTACCCTAACTTTGGATTTATTGCCTGATGGAGCCTTGGCTGATTTTTTCCCCAGAACCACTTGTATGCTGTTTCTTACATATGGGCATTGAACTCATTTAAAAATCTACTAACCCGTCTCCCAAACCTTTTATCTGAATTGCTTCTGCCATAATGTCTGCAAGAAGCTTCTAATGCCTAATGGCTATATAAATTAGGAGTAGGAAATAATGGATTCATAAAATATAATTGCACACCTATATAAAAGCAATATTTTAGGGATATGCATCTGGTTTAGGGCATACACTGACTATGGAATACAGTTACTGAGGACTTCTGTTGCTTTTTTCCTCCATCCCTTCTAACTGATTGCTCTACCCACTCACAGCACTGTATTTTAGCCGCCTGAATTTTCTGCTTTGAAAAAATCTTTGTAGTGATATTCTATAATACAGGAAGTTCGACAAGCATATTGGAGAAGTTTACAGCTTTAGGAGGCAGAAATATATATTCAAAGTTTTAAATATTTTAATATCTACTTGTAGGTATTTTTGTTCCCATTGTTTATATTTTTACTTTCATAGTTGTAGAAATCTTTTGAAAAGATTGTTGAAAGGGCTGTCCTGCTGTAGTCAACTTACTAAACATTTGTTTTGTCCTTTATGTGGATTACAAAGGAAGCTGACATTGCTCCATTTTACTTGCATCTTTTAAGCGTTGCACTGTTAATGGCTGAGTACAACCCTACAGAGTTACAGAATTTCGCTTGCTCATCAACTGTTTCAATACTGCTGCAAAAGTAGCGTAAGAGGAAAACGTTTTTATGATCCTACAGAAACTCTGGCTAGGCTGGAGTAGTGGGCTGGAAAGAGACATGGCAGAGAGAGAAATAACAGGAAAGAAGTGAAGGAAGAAGAAAAAGTGGTAGAAAGGCAAAGGGAGAGACTGTTGCTTCAATAAATACAGAGAGGGATAGCTGAGCAGAAAGCATCAAATTGCTCCCAATCTCTGTTCTGGCACTTGCAGATCTATTGAAAATCGGCCAGAAGGACATGCTGAATTTGTTGCTCCCGTGTGCCAGTCTTTTCTGCAGCAGTGAGAGAAACCAATCAGTGCTGCTTCCAAAGCAGCTGGAAGCTGAGAAAACCCTGCTCCCCTGCTGCCTGGCAAGCAGCAGTACAGGGTCTTCTCAGTTTCCAGCCACTACAGAAGCTCCATTGAGAAACTGCGTGCTGCACTCAGAGGGGCACAATGTGCCGATGAAAGACCTGGGAGACAAAACACGGAACGGGGAGGAAAGGGGGGAGGAGGGAGAATTAAATGGGATCGCGGGAGCAAGCCAAAGGCAGGCAGACAAAATCAAAAGAAAAATATGCTAATCGCTGCAAGAGGGGTGATAAACGTAAATCATAACTGTCATATTCAGCACCTCTGAACTGCTTTATGGAAGAGCACCACTGTGGTAGCAAGACTCAAGAAGACAAAGTAACGCTGTGCTAATGCTCCTTCTCGCCGCCTCTCTGAGATACAGCCGAGTTTACCTTAGCCCCCCATTTTTACAAACGCAGTTATGAAGTACAGAGCAGCAGAAAGACTTGCATCAGGTCCGGCAGCGGGTCAGTGAGGGCACTGCAAACAGTTCACATCCTCATCCTCAGTTTCAGAGAGAAGTAAAAACAGTTGAAGTCTGGAGTCGGGAGGCCTGTATGTCTCACTCTTGTACAGAACAACATGGAGAGAGAAAACCGAAACAAAGCCACGTAGTTGGCTCATTTTCTCCTTTCTTTTCTACTTCAGTAGGTCAGCTAGGACAACAGACAGCAGCCTAAAAACCGGGGCATCACTGAGAGCTCACATCAAAGCAGTAGGGCTGGATTTCTAATTCTGTTATCACTGTCTGCCTTGATGTGTCAGGAGACATCTAAGAGGGGCATCCGAGAGCTCACCAGATGTGCCTGCGGTCGTGTTTCTGCTTGGATCAGGCATGCGCTTTTGAAGCTCTCCATCGGCCGTGATTGCTCAGCAGGCAGAGCAGTTGCGGGGCGCAAGAACTGAATTTTGGTACAATGCCACAGAACTGGAAGGAACCCCCCAAACGTGCTCAAACTGCCAATGGCCTGTCAGTCCCTGGGCCCAGCTCTAGCTAGTCCAAAGCAAAATCCCCTGAAATGCACATGGGGGGAACACAGCGTCCTCAGCACCTACAGTTTCACTCTACACATCCGCTCTTCTGGGGCCAAATAACGTATTAAGGCAGTCGCAGCAAAAAAGAAGTTAACATTGCCTGAGAAAGCACCCATGTCTACCGATTTTCTGGAGAGTCTTGGTACTTTCTGAAAGGTCTGCGAAATGCGCTATAGAAATTCAGATAGAATGATACCAACGTTACTGTTAATTTAGAAACGAATTCCAGTCAGGAAATGAGAAGAGGGTAAATTCAATGTTGTCCCAGCTGGAAGTGGATAAATTCAGTTTACCTGCATTTACCTTTGAGTACTGTATTTTCAAAGTTACTATTTCAGGAGTTTTCTATCTGAACTGTAATTTGATTTAAAGTAAAGATATCTTGCTTTATCTTTAAAATCTTTGCTGTTTATGTTGTAGGAGGAGGTGGTAGCAAGGGTTGCAGAAGAATGATCAGCATGACAAAAAAACCTATGGATATACCTCTCAAAATGTATGTGCTAAAGCCTATTTGATACTTCAAGGGGGGTTGTTTTCTCTTTTGGTTGAGTCTCATTGGCTGGCTATGGCTGCGTTAATGAGTGATTCAGCGTAACAGGAATAGATCAACATACTGAAGCAGTCTGTGCTGAGGATCAGCATGTTTGTTATATGCAGTTCAAGGATATGAACGTCAGACTACATTTAACTCGATCTCTTGGATTGACTGTTCTCACATGCAAGTGGTTTAAAGCTGTCCAAAAGCTCACTTGTTGGTTAGGGCTCCTACGTCCCCGTTGGAGGTTGCAGTGCATTTCATGTGCACTGGACAGAGCTTCCCGTTTAGTTTTCTTTGAAGGGAAGCTAAGTTTTTGTGCACCAAAACTGCTCCGTGATTCAAACAAATGTGCAGCAAATAGGGATGATAAGGGGACAGGTTTTGTTTTGAAACTGCACCACCGCTCTGAACCAAAATTCCAATGTAGATGCAACCATATATGTCTCTGTGGCTTTGGAAAAGTACTCCATTTTTTTCTGTTGTATGCAAACCCAGCAATTTTGCATGATAATGCTCTTATATTGGCTTGTATTTTTTTCGGGCCAGCAAACTCGTAGAAGTTCTTCATGTGTAACGATGCAAAAATGTAAGCAAGCTGCACTAAATCATTATACGAGTACAGAAATCTGTACATATGTGCTTTATATGCAACTCAGAAGAGCAGATTTTATCTTATCAAGCAGTAACAATTGTGGTCCTCACATGAGCAGTACGAAAAACTCTTTTCCAAGCTGCATGATGAAATAACTGCAGTGTAGGTTGAGGAAGTTTTACTCCCATCCTCCAAAAAAGAGAAAGCGATGAGTTTGCCAGATCAGGAAAAGAGAATAACTCTCTATGATTTAAGAAAGTAATTGCTCTACACAGGATTTCATGAAGGTGCTCAAAGGGAGAAGAAAAAAATTCTGGAATTGTGAAGGCTTCATTTAAAGCATGTTTGAAAATACATTCACTTCAATATTGCATATTAAGAAAAGTCAATAAAACACACTTCCCCTCTGTCTTCTCAGTTGGGAAGCAGAACAATACTGATTGCTTCCTCCAGCTGACAAACAAACTTTCCCTGTTACTGTGCTTCGGGCAGTCTTAATGAAAAAAGACACAGATCTAGGAACTTGGGATTTATAAGCAGTTGATATTTAAAACTTCAGCTGCATGAAAAGTTTTATTTTGCTGCTAGGATCAACCTTTCTGTTTCATATCCTAGCTTGTATCATAAACTTCTGGTTTTATTATGTTTTAAGTAACATGTACAGCACATATTTCAGAGTCTGAACAAAAGAGAACATTGTCCTTCCTACCTGCTTATTTTGATATTTATTCTTGAAAAGCAGGCTGATACATTCAGTAAATGTAAAGTGTGTCTTCTCTTTCTAAATTTGTCAAGGCAAAAGTTAACCAAAAGCATCAGCCAAAACCTGAAATGAACCAGATCTGACGTCTGAAAAAAGTAGTTAACTTTAATTTGTTCTTATTTCTCTCTGCCAAAGGCAACTTCAAGTAACATTAGAAATGAAGATACAATATACTAAATCAATGTATTGATCATGAAATCAGAAGTCAGGAACTCCCAAATGCTAAGTCTGACTTTGTCAATGATTTTCAGCCTTCGACAAGTCATGTTACTATTCTAAGTTTCCCATCTGGGAAATCAGGGAATATTAATGCTTCATTTCATCGTGCTCTTCATAGAGCAGAAATAACACTTAAACACTTAATAATTTACCTTTTTCTTTTCTAGTTTATTTATTTGAACAAATCATTGCTTTGCTCTTAAAACTTTTGTCTACATTTCATTTATTTACTGGATAACTTTTTGTCCTGAATGCCTTAATTTTGATTAGTCACATTCATTCGTGCAATTTCAGTTCCCTGGTTAGATTGCCATAACCCAGGCAAGTCTCTAGTGCAGCTGCTATACAAGTACAAAATCTAGTTTCAGTTAGTTCTTGTGTATATAACTTTTGCATTTGCTCTCCACAAATGATCAGGCACATTTTGAGTTAATATGAGTTTCCAGAAAGCCAATAAAAAGCAATGTAAATTGAATAGTGGAAATGCATTTATTTGTTAAAAAAGAGAATTCCTGAAGTAGTGTACTGTATTGGCTCAGCACTAAGAGTCTTGAATTTCTTCCACTAAGATCTGATCCATTAAGGTAGTTAGTCATTTAAAATAGCTATTAGGTCCTCAAGCTCAAAGTATGGGTTGTTACAACTTCAGCTCAGCTCCTGTTTAAGCTTAATAGAAGGCACCCACATTTATACTGCTGAATATACTGACAGGCTGCCTTCCAGGTTGCTTTGCCAGCTGCAAAAACGAATGCAAGCCCCTAACATCATAGCACCAGCTATTGTGGAAGTGCCTAAACTCACTAAGAATGTCCTTTTTTGACCTGAAAGGAGCCTTTTGGCATCTGCAGTTTTGCAACTGTACATGTTCAGACCTGCCTCTGCCAGCCTGCAGCTTACTCCTGTCTTGGCCTCACTGATATGCTGAGCAGTGTCACTTGGGATCTCAGGAGGGCTCGGCACAGTAGGAGTGACAGAAGCAGGAACGGGTCTTCTTTTTAGAAGGCAGAAGTAGGAATAGGTGCCATTCACTTTTGTGCAATATCCAGTTTGGTCCAGATTCCTGCCAACAATATTCTGAGGATAGTATCGCAAACTGTGATTTTCCTGTCCCTAGACTAGAGGCTGAATTTGCCCATCTTGCCAAGGAGCTAAGATGCTGTCAGTCAGCTGTGGCTCCAAGCTCCTGGCAGGCCGTCCACACGCTAATCAAAACATGCTTCTAGAACATCTTTGGCGCTTACCAAATGCCATCCCTCAGCTAGGAAACTCGCACAGACACCCCTGTGCAGCTCCTTTCAGAGCCTGAGAGCACTCAGACCTACATTTTCCACCTCCTGGGCTTTCTCTGCCTCACCACACTTTATGCACCTTTCTATTTCTGGTTCTAAAACAAAAAAAAGTCTACTTGTTTCCCAATCAGAGATCTTTTTGTAAAATTTGCCACCTCATTTTTGCAAAACTAGAACTTACATCCTAGTCAGACACTACAAATAATAGCCTCAAATTTAGTTTTTAATCTGGACTGCAGGTAGTTCATAGGGGTGTTCAGATATAAGGACTCAGTTCAGTCTGATAGAAGACCAGGAACTGCTTTCAAAACCAACATCCAGATTTGAACATCTCCTAGGTATTTCTGATTTTCTTCTCACACCACAGCACAAAAATGTAAAGTATCTTCCCTGTCGCCTCTGGATTATAATAGTGAGTTTAGAGTTGCAGGAGTTATAACAGCTGCATGTCTCAAACAGATTTCAGTCTTTTTAAATTCGATCTCAGAAGAGAGCTCACAGGACTCCTGAGCAATTGTTGATGGGTGATCTGGTAAGCCGTTGAGACTGATACTTCTTATCCACAACCATTACGTGCCCCTATTGCCAGTAAGTACACAGAGACAGACAGGGCTGGCTTTTACTTTAGCATACTCCGTACAGATTAATTAAGAAACAGGCCCAGTACAGTTGTTGCCAAAATAAAAAGTCCAAAGCATGAAAAAAAAAAAATTACATCATTTCCTTGTATCTTCCCTAAGGACAAGGGATTGGGGAGTATGAGTCAGTCTGAAGAAATGAAATAAAAACAGCCCAGCTTTTAGTGACTGTTCTTACCTTATAGAGCAGAGCAGGCCATTGAGGATGAACAACTGTAGCCTTACCGCATGCTAGGTTTTAAAATAGGAGTGAACGTGTGTGTGCATGTGGATAGCTTGGTTTTACAATTTGCTACAAAGATGTAGTGAACAGGAAAACTGAACTTGAATATGGGGCAGCCTGGCCTTGTGGACATAGCATTTCTGTGGGAATCCGCTGCCTACTCTCAGTTACAGAGTAGATGTGCTCCACAACTACTGGGGAAATATTTTCAAAGCTACTTAGAGCACATCTTCCACGTCCTTTGGGGTACGTGTAATGTCTCAAGCCTCTTCTTTATACCTCTGCTTTTCGATCTATAATGCAGATGTGTTGGGAGGATGAAGTTGTGGATGACATATACACTGCTTTCTTGGGACAGGGACAGTACATTTTGACCATGTCTTGTGACCCGTGTATCACTTTGCCATTTATTTACCCTGCTCTCCATCTGACATCACAGAGTCAAATGTGATGGCAAATGAGATTTGATAATGCAAGACATTTTTCTTCCTAATAATTCAGTGAGTAAGAATTGTCTGGATAACAGTGAACTGCCTACCATGTCAAAATAATATTTTTCACTTCTGTTTGAATGTTGTCCAAGGCAACGAAGGATCAGGCCTTTGAGCCAGGGGCTTATTTGACAGTATCATTTGCATTTCCTTTAGTATCAAGGCAATTCATCAGCTCATTGTTGCTAAGAAAGTAGTTACATGTATGACTAGAGAAAGTTGCTTGTTGTACTCTCAGAAAAAATGCATATGTTTGTCTGTGGCTCACAGCTGCATTAAGCCCTTTCCTTCACATTGAAACTGGTCTTTTGGAGTTAGAAGACTGTGTGTCTTCCTCCAGCTTTGTGGGTTAGCATAGCGAAGTGGTAGTTGTGAGGCCGATTTTAACATCCACAGGACTATCAGGAAAAAAAAAGTTGCATTTTCTATTAAATATCATCATTTTTTGAAGAATTGGGTTTTTAAAATTCATACTTCTGCACAAGTAAACTTTTTAATTTTCCATGTGAAAAAGCTAAATTTCTATTTTATCCCTTGTAAGTTCCCAAGTTTATCTTGCTTGCGAGCTGCTTGGGCAGTGTTTGCACATCACTGTGCTGCGATGCACATTCTGCTGCTGGCCCAGGTACACTGTCCGGGAGCCTGTGCAGCACAAGAGTTAAGACATTAATGTTTCGGTGTTGCTTTGTGCAGGGTACCACTTTCAATCACAGAAAGAGCAAACTGAGAGGTTACTGTGAAGTGATAGACATAATTCAATGTCATTTACACTGACTGAGAAAACAAGAAAGGCAGTACAAAGCATGTTTTTTAACACTCTCCATTACCAGCAAAGTCTTTTTCAATCAAACCCAATAATTTCCAATACTGTACTGGAACTTCATAGATCAGGGTTTATAGAATAGAAGGCTTAATTAATTAGCATCTTGCATCCGTAAGTTTCGATGTCCTCTGGTCCCTGAAATATCATTTCAGAAGGAAAAGATTTTGGGTTGTTTTTCCCATTTTTTCTTTCTTTTCTGTTTTTCACCAATAATTTCTACAGTTTCTTCCCTCTTTTTACACTATAATGTCCTTCTCTACTCCACATAGATACTCTGGTAAGCACAAAAACATTTAAGGGACTTCAGCCAAGTTAAGGGTGTATGTGGAACTGGTGGAGGATCTAAGATGAGATGGTGGGAAGGAACTACCTGGCAGTGTGTGTGTAATTTCTGTTAACAGATTAGAACCAAAGACACCTGAGCTTCATGTGATTGTATCACGATCTCAGTTTTTATTTAAAAATAAGTCCCTATGAAGAAATATTTACACTCATACAGATGCCTGAGTCTGCAGTCTGAATAAAAAAGTAATGCTGGTCTCCATCATGAAGTTAACACTTCAATAAAAAGTGTTCGACAGCTTCAAAGCACAGACATCTTTATCGAATGTCTCCGAGTGCCAGGAGGAGAACTATCTGCAAACCCTGTCAAATCCACCAACACCTTGGCTTCTGGAGTAATCGCTAAGGCCTCTTTGCCTCCATGAGCCTATGAGGGGGAAATGGGAATGAATCATAGGATGGGAGAGAGAAGCCAGAATCACGCGATCTTCATGTCACACTGTGCCTTGGGCAGAGGCTTACACTAATCTGACCCTGTCCTCGGCATCTGTTTCCACGAACTGCAAATAGTTCCCTTACCATCATGCTGTTTTACCCCCTTACGAATGCAAATTTGCCCTGTGACAGAACAAGTCATGCCTCTGATGGAATGGATTTCGCCATCCTAGCTGGTGTGTGTGCTTTACGCTCCTGGTCCTGCGTAAGCCTAAGAAAAACCTTCTGATGTGTACTACGGATTGTTTACATATGTTATCAGAGAAAAAAAAAACAGGAAAGGAAAGCTGGCAGCTCCCACTGCCAAGAGACCTGGCAGTGGCTAGAATCACATTCAGATCATTTCCAGTCAATAGGCTTTGTTTTCATTTTAAAAAGCCCCTTCCTAGAAAGTTGCTGCACCGTCATTTTTTTTCTCCATTATAGTCAGTTCAGATGAATACTGGCAAAGTCTCCTGTCCTTAAAACCAAAGCAGGCACTGTTGTGAGATACTTCCAGACAGAAAATGGAAGGTGTGGCTTGTCAATAGGTGTGGTAAGATACTGTGGTTTATACAAGTTCAAAATAAGCAGTGCTGCTTGGAGCTGTGATCCCACTTCTGTGTGATAAAGGCCCTCTAATGATAACAAAATCAGGGCCCTGTGATGCAAACAGAAATCAATGCCAAAATAAGAAGGAATAATCTATGAAAGATACGGTAAACGTTGGGACCTAGGCATGTTTCTCCTCTTCAGGTCAGGCTCTGCAGTGGGGCTAAAACCCAACAGTGCTGGAGGGCTGAGACTCCAGCTGCCTCTGAGAGTTGTCTAGAGCTGAGGGGATGTTTCCCTGGCCTCAGGGCTCTCCTCAAACCAAAGCAGTAGAGGGAACAGATACCAGTGCAAGTTTAATTACAGTCTAGCCCAAAGTCTGCCAGACAACAGAGATCCTAATTAAATCTGTGTTGTATCAACTCATCGGTGCCAATTCACACATAGAGACAATACAGAAAGCTTTACTGAGGTGACATTAAATTTGCAAGCTCACATCAGCATCTCAAGTGCTACAATGTCAGCTAATTCAGGCTAAAGTGTCAATAAAGTCATTGGCTTTCAGTATAAAACTGTTTCCGCAGGGTTAAACATTTTGGGACTCAAGACTGCAAGTTTTGAAAGTGCTGACTCATTTTCCGGCAACAGCCGTAACACTAACTCTGTCCAAAAAGATACAACATTAGCAAAAATCTGATTTAAACTTTAGTATCAGCCTAAGTGCTAGACATTTGTTTTGGCATTATCCAGAGAGAAAAAAAGGGAGAGAAGCTCAGGTGGAAGCAGTCACAGTGATAAATGGCTCTACCATGACTGCTGCGTGAGAAGATGCAGCGTTACTGGCATCGCCATTCCTTTTGCCGTCTTAGTCATCCCGAGCACCCGGATGGCAGTTGTAATGCTGCAGGAGAAGTAGGGCAGTGATAAATTCACTTCATGTTCTGTTACACTGTCAGATTCCAGATGCAAAATCAAAACACAAGGACTATCTCCTGTCATTGTGGGCATGTAAAAAAGTGACTTTATTTCCCTTTCAACTATAAGGAAGCTAATGACCACAGGTGAAAAGGGAACCAAAAAGAGTAAGGTTGCTTAGTCACAAATTGGTGGGGAACTACCAGCTTCTGTTTTATTTTTCTTGCCAGATGGACAAAGATGTTTTGTCCTAAAGATTAACAATGGAAGAACACAGGCATGTTGAAATTTTGTATCTGGAGGTGTATCATGCCAACAGAACTGGAAAAGAAAATAACATTGAAATAGGTGGACCTAGGTACCCAAATCTTAGTCCAGAAGACCTAATGAAGATCTGAGCTACTTCAGATGGCAGCAGTCACTTGTGCTAGACTCCCAAACATACCTCCATCTTACACATTTTGAGGGTGGGGGGAGCATTGGATGAGCTAATATTGGCTAAGGATATCCTGGTTCCCTGTTGCAAGCCAGCTAGGAATATTTTTGAGTTCAGCTCTTCTGTGAAAACTGACTTCTTGCTATGAGAAGACTAAATCAGGACCAATGCTGTTAATCGTTCTACAGAGAATGATCCACATCCACCTTCATTTCACACTCGTGACTCCTGCAGATGTTAGACAGAATCTGGCTCATAACCAGCAGTGCCATGGCAGTGGCAGCAAAAACTTGTTTCCATTAGTTTCTTTAATTCACTCTTTCTCTAACAGACCTGAAGAGAGATGAATCAGAAATAACTGCCTGTTTAAAAGTAATACTGATTTGTTCATTAAACCTTGTTGGGGCACTTGGTGCAGGCACTTGAATGATCTGGAAAATATGAAAAGAACTTGGCTGGGAAACAAAAACAGAGCTGATATGTCATAATGGCAAAAACAGAAGTAGGAGCTATATAATACAAGCAAATTCCTATTGAATGCTGCTTTGTCTTGCTTTAAAGAAATACAGAGAAGCACTCAAAATGTAAAGATAACTAGACAATGTTCCTCACTGCAGAGCTCAAGGAAAGAAGGAAATGCTTCAGGAGTTAATGCCTGGCTATATGGAACATTGCCGGGTTGGAAGCAGTCAGCAAGAGTTCATCGTGATAGTCCCCCAAACCATTTTATCACAAAAAATGTACAGTAATCAGTAAGAAACAGCCACAGTATTTTCCCACCACTTCATGCTTTTTAAGCATATTGGGGGGGGAGACATAACAGATGGACTACAATGCAGGGTTTCACACCAATAAAGAGCACTATACGAATAGTGAGCTTAGCCCATGTCTGAAAAAATGTATCTCGTGGAAAGGAAGAAAAAGGAACTATGACTGCATGTGAACTTGCATGCAAGCTGTTCCTCTTGCCTACTAATTATTTGTTCTGCTGAACATTAAGCAGAATGTTTCTTGCATATTTGTTCATGTGCAGGATCAAAGGAGTAAAGATGAGTCAATAAACTGATGGATGTTATATTCTGAAATTTCTTTGCATCTGCCTCCATTATTACTCTACCAGCCGGGGAGAGACTCTAGAAGCATCGGTCCTACTTCATAGGTTGATCAATAGATTGGGTGAAGGGAAAAATTCTCCCAGTTACAGAAGTATGAAATTAGAAGCAGCAGAGTATTTTACTTTCAGAGAATGTGATACCGGTTACTTTCAGAAATAAGAGTATTGGCTTAGTCTTCAACCAAGATCAACAAGAGTGCAGTTTGGGCATCTATTTTCTATTTTTAGCAGTCTATGGATCTGGGTCTTAGTTTTGGTGGTTTTGATATGCAGCTTTTGTATTCTCAGTACAACTGCATCATCTTAAGAAACAAGATGTGCTGTGCACCAACATACTTTGCAGTATAGATTCATGAGTTCAGTCATTTTTCAGGCATTACTCAGTTCCTTGGTCAAACTACAGACCTGCTTTAATTGGGTTCTTTGAACGCTGAAGTTGAGAAAACAATAATTATAGTAGTAATGGTAAAGTCAGTGGCAAAAACACCCAGTGAGGTTTCTGATTCAGGCAAGTTGTTACACCATATTAAGAGTCTTGAGTCCTTGTACTAGTAATGTGCTATGATCCAGTTATGATACAAAAAGTCTCAATCTTGTCCTGAAAGAGATAATTAAGATAATTAATCCTGTTTTGTAGGGTTAAAATCAACAGGACTGATGGTAAGACATTTGCAGTTTAGGACCTTGGACTTTGCTTCTGTCTGTGGCATTTTAGAGACACATTTACTAATTCTAGGGAATTATGATACAGTCGTTGTTCAGTCTGAGGCATTCGTGTTTCCCTCATCACAGCCCTCTGGCCAGAGTGGAGGCACTGGTTCAGAGGTCAGCTGGTCAGTGCCCCCCAAAATGTTATATAATTTTCTGCAAAGTCATCAAAGCTGAAGTGCTCCCTTCTGCTTCTGTCGTGCTGCCATCACGTTGCTGTGAGGTTTCTGTTCTGGCGCCTGGGCTCCTCGAGCCCCCGGGTACCCTCCTGCGCAGGTGGCAGTCCTGCAGCCAGGGGCACTGGGGTTTCCAGGCTCCTACCGTGGAGCCAAGAGCAAGGAAGCCTTGGGAGCGCTGGCTTTAAATTTGTTTTGGCCTCCATCTCTATAGCAGTCAGCTTGCAACCCCAGCTCAGGCCAAAATTCGCCTGCCCACCCGCCTCCCTGCCACGCAGAAGGCTGCCGAGACTCATCGCTACCTCAGCCTGGCCTGCGCCGAGGGGCGCTGGGCTTGCAGGCTCCCAGTGCAGCTGGCCGCCGAGGCCGCCCGAGGCTGCCCGGCGTCTAGGAGCCGTGGCGGGTGCTGACATGATTCCTGGTGATTTCACTGCTGCTTACCCCTGACGAGCAGCGACTTTCTCAAAACAGCTCCTGTGATCCTTGGAGAGCACCTTTCATTTTGGAAAGCGTATGTGTTGGTATTTCCAAAGTTTTCTTTTTTTCACCTTGCTTGCTCAGTAGGAAATTTCAAAAATGTTTTTTTTCTCTAATTTGGACTTAAACACATTTCAAAATGCCAAAATTTCATCCCTTTAGAAATTCCGGCGTTTGGCCATCTCTAGAATAAATGTTGGCATTTAAATCCCAACAAAGATTTAACAGATTCAGATGAAGACACTCTCCCAAAATGTAGCAAGTTGCACAAGTTTACCGTAACAGATGGAAAGGTAGTGCTCAGCTGACAAGATCTGCCTTCTCTGTGTTTAAAATTTGAGAAAGTTCATCCCATGAAGGGACTGTAGCCAGGTCCTTTCTTCTTCTGTATTCTTTAAGCTGAAGAAAGCTGAACAAGAGCTGGAATTCAGAGGGGTGTTTTTTGCTCTCCCTGAAAATCTGCTAAGGGCTCTGTCCAGTTGCAGAATGGTTGTTAACCTTTGTGAAGACAGCAACTATAATTTTTAATGTTCTCCTTTGTGGCTTGTTTTGTAAAATGTCTCCTTTTAAGGCTGACAAACAAGCTCATTAAAAAAGCTCAGTGTTGATCCATGAGGAAAAGTCCATAGCTTCCTAACTCTTAAACTTCCTGTGCTCCTGCAGCTGAACAATATAGAATTGTGTCGAGAAGGAAAGAACACTCCCAGCGGTACCTGTCTGAGTTTGGGATTACACTGTCATTTAAGGATATACCTAAATGCAGTTTTAGCAGGATCAGGTCTTAGAAAGCTAGCATTTGCCTGAACCTTTAGCATTGCATAGGTTAGTACTGTTTTTATCTACCTTTTGCAGTTAAAAATGTATGTTTTCAGAATTTTTGATTCTTGAGCACTATGGTTTCTAAACCAGGCAGCCCCTGTAGTCATTGTGCTGGGTCAGATGACTACGAGGAAAAGAGCAAAGCATCACTGTTTTATAATTACCATATCTCTGTGCAGTGGTTCTGACAAATTTTAAAAATAGCTTCCTGCTTTAGGAGGAAACTTCCTGTTATTTATATAGTCCTTTCTGTCACCTAATGTAAGGTGTCAAGCTCTTAACTGAAACGTGCTGTATCAAGTTTTATATCCCCATAAAGCTGAAGCAATTCTACTTTCAATTCCTTGATCCTCATGGGCACTACTAGGAGTGGCATGAACAGAAAAGCAGAATGAGGAAGTTTTGGGATGAGTATTTTCTGCAAGAAGTCTCTTTCTTTCTATTTTAAAAGGAATTTTGTGAAGGGAGAAAGTCTCTTACACAACACACCTTTGACATGCTGAATGTGCTTTCAGCTCTCTGTATTTTGCCTCCAAAAGAGCCTTAATGAACAGGGCCTTTAACCCTGCAGATATTTAAAGCTTCAAGGCTATGAATAAGAGGCAGCAGAACACATTTTCTTTTGTGTGTGTTAAGGTAGAACAGCATAATGTCTTACGACAGAAGGGTATTTGGCCCCAGGAGCATATGGGGCTAAAACTCAGCAGACTGTTATTTTTGTTCCCCCTTTACATTTGTATTTTCTTGGCAACTGTGTTCTCATTACATACGACACCTCCCATCCCTGTATCATCAGCAAATAAAACACTATTTTGGAGTGTTTGGAGTAACTGGATGGAAAGTAAAATGTGGGCCAAATCCCGTCCCGTTACGCAAAGCAGTTCTGCTGCTATGGCTTTTCTGTAAGGAACGAAGGTACGAACCCCAAACTAGGTATTTTTCTTGGTCTGTCCTACCATCATAAGAGGTTTGCTCCTATCATAACAGCTGCATACAGGTTCCTATCATTTTAAGGGATGAACAGCAAGAACAGGATCAGAAAAGCCCCGAACGAGTGTGTTTCCTGCAAAACTCGCTATATCCGCTCTTCCCTCCCTCTTGGCGGTAATAGCATGGAACAAATCTTTCCAGCCTACAGCGGCACCGTCGGCCTTGCTGCTCATGGCTGCTCCCAGCCTATTCCGGCTTTTGAGGTGGCTGGTGTAACTTTTCAGATCTACTAGAATTTGGCCTGCATGTTTTGCTTTCCTTTCGTGGGTTATTGCAGATAGGTGTCCTTTTTGCTTGCTTACTGATTGGCAGGCAGATAATGATGCTCAAGAACTGATTTTTGCCAGGGACTTTTTTAGGAATTTTTTTTTTTTAAATCCACGGTAGAAAAGCCAAAGGCACTGAAACTGAGCTTTCGTTTCAGTTTAGCATTAATGAGCACTGGTTTTGTTCAGAATAACTTTCAATTTTCTCACTTTAAGAGACAAACAACCATAACTGTTGCAACAACAATGATGCCATAACAACTCCCAGATTTGTCCATTGTTTTCCAGCCTGTTTTTAATTGCCTGAGTGTTGTAAAAGTAAATTCAAAAGTTTTGAATTAGCAGCATTTAAAAATCTGTGTAAATCTGGAATTAATAAGGCTTGTGTTGAATATTAATTCTAACAAGAAAGACCATTTAAAAATATATTCATCTGTGATCAAATTCGAATGGACCACTGCAATATATTAGCTTAAGTTTTGATCTGAGTTGGCTGTGTATGGAACTGAGGAAAATGAAGCACGGTATTAAGGTAGAAGCTAAGACTACAACTCAAGAGGACAGGCAATGCCAGATGCGATTACTGAGATAGAAAAGCCTGATAATATAGGAGTGGTGAAGAAGTTACAACTTTACTGCTATAAAATGACACGTAAACAAAGGCACCAAAGACATGGCGTAGACACACTCTCAAGAATGTGTGTGAATGAAAGTGTCGCCAAATCAGACAACAAAAGAGATGGAAAAAATATTAACCAGCTTATGAATTTGCGCAGCCACCTGACATTAACTAACCTAAAGTCAAGTGAAAGTTATTGTGTGGCTAGACAAACAGACAGAAAGGAAGATTATTGTATTAAAATGGAACAGCTGAGCTTTTCAAAAAAAAAGAGATTGTCTTCTTACTACAGCTACAGAAATAAGGCATAAAACGAAAGAATAATCAGGGAAAATTTGAACCTAGTAATCATTAGATCAATAAAAAAGAATTCATCTAGGACAACTGGGAACTTAAGAATGTAAAAGTAAGCACAAAAGTGATGTTTTGGCCAGGAACGTCTGGACAGGGAAAAAAACTTTTTTTCTAATGTCAGCAGAAAACTTTGTCTAAATGTCAGCAGCGAAAAGAAAATGTGAAATCGTCAGCAAAAAGAAACATTTATCATTCCTGAACTTCCATGTCACCTATGGCAACTTCTGGGAACAAGCTTTTCCACAGGGAATATTATGAATATTTACTGGCAGTAGATTTCAAATATTTTTAAACATCTCCCTGAAAACAAAATTAGTCATTGAATGTTCACTCCAGAATGGCTTTCTGTTTCTGAGAGGGGAAAAAATGGACAGTACACCTACTCTTAAGCAAGAACCAGGAAGATTTTCAAGAAAGCATAGGCTGAGGAGAGTGGGTTTTTGGTTTTGCTGCATGGAAACAGTTGATCCTAAAATGTTGAACAAATTAATCCGATGCATGCTTATAAATCATTGTTCGTCACAAAGAAGCAGTTACATAAGAGCCCTTAGAAAATCCTGGATGAAATAGAACTGGTAGATAAAACTCATAATATCTATTAGCATATAAAATGCAAAACTCCTTCCACTAGTAAATATCACCCTGTGGTAGGTACCCAACCCATCACTGCTTCCCAGATCTCATGGGTCCTTAGTACCTTATAGCACCTCACTAATGGAAGGGCTGAAAAATGGCAGCAACGTCCCCTTACAGCTTTTGCGCTTGTCTACCTTTCAGACGAGGCCATTGTTATGCTTCTTGTTATGCTGACTGTGATTATGGTAAGTTGTTCCAGGTCCTCCTGCAGAACTCTTCCACACTCTATGAACAAATGTGTGTCTAGCGGGTAGTAGAAAACAAGAGATTTCCTGCCTAGCGTAATGGTTTGGGCTCTTTTCCCTGTCCAGATTAGTGTAGCTTGGTAGAACCAGGTAACAGCCTCACTTCAGGGAAGATTTAGTCATTTATACAGTGGAAAATAGCTTCAATAATACAGATGAAAAGACACCCTCTGCTCCCCAAACTACTTAGGGCCCAGTGCAATGTTGGCTGCGTTACACAGTCTCAAGTGCAGGTCAGCAGCCAGCAGTGGAGAGGTAAGTCAGGAGCAGTGAGAGCTTCCAGTGCCTCTCCGTGAAGAGTCTAAAATTCAGTTTCGGCTGTCTCCAAGTTATGGATACCAGCTGAGATGCTGTATCTGTGATTATAGGCTTATAATATGCTAATGCATCAAATAGATTCACAATTTCAGGATATGAACCAAAAACTGAGAGCATAACTTCCTAACTGTACCTAACCTGAGCTGCCTAAATCTGTTTGGAAGGAGCTTAGTTGGACTTTCTCCTCAGCTGTTTCACACACCCTCCTTAGCTTTCTGTTTCACCCCCTGATTCTATTACACTCTAAACTTCCCTCATATATTGTATAGGCAACCCAGCTACTCAAGTCTTCACCTGTTCTTCCAGATGGAAAGGTGACTGAAAATCAAGTGAGCAATGACATGACTCCCGTTCTTGGTGCTTTGAAGAGCATCTGGAAAACAACTGGTATATCCAAGGCAGGGTACATTGCTGAGAGCTTTTTGGGTTAGCACACTGTACTCTGAAGTGGCTTGTATTTGTTCATTTTGTGTGACCGATTACGACTGGAGTTCTGAGATGAGATTGATAAAAAGTACCTAAGTTCTTGGATGGAGAGCTGACTCTTCTGCCTGGGTGGAGAAGGAGGTAACACTAACAACAAAGTATCCTTATCTCTGTTTGCCATAAAACCAAAACAAGCTACTCCTAATATGAGTAACTTGTAAATAACTTCATGAAACAAGTCTTGCCACAGAGTCCATGCAGGACTACTAAACCAAAAAGTTAAGGCATGGTATACTTTGAGACCACAGTAATGCACAAATGGAAAACTAGAACTATTTTCTGTGAATGTTCATCAATAAACAGAACACATTCTTATTTTCGTACTTAGAAGACCCAAAGGACTCTCATAATATCTTAAAAGACAACACTCTTTTTGCACTTTTATATCAAATTCACACTGTAATATGACAGTTTTTTCATTTTACATCCTGATTACCAAATACCTGACTATACAATCAATCACATCAGGTTTTAGGTAGAAGACATGAGAGAGCTATAGGGCATCTGGTAAAAGGTGAAACTAAGATAAGTGCAGTCATTTTGCCCTGGTTGAATGCCTATCTGTTTACCTCCCTCACCCCCACACCCCCCAAAACACCCAAGTTTTAAGAAGGTAGTAAGAACACGGCACAATCCCCAGCCATATCCAGGATTATCACGTAACACTCAAAAAGGAGGGGATTTCAACCACTGCTGTCTACCGTGTCACAAGATAGAAACTGTGAATCCCACGTGTGCGTGGGCACAAAGAGGAAGTGCTACGATTCTTTAGAGACTAGCTTGGGCCAGTGAAATAGTAAAAGTAAGGAGAAGGAAGTACTATCTCCACTCGGCACAATAAATAATCATAGCACTTCACAAGTATGCATGTGCATTTTTTTTAGAAGTTAACATTGGAAATAATAATCGGTTCCAACGACCTCACTCTCAGGCAAGGAAAGGAAAAACCCAAACCTAGGGAAAAAGCAAAGCAGGAGCCGCAGCATACCATGTAAATCTTTAAAAATCAGATGACTACCCTATGGCTCCAGGAAGTTTAGAGGCTATGAGAATAAATCCAATTTTCCTTTTTAATAGCTAAACAAGAGTCCTCATCATTACCTAAATAGCCTGCCAAAGCCAGATAACAGTACACATTAATATTTCAAAAACACCTTGATAGTGCTATTTAGAACATACTCTCAAAACTTTAAAAAGTTCAGCTCCCACTTACCAAGGTTACTGAAGATCAATGGAAAACTAGTGGCTTTTTGCCACCTGTCTATATGTTATCTAAATCTCCTATAGCGTCTCTCACAAAGTGAAGCCCAGATTCTGGAAGATTATACTTGATTTGAATTGTGAAACTATCTCACTAAGAGAGAGAAACATTTTCATTGCATCTTCTGTGTTTGTATAGTTCTAGACATGCTATTACAATAGATAAAATATAGGAACATTTGACTGATTCTGCTGGAGAAGCATTTTAAGGAAAAGGTTAAATAAATCTCATGCCTCTGCAGTGATTCAGTGGATTTACAATTATAAAACCCAAGCTCATGGAATTTTGAATCCAACACAATTTTTATTTTGCTGAATTGGAAGAGCAGACATTTTATCAACACGTATGAGATCCTGCAAATTTTATTTTATCATGCTGCATAATCCTCTTTTCTTAGTCTCAAACTAAATCTTGATGATCCAGAAAATTGAAAGTACCATTTTTTGGATATAAGATTTGTAAAGTACCTTCTTATGTACACATATATCACACACATATGCACATGTGCACACATCCACACTCCCTTTGCTGTTGCTTGAACCTTAGGTTCTATATAAAAACTGAAGAGGTTCTTTGGATGATTTTCTAATGGCTTGGAATACCCACTGAGGCTGAAAGCAAGCCAGAGTTTTTGGAAACCTAAATCTTCTCATTTTAATAGTTTTGAAAATCCTTGGCGTTTGGCTTTGAACTTTAACCAAGAAAAGTTATATCTTATAAACAATGGCATTTGTTGATTGGATGAAAGACTAGATCAATATTGGTTTTGGCAACTTGTTTTGGCTGTATTTGCCTGAAGAAATATGTTGGTTGTGGTGTTAAAAAGTTATGTCAGTTCCTCAACATGTGCCTATTTTTCTTGGAGCAATGCCTGAAAATTAGTTTCCAAAGTTACTTCCAGAAGTTAACCTGGAGTCTGGCCTCCTCACCAAAGGAAGTTACACAAAAAATACTGGAATATAGTCTACTATCATGAGCAAACAACATCCTTCTTTTGAGATATCACCACGTATGAAATCAAACAATTCAAGAAGAAAGATTACAGAGATATCATAAAACAATGGATTTTTTGTTTCAGAGAAGTCCTGAAGTGTAAGACCCAACTCTCATTTCCACTGAGTTTCATTTACACTGCTTTTGCAATTTAAGAGGAGCAGTAAAGTAAATAAGTAGAATTAAAGCAACAGGATTTTAGGCCAGAAGGCACTACTGGGATAAGCTAGTCCGACACTCAGCTAAATAAATGTGAACCTTATGATTTCCATGAATCAGTCCCTCATTCAAGACCAGTACTATGAATGAACAATAATATGTCTTTTAGCAAAAATGAACCATTTTGATTTCAAAGTTTCCACTGAGAGGGAATCTGCTGCAAACTGATAAATTGCTAGTGGCTAATTACCATCACAGTTAAAATTTTCATCTAGTTTTGATTTGGATTTGTCTCATTTCAGCATCCAGCCATTTGAGCTTCTGATACAAATGCTAGAGAAAGAAGTCTCTTGCGAGCCAATCTAGATGGTTTCTCTCTCAGTATTCTCTATTTTTCAACATACTGGCTGAAGTATGGCTCAACTGGCTGAACTCCAGAGCCAGATATGGTAGTCCTGTAACTGTTACCCAAGTACCAATACTGTATTAACACAATGTCCCCTTGTCTTGCATAACATGCCCATATAGACATCCACTGTGGCACTGGAAGGTGATGTTGAGTTAATTATACATTATGACCTCAACATTTTTTTCACTCCTTTCAAGGACAGAGATCTCCACTCTTTTAATATAACTTCTATTTTGTCTTATCAGATACGTATCACTTACCTTTGGCCATCCATCCTGGATGGCAAAGATTCCCCATGTACAGTTATTTCTTGAAACCTGACCATTCTTCATTCCTTTAACAGCAACCATGCTGACTGTTTGCTGTTCTTGACGCTTAATCAAAATGCCACATTTTGATAGGTCAGAGGAAGTCTGGAAATAGGAGTCATCCCACCTAATTTTAGACAGCTACAGGGCAGACATCTACATCTGAGCTCCTCACATTCAGCTTCCCTTACAGCCAATGAAAAGAAATGGACACTTTTAGGGTGAGAGTCATCTGAGCTGTGCCAGACGTTTACGATGGAATTAATCATGTACTACAAGAGACTGTCTTCCCCCGTTGGTTATAAGAGAAGCTGAAAGGAACAGCCCAGAGAAATCCTGAGAAGAATGGCTGCCTCGACCTTGATCAGCCAAACACAGACTGGATCAGTTCGACAAATCTGTTTTCTGCATGTATGTATCAAAAAATATTAGCGATAACATCATCTTCCAATTTTTTTATTAATCGAGTCCCATATCAGTTGTTTCATTATTTTGAAGGGCAGGCTGACAGTCCTGTTTACCCTTTTGAAATGATAGCATAACATTAGCTTTCTTCCAATCCTCTGGAAATTTCCTAGCAGTTCAAGACATTTAAAATCAACACACTAATCAATACAGCATACTGGCCAGTATTTTTAAACCTCACAGATACATGATACAGAAGATTGCAAAAGACCTCCTTGCTTAGTGAATTCAGACCTTTGTTATCTAAAAATCCCATTATTCAGTTTATCAAATTCCATCTTTAAATTATTTTGTTTGCTTCTCTCTTTCCTCTAGTTCTCCCTGGTAAAGAATTTTGATAACTAAAAACATTCTTCTAATTACCAGCCTAAATTTCATAGTGGCCAGCATATCTATCTATCCATCTATCTATCCATCTATCCATCAGTCTATCTACCTACCTACCTATGTTTCATTTCCTGTATATGGTATTAGTTCAGATACCTACGGTGCTTAGCCCTCTGATGCATTTCCAGAAAGCAATCATACCTCATCCCAGCCTTTGTTTTGCTATGATAAACAAGACAAGCTCCTTCATGTCTGTTCTCTAAGGGGGATTTCCCCCATTTCATTCTCCTATCTGCTCTGCCCATGCGCAAGTCTGAACTCTCCAACATGACTGAACAGAGTTTCCAGAAAACATCTTACCGATAGTCTTGGCCAGTAGCATTAATATTTTCCTTTTTCTAAAGAGAAATTCCCTCACCTGATTCATCCTGAGAATACTTATGCCTTTTTTGCATTCACGTCACTTTGTTCCTCTATTTGCATCCTACGACTGACTAGTACTTTCCTCTTTTTTTCTTGTGCTCCGATGAGGAACCCCACTTTACAACAGAAATTCTTGTTGTTTGACCCCCAGAGTGGAATTCTTCTCCTCTGTCTTTAGGCACTTTAGAAGGTGATTTAGTCCATCCTGAGAGAGGAGCCGGGAGCAGGTGGGATAAATGAGCAGCAAAATGGACCCATTTCCATATGATTAAAAAAGATGCCTTTTGATAACTGCCATACTGGAAAGTATTTCATCAACAGATTATATGAGTATGGTATTATATTCCCCCCAAAAAAAGAATGAAAACATTTACTGAACATTTTTTGATTTTTTAGGTTTTATTTAATAATGGAAAATATCATTGTTTATCATTGTCTCTGGTCATTACTCTTTGCCCTTAATTATATATATATATATATATATATTTTAATATATGTATAATATATATATGTATATATGTAAAATTATAATTAATATATTTATGCTGAGAACCCACTCTCCTCCCATCCTACTCAGAATCTAGGATCCTACTCAGAATCTAGGATATTTTCTTAATTTTTAACATCCAAAATAAAGTAGTTATTTCTTAATGCAATACAAAGGAGCAAAACAGCCCTTACTGCCAAGAGTGTACAAAGCAACGTACACTGTTTGGTGATACGTGTGGAGAACTTTTCTTAATAAACTGTCCTTTAATAAATGCCTCAACTTCCACTTTAGTTTCAAGTTTATTTTTTTTATTAAAAAATATGCTGTTTCAAGTTTTTTAATGTTGTAAATTATGCCTAATGAAAAAATGTGTTATGAATCACATTACAAAAATTATGTTAAAGATGTGAATCCATCATAAGTTAAGGGTGTTGCACTTGTAATAAACTACTGCAGTTGTAATAAACGATGAAGTGACATATTATTTCCACAGATTTTATCTTTTTCCCCACTATCATGCTGATACAATAGTTCAATATAATTTGATTAGTATATTACTAAGCCGGACTTGCATCAAACTAAATCTGAGGAGTTTTTGCGATGTAAGTGTAGCACTACCTTATGATTTTCATTGAGGAACTTTTTTCTTAAAGAAAGCAATTAAATATTCAAGCTATACATCAGGATTATATTATTCAACAAAGGAACACAGTTAGTGCTGAGGTGTGAAACAGTTTGACAGTGTATGTCACCTTAGGCAAGAAATGTTCTCTGTAAAGGTAAGAGAAGTATTCAGATGGAATTTAATTGTGTTGGAATTTGACCATTTAAATATTACTCTGATCACTTCCAAAATTTTTTTCTCCAAGGGCTGAAATCAGATTTGTTTCCCTTTTGGTCCTCATTTCTTTTGCCCCAGTTTGCTCAATCCTAATACACATTAAAAAGACTGTTTTATCAGACCCAGGCTGTGACATCAAAATTAATTCACACCTCTTGGGAATCTCTCTGCAAATCACGGGTGACCGGTCAGTTATATAGCCGTCATCTTGCCTGGCTTGTCTTCTAATGCAAAGCATGTGTCTCCCTGAGCGCGTTTGTACCTTCTGACGCAACAGGGCGTCAGCACCACAAAGGCCGAACCAGCGACATGGCCAGGGCTGGCCTTGCACAGGCAGTGTCCACACTGGATTCAGCAGAGAGGACAGTTTCCTCCGCTACAACCTCGGTTGTACCTAAGCGGAGTTTTTGGACTTTCTAGTGCTTTTAGGGAAGGCCTCAAATCTCAGCTACTGTGTCTCGTACTTTTGCTTATTGGATTGCAAAGCCCTTTATCATCACATTTTTCTTCCTCAAAGAGCATGACTTGCAGACTCCCCCCTAACTTCATCATCTGTGTAGTACATAGCTTGAGCCGCTTCAGTCTTTCTCTGTCCTCCAGTTCTTGACTCATTGTCGTGAACCCTCTCTGAATTCTCTCTGACTTTTTGAGATCACTCTTGAGCTGTAAGAACAAGAACTGCAGTATTCTAGAGGCTGTTGAACTCATGCCAAATACAGAAACACTTAGTCGACTCACTTGTTAGTCTTCTTAGGTTGATGTTTTACATACTGAATCCCACTACTTAGCTCCACCCTCCTGCTAAGAGGGAGCGAATAATCACTCGGAATATCGGTGATCTTTGAGATCCTTATCAAAGACCCACAGAGGTGAGATCTAGGTTCCTCAGCCATGCAGAAGGAAAGGTAAGTCAAGACACAAACCCACATGGCAAGCTGCAATTCAGTCAGATTCAGATTTTGCTGCCTCCCCACCAGCTCCTGGGAGGGACCTGGGCAGAAGGGAGCCAGCACACATTTCAGCCATGCTCTTGAACCAGACAACTGGAGAATGGACACCTTGAGGTGCTTCACAGTGTGTACCTGCCACAAAGTCTAAACATGTCCAGAGAGACATTCAGACTCTATCTAGAGGCCCTAAACTGTAGCCATATGGCTCAGAGAGAGAAATAAGCTAGAAGTACAGATTAAAAACAGTCTCTTCACCTTGCAGAATGAGACCCATGGCTTGACCTTCAGAAATCTCACTGTACTACAGATTTTTTTTTTAAACAAAGCATTTTTTAAGAAGACTTACTTTGTCTAAACTAGCACTCCAGCACACAGCACTGAAACTTATTAATTCCTACTTCAAATCCAAAAATACTTTGCTTCCAATACACTGTAAAGTATATTCAGTATGTCCAGTATTCAGTAAATATATAATGGTAACATCTAGGGAAACAGGTTTTATGTTTTAAATGTAATACTTTTCCTCATTATATGGAGTGCCATTGCTCTGTCAGGAATGAAAGTCCACGTATAATACCATCTGGGTGCTTTCCCTCAAAACTAGGCTTGAAGGGCAGGCAAAATGTAACTGACTTCGATAAAAATGATAGAGTTATGCTTTTTTTATGGCACCAGGCTGTAATCATTTAATTAACAGTTCAATTCTTATGTCAAGTCCTCTTTTTTTGGAAAATGGATTGTTACAAAAGAGTTAATACAAAGTGGGACAGAGGCAGAGTAACAGTGCAGACAGGTTTAAGAGTATGTTGCATAGTATGGTTAGCACAGTAGAAAGAAATGGCTTGCAAGTCTTTCAGTGGTCTGGTTTACAGTGTCAGCATGAGATGTTCTTGCAGGGCCTTGACTTCCTGAGCCAGGCGATTGACAGTCTCCTAATTTATCCCCATCCCTCCATAATGCCCAAGCAGATAGGCTTTTTGGTTGGGCTATGTTATTTTCAGTTAAAGGTGAAAAGGGAGGTTATTCAGACCTTTCATCCAAAATTCACTAACTCTACATAGAAGAGTAGACTTCCTGGTTCGTATATGGAGCAGGTTATATTCCTCTTTCACTATGACTGTCAGATCTGTAATATAACCTACACAAACCCACTGCAGAGAAACGCAGACAGACTTTAGAGATGTCATTTACTTTTACTAAATGTAAAATGCCAGGGGCTCGCTTTTAAAGACTGAAATTTGGCTTTAAAAGTGATCTTAGTAAGAGGAGGAAAATGAGTCAGTGACATGTGGAACATATATTATGTGAGACATCTTAACCACGAAGGGGGGTGGGGGATACAGAGAGGAGTTTTGCCTGCATTTTTAACAATCTCAGAAGGTTTTTGTTCTCCTTACCTTGCAGGACAGCATATTTCTTTGTTCATACACACAACAATCATTACGTGGATCCAATCTTCTAATTGAGAAGGATTCTCAACTACATCCTTCCATCTAGTATGACTACTTTAAGTGGCATTGCCAGTGCAATCTACTAATGGAAACATATTTAGTGGTCAAGGGAGAATCATCTGAGTTTCAGGATAGGTCTCAACCTAGGGTGCCTCCCATCTCACATCCTGCTGTGGTAGCAGCAGAAAAAGGAAGTGGCGGGAATGCATCTGACCAAAACCTTCTGCTGCATTTTAAATCTTTTGTAACTCATATAGCCCCAGCACCAACTCTCATAACTCTCTCTCCACTTTCTTCCCATTCCTCTGGACTGATGCAAATAATTTTCTCTTCAAATGTGGATGTGACTGATAGGAGGGAGACAGGACAAAAGAAGGACTATGGATAAAATTATGAAATCACAAGGCCACTTGATATGGATCAGGTTCCAAGTCAAAAAGTCATCGGAAAGACAGCTCTGAGATACTAGACAGGTCTCGTATCCATTACAAGGAACAATCGTGTGCTTTTCTGTCTTCTAATGTTTTCCCCTGGATATCTCAGCAAGGCAGGAAGGAGCTATTATGGCTCTTTCTCATTTTACAGCTGAAGAACTGAGGCCCAGTGGCTATAACTAAACAGCCCACTGCAGGGACATGTAGAGCTACCCTACTTAATCATGTAAAGGTAAGGCAGGCACTGAAAAAACAACAGCCATGTTTGCATGGCTGGTCAGCCCTGTCGGAGAGCAAGGTATGCCTTGCTAATGAGGCCATCCGGCTTCCAGAAACCAGGATTGCTCATACAGGGACTTCCTTTTAGTAACTGAAACTTGGCTTTAAAAATTATCTTTGAGTAAAAAGGTTCAGAGTTGATTTGGTCATCTCTGCATGTAGTGGTACCCAAAGGAACTAAATAGCTCATCCTAAAAGTCCTGAAGACTTTCAGAGGAAGTCTTGAAAGAGCAAGCAGTTGTACCCAGATCCATGCTCCAAACTAACCCCCAAATGGCTGCACCATATGTTGCTCTGTCAATGGCTGTTGAGGCACTCGCTCACACGAAAAAGCTTTGACTTGGACTCTTGGGTATGCCGATGGCTCCAGTGAAATTATACTGCTGTTTTCATAAGGTATTTATTTCCTGTGAATACCTTGGAAAAAGTCATAGAAGAGACTTAAATAAAGACAGTATTGAAACTTGGCAAGATCACTTCAAAATTTGTTACTGCTCTTTTTCTGTTTTCCTTTGCAGAGCTCTGGTGTCTGTTGTCAATAGTCAAGGGGAGAGATGGGGGGGAGGCTGTTTTATTCTGATTCTATAGAGGCAAATCCTATTGGCCTTAGTGTTTGGCCCTAAAAATTATTAAATTTCCCCTAGGAAGCTGCAACTTTAAAATATTCTGTGCTGATGCATTTTTAAGTCTGCCCAGATGTAAAATGCTTACATGAATTAACTTCATTTTTTGAGTACCTGGGACAAAAAGATTTCCCAATTAAAGAAGATGTATTTTGTAGTAATCTTTTCTATCTATTGTGATTCAATCCATATGATCAATGTATTTTCCTTATGTCATGGGTTTCAGAGATCATTCAACCATGGTGATTTAACATAGTACCATGCTGTGTTTGTATAGAAACCTTGCACAGGGGAGATTCCAAAGGGGTTTTAGCAACCCTCTTTTAACACAGGAGTTTTGAATAACCTTACTTGGCCATGGGCAAAAGAATTTCCTTTCCGCAGTTTTTCTCTCCAAAGAAAACACAGAAAGTGGAAGTTAGATAGTACTGTTATTAGAGCTTTGTTGCAACAAGAGAAAAAGTGGTGTTCACAACAGCATGGATATAGCAATATATAGAGAGATACTGCAGCTGACAGACAGCTCCTCTACCGGACCTTCCATTTACTTTGCCCCTTTCCTGGATTTTCAGGTCTCCACAGAGCTCATCCTTCCTCTGGACTGTCCCTGCACATCCTGCTTCCTGATCTTAGAGTCTTCTACAATATTAGGAGTTTTGGAGGGCAGAGAACATGCGATGAAGTCAATGCTAAGATTTTTCTATTTTAAGTTAGTTACTAAGGAAATGCTTGGAAATATTAAAATTTGCCTTGTGTGAAGTTCTAATGGAAAGAAGAAGATGAAGACTGAACAATTTTGACAGAAAAACTGCAAAAAAACCCACATACTTCTGCTGGCTCCCATCTGAATGGTGCAGGAAGAACATAGCATGTCTGTTTCATGCACTAGAGCCAGGCAAAATGTTAGTGTTTTCTTAGACAACATTTCAAAATCTCCCTTCTGCAACAGTTTCTGTGTTCTCAGTTTTCCTGATTTGCTTTCTATTCCTGGGTTCGCCTCCCATTACACCTTCACTTTTATCCTACAGAGAGGAGAAAAGAGAGTACAAAGGAGGAACATTTTTTTCTCTCTTCAAAAGAAACTCTAAAAAGTGAATTTTTCCAAGAATTGCACATTTTCCCACTGAGAAATAGACCGTTATGAAAACTACGCAGCAGTTCCATCTACTGTCTTCATTCGTGACTACTGATGCATCCCTGAATGTGACTTCACTGTCTGCAGCGTCTGATCAACGTCATGTTAGTTAATGACTCCTCAACATTATGCTCTGACTTGCTTTGAGTTTTTTCAGAAGACAAACTCTAAGGTCTCCCTCTTTGTCTACTGGGCTGAGTACTCTCAACTGAGACCGATGGCTCTGTCCAAGCCCTACCGGAGAAGAATCCCCGGCAGGATAGACTTTGGCCATCTTCATTTCACCATTATTCTTAAGTCTTACCTAAACTTTCACATAAAATAAACTTTAACGAGACAACATTTCTGACAGCCACCTCTGTGGAACTGTTGAGAAATGATTCTCTGAAAACTCAAATTATTTATGGGAAATAGCTTTATTGCATCCTGTATTTCATTGATGTTGCCAAGATATTTAAATTGATGAGGAGACTTCTTCACCATTTAGGTGTCATTTTTCAGCTCTGTTAGCACAGATTTTACACTCTCAGAGCAACTATCAGATAGCAAGCATGTTATAACACAGTAGCCTAGCATACCTGTAATCCTGCGAGAAAACCCATGGTAGAAAGTTCATTTTGTCAAAGAAGCTACAAAACCACATTGACTGAAATTAATCATAATTTTATCCTTAAATCCCTCACTGATAGAAATTTGAATTATATTTATCAAGAATTCATCTCAGGTCTGTTTCAAATGAACTTTTCTTCCTTGGGTCACCCCTTTTAAGCTTTTAAAATAGTGGACAACACTGACAATCCCACTGCACTTTGGAAACTTCCCAATTTTCCAAGACTCGTCAAACATTTACTAAAATAATGCACCTAGTAGAGACACGTTGACCTGTTCTTTCTCGTACACCACTTCTTTCTGACTCCTCTTTCATTTCCAGTCTTTAGCTACCTATTTCTTTTTCTATTGCACAGGGATAAAGACTGTCACTTCTCACTTGCTAACACCCACCTCATCTGTACAGGAATGAGCTGCCCCTTTCCTTCAAGTTGTCTGAGTAATATAACTAAGTTAAATTGACTGTGTGGTTTTATCAGCAACTAACCCAGTTTAAGAGAACCAGCTCCTCAAACACTAGCCCTTTCCTCTCTTTGCATCACTTTTTGCTCTTTCCTTCACTTGTGCCAGTATTGGGCTACAGTGTGAAGTGGGTAGTAAAATGATCAAAGCTAAAAATAACCTAGCTCTTTCATGGTGGTAAATGATCTGGTTAGGCAGGTACACAGGTAGGTATCTTGCAGTGACTGGGCAGTAAGTATACCCTAAGTTATTCAGGGCTGTTGATCTGAAATTTAATTTTCAATGATTTCTTCCCATACACACATCATGTGACAGACTAATACTTCAGTTCTAGTGAGTGACATGTCATCCTGAAGGCATTTATACAGTTGTGCATGAGGTGGCTGATGATGCAGTGTGATACTGTTTATTGTCTATCTGAGAGAATATATATTCCTGCTCCATTCCAAATACAGAACAAAATTGTCTTTAAATATTCCATTTATTCCTTTGACTTCCCCTCATTACCCATATATGCTGACTTGTAACTTACTTTTGTTTTCATTTACTTCTCCCTTACTCTATGCATAGACAAAATAGCAGTAGATCCTTGAATAGTTCCCAATTGTAATTAACAATTCTTATCTTATTTTTATGATTCTAATTAACAATGCCAAGAACTGCTTTAGGCTTTTAAGAACTGGCTTGTGCTTTTCCTTTAATGATTTCGTGCCATACTGTGCTTACATAAGGCAAGTGTAACCAAATCATAGAAAACATAGAATCTTCTTCCTCTGCCAGACTGAGCTCCTATTTTAAGTTATTCTCTCCTGCACACAAGACTTTCTGTATTAAAAAGTTAGCCCTTATTTTTAGAACTTCTTCTAGAGTTCTGAATTAGATACCCAGCAAATACAAGCTAAAGTCACACGCAATAATCTTTTTTCTGACTTAAATATTATCAGATTGGTGTCCAAGGCAGTTCCATGAAAAGACTTGGCAGTCTGTAAAAGATAGTAACTAATCTTTTAGGATTTCATGGCTCTGCCCTTGCATGAGTAGGTAAGGTTCAGAGACTGCAACTCCTCCTTGGCTCTGAGAGCCAGCGCCATCCCTGCTGCAAAGTGCCCTCCCCACCCACTGCCTGCCCCACCTGCGCAGACCAAGCTGCTACCGCACGTGCGCTTGCTCCAGTCATAAGACCCATCTCCTGGCACTTCAGTCGTACTAATCAGGTTTCATTAGTGGCACACATGCTAGCACTCAGGAGAAGAAGAAAGAGGATTTTTGAAATGTGATTTAATATGACTGACTGAACCAGAGAAAGATGCAGAGAACTGGAGCTAGCAAGAAAGCCAGCATATTTCAGAGAAGACCATCAGGACTCAGAAGCACAGGGTCCTGAGTGCTCGAGGTTCTAGCATGTAAAACCGAATAGGAAGGACTACAAGTGTTTCCACTCATCACTTTATTTTCTCTCCTTCGAGCCACTTTTTATGATAGCTTTTCCATCAAGCAGAAGGAACACTGGACAAACTAAAAAAAAGGCATGGCTTGTGAAATACTAGTTTTCTGCCTGTCAGAGCGAAATGTCACTTATAAGAAAATAGTTCTTTGCACTTTGAAGAGGTAATACACACTGGAGGGTGACTATTTCCATTTCAGAGTTCATTGTGTTACTAAAGTAAGCAGTCTAATAAAACCCAACATTAAACTTCGAAGAACTTGAGAGAACTTTGAGAAAAATCACTTCAGAACAGAAGACTTTCTAGTCTACGTACTGACTACCATGTAAACAGCTAATAATAATCCAGCCATAAGGCTGTTTCCCTCCTTCTTCCTTCCCCCCTTCTAGTGCTGCAATTTATAGAAGCAAAAACAGGAAATCTCATGGTGACACTTTTCCAATCATAGGGCATTTTTTGCTTAGTGTTCTCTACAATGTTCTCTGCATAATGTTCTTCTTTCTTACTCTATTTGTACATGACAGTAGGAAGAGATGATTGCTACAAGGCTGGCATGTGTGTGGTAGCTTTAATCCATCAGTAAGGCTGATGTGAAAAGTGAGGACCCAGCTGCACGGCTTTTAGCCAGGGTCCCAGCAGGTTCGTGCAGCCCAGGCTGACACCTGTGCTACTGCACTACCACTTTTGTGAATATTGGATACACTGCCTAGGGTATAGCTAGCATCTTATGACTGCTTCTGTTGAGATTACTGCATGGATATATCCTTAAGTTATTTCTGGCTACTATGATTCCTAAGGGGGAAAGGCACATAGCACAAAACCACTTCTGCAGTGATTTCCATCAGATGGTCTGAAGATATTTTGCAAGGCACATTTGTGGGAAAAATGCACCTTTAGGAACTGTAAATCCACTATAACAGAAACCCTTAGAGTGCTGGTATATCAACATTCAGCAGTCCTTTCTGATGGTAAGCAATACAAGAGATTTTAGAAGATGATGAAAAAGTCTTGTAAAATAATTATTTATTAGTTGACAAGAAAACTAATAGTGGCTAAGTCACTGGACAAAAATAAACAATCCAAAGCTAACAAGATATGTTATATTGACACATAGAAGTCCCAATAACAGAAATCCACATCTGCCTGTTGTATAAAAGAGTTTATAAACTCAGGAAAGGTTATACACAAAAAGGCTGAAGACATTCAAATAAAAAATCCTGCTACTTCAAGTGAAGACTGAATTAGATTACACCCGAGAAATGAGAGGAACGACCCAAAACTGATGAGCAGGAAATTTGGCCTACATAGCGAACAATAGAAGGATAATCTTTTTTTGCCTATTGCCAGTTGGACCCTTTTGGATCCATGATTTGATGTGAACAGGACTGAAAAAAGTAAGATGTACTTTCATGGCACAAGATGCCCATTGTCTCCTGGAACCTGTCTCCTGTCTCCTGGGACTTAATGGATCCATTATGGCATTGTTGCAAACTAATTATCCTAATCCTAAGAGATTACAGAGGCAGACCAAGGCAATGGGAAGGATCCAAAAGATAACCCCGTTTCTACAAGTTTCTGCTAACTTCTGAATGACATCTGGCATGTGAGGCTTAGGTTCCTGTTCTCAGCCTTTCCCTTCTATCTCCTTTTCCTTCCCCAGTCTATTTAATCTTTCTCTGTTTTTGCCATCTGTTTAGTTAGTCTGTCTCAGACTGTTTCTTTTGTGACATTACTGTGAGCCTGCAACCAGAAAGATAACTGGGAGCACTGTCTTTAACAGCCCAACACTAGCGTAAACTTGCCAGCTCTCAGAGTGGCTGATAAGACTCTTTGTTATATTTGTCTTTCTCTCACAGTGAGCTCAGAAGAAAAAGAATGAGAAAAGAACACTGCTTTCGCTTTGCTGCCCTTTTATTTCTCCCCTCTTACGTGTTTTTGCCTTGTGCTGTCCTCAAGGAACTAGGAGTCAGTTTTAAGTAAAAATAACAAAAGCAACTTCATTTTATTCCTTCTACCAAATGGACAGTTAACACCATCAGAAAGATTCAGAACATGGGAATGAAGCTGCAGAGCTTTCCTGGGGTTGGAAAGTCGGTTTTCTACAACTGGGAGAAAGCCCAGGCCATTCTCTCAGGCAGATCTCTCCTTCCCTCCATCCTTCATCAGGAGAAGCTATTTTGTCAAATTTTGGCAAACTAATATTTCAGTGATTGATCGATACAACAAAATGACATTTTCTGAAAGCAGATTTATCAAAAGACTCCTAATGGACTGTAACAGGAGTGCCCAAATAATGCTCTCTGTACAATTCCTTACTGTATAATCATCTTTGAAAACAAACAGCCCTCTAATTTTTATATCTCATCACATGCACTGAAGGCAGCACTACACTCTCAGTGCTTAAGAATCAAGACTTTTATCCCACAACTTCAAAGACAATGCAACAGTAGAAAAAATAAATCGAAAGTACAACATCTAAGAAACCCACACTTACAACAAACCAAACATGTAGTGGAATATCAGACTCTTTTCTAAACGTTTGTATTTTTCTGTAGTGCTACTGGCGGGATATCGCATGCATTTCTCAGCATGGAAAAGAAAGAAAAAAACATTGCAAAGAGCTGAGCTATAGACAAGGCTTGAACTGGAGGCAATACAATAAGTTCTTACTGTAACTCAACTAGCAAAGTGGCCAGTTCACCTCTGAGAACTGAAAACCCACCCTCAGGATGTACTTTGGCATAGCTTAAACCAACATAAGATGGAACTGCCACCAAAAGTGCACAACTCACCCTCGATGCAGCTTATACTTCTCTTTTCCACCTTAATGTCTTGTCTATACAGTCCTTTCCCATGCAGGCAAATAAAAGGATAGCTTTAGCCGGGTTTGATTCTTGATCTTGTTCACCATGAGGCCTCCCGGACGTATGCCAGGGATAACGGATGGAGCAGAACTGGGAAAGCAATGAGCAGCTGGAGACAGAGCAGGATTTCTTATTTTGGTGGCAATGCCAGTTTAAGCAGGAGTATAGCATTTGCTGCTACCTAAAAGTTTCTCCAGACAATGTCATGGGAAGCTGCAAATTTCTCTAGAAAAACTGGGCTATGTGGAGACCAGCTTTTTATGTCAATTATCCCTCTGTGTTTTTAGTACAACAGAAAGGAAGCATATCTGGACCATCCTTAGAAAACCTGTTTTCCTGAAATGTATCAGATGGCTATGAACTCTTTAATAGGTGCTTGGCATCTCACAGGCCTGGGCTGTATTATATCAAAAGTAACCTGCCTGGCACACACAACAGCAGTGTGTAGTGTGTGGCACAGCACTGGCTTCCACTCTCCCATTACACTTTTACCTATTACTTCTCCAGTTATTGTGAGCTGGAGTCACATGCTTAAATTCCTCAGTTGAAAAAACAGACTATTTTAGTGATGAAACAGGATCGTTCCTCCAAAAAACCCCCACAAAATACTTACACGCAGATGATCTGTTAAGTAATTTCCAATAGCTTCATATATTTATATTCATACTATGCTTGTACACTTTTTTCATTGGAATACATTTTACACTCACTAACAAAGATGCTATCCCATTTAAGTCAAATGAGGCTTCTCTGGTCTATCTTAGAAAAGCATCTGAGCCAAGATATGTATCTTACTCAGTTCATTAGCCTCTCCAATACTGTAGATTAAATAAGCCAGTATGTCACTAAATCTGTTCAGCATTAAGATGATACAAAATGTATTTTTCTTCTTCCAACTAAATAGTTTTCTTCAAATCTGAAACAGATGGAAACACAGTGAGTTATCTTACATGAGCTCATCTGGACTTCTGAGTGGAATGTCCGACATTTGGTCACACATCTTGAGATGTGAGTTAGGGTTTGAACAGGGAAAGTTTTATCATCTTATGTTTACGTATGTGGATAGGCTCATTAAATTCAATGGACAACAAGTAAAGTAAATTTCCACACACACACACAGAGCAAGAGCATGCAGGATAGGTTTCTGTATAAAATATCTCACATGTAGTTCACATTCCGAAAGATGATTGTCCCCTAAAAGTCCATAATAAATGGAAACTCAGCAACAAAGTTACTTCAGAAATCTGGAGCAGCTCCTTTCTTCTATGTCTCCCATTAAGCCTGTTTTCTTCTGTGTTCGTCTTGGAGGCTAATATTTCTGGGGACACACTGACTTGTATGTCTTTTATGGAACCAAGCATACTGTTGACATTTGACTAATAAAAAAACCCAGGAATCTAAATTATTCCTTTTTATACTTATGGAAAAATTATGAGGGGAGTTTACACATGTAGAGTGGCAGATATTAAATTCCCTTATTTACAAGATTAGCAACACACAGTTCCAGCGAGAACTCACTCCCACATGACGATCCTACCAGGAACTACACATACTTCACATGTAGAGTCATATTCTATTGTCAGCTATGCTGAATGCTGCAGTGAAACTGCACTTGTGGTAAAGAAGTACCTAGTCTTTATCAGCGTTTAATCTTGCCTTATTGCAGTTCAGGAGAGCTTCACTATTGACTTCACTGATGCCCAAACTTTGCCTTTAGTCAAGGACCTGAATATGAAATGCGTTGAGTTCCCACAGCTTCAGTAAAATAAAAGAGACCTGAGAGTACTCAGTGTCTTCTCTACAGTATGCATGTCAGCTGCATTTTTAGGCAGTCTGGTGAAGGCTGCTTCAGGCTAATTTACCAGGCTTCTTGATAAGATGAATTAGCATGTGTGGAGCTCCACTCCATGAGAATTAAGTTGCTTCTAATATTTCGACTGCACAGGTTTGGTTCTCTACACTGCACTGAAGTGGGGCCAGCACACTTTTAATGTGCAGCTCTCCTGACTACCTCCAGCAAGTCAGAAGAGCCAATTTTATGGCTGTGAAGAACAGACCATTTGTATATATGAGAGGTTTAACACCCATCTGCCTAAAAAGTATCTCCAAACTTTATTAAAATATAGTTGGGGTTTTTTTACACTTCTTATCACAGTCCTATTGTAGGGACCCACTTCATTCCACAGATACCACAGAAATTCAAACAAAAAGA
Source organism: Dromaius novaehollandiae (assembly GCF_036370855.1). Classification (NCBI taxonomy): domain Eukaryota; kingdom Metazoa; phylum Chordata; class Aves; order Casuariiformes; family Dromaiidae; genus Dromaius; species Dromaius novaehollandiae. The sequence continues at coordinate 67,892,032 of NC_088101.1, forward strand.
TTTCTAATCAAAATGAGCCAACTTTACTGTTCCTGTGATGCTACTGCAGTTCAATAGGTATTTTGTGTTTACTCTTTCCTTCTTTTGGAAAGAGGACAGTGCAAATAGCTGCATTTAAACAAACTTCAGGCTCGGTATGTTCTTAAGACAGCTTTCTTTTCTGAAGACGTCAGATTTTTTTGTGATTTGCTTTTTAACCAAAATCAGAGACCTGAGACCTGGTTTATTCTGCTGAATTCCACCTTTCTCCACTTGCCTAATGTTTCCTCCTGGCTGGTCCTGTACCTTCAGCCATGCATACCCAGTAGGAATCACAAGGCATGGGGGCTTTAGTAGAATTTAAACTCTCTAAATCTGGTCCTTGATGTCTTTATTTTATAACTTTCTTTTTTGATATCCCTGAAATGCTTGATAGAGTCTTAAGACTTCCTGGACCAAGGTCTAGATTATTACATGAACAGCAAAAGATGGAACAGAATATTCTGAAACATAAATGAATTTGCACATGAACTCAAAGTTGAATTTATCCAGCAGAAATTTCTCTGTAGGACTTAATAGACACCAGAAAGAATGAAAAATAGCTGGATTAAAAAAAGGAATCATACACTGGAGTTGTGGACATTCTCAGGATAATTAGTTACATATGTTTTGGTTGTGCCCTAGGGTAAAATAAGTTCTGGGATGAGGTAATAAATAAATTAAATGTGGTTTTGGAAATAGTTATCCCTAACTACCCAAAATGTCCAAGGCTACAAGAATTTGGATGCAGGCAACATTGGAAATATGAAAGGACCACATAAACAATTTTTATAAGAGCAACAATATTGCAAAGAAGATACCACAAAAACTGAAGTCAGCACAATCTTGAATGCTGCTGATTGATGCACTGAGCTAATCTAATTGATACATTTTGGAAAGACTTGTTTGAATAAGCTAGGTAATTTGGAAATGAGGTATATAATGATGCACCCCCACATAAAGTCATCAATTACTATAGCACCAACTGAAATACTAGCTGCATCTTTTGTTCGCGTGGCTGAATTCTAGAAATATTGTATTGTTCCCCCAACTTTTTTTTTCTTTTTCACTTTTTAAGGTGGAGGATGTAAGTACAGTTTAGCTTCACTTCTCATGTTATATGCTTATGCACTACTGGGTCCTGTTATTCAACCTTGTTTGCTGTACCTCCAGAGTACATTAAAATGCTATAGGTCAGATCCATATTAGATCCTGTCCTGTCCTCGTGATGAAATACAAAATCTGCTTGACCCAGCCATTCTGAGAAAACAGATTTTAAATCCTTCACTAATCACTAGTCCTGTGCGTAGTGCTTATTTCCATATTCAGTGGAAAGGACAGATTTCAGGGATTTGACAACATCCTGGGGCTTTACCTGGGCTTGTAGAGGCAAGGAGCTGTCAGTAAAGTGTCCCATGTCTCCTGAGGTTTTGGTAAATTGCATAATAATTTTCTCTTTCTTACAGCATGACTGTTTAACCGTATAACCTGTTCATGAAACCTTCCAGAGGACTTCATACAGATCTCACCACTTTAATAGTATTCTTGGTTGGATAACAAATATGAATAGTCAAACTAATTTCTACACATCTTTGCTGTAAAATCAGTTGTTTATTCAGCTGTTTGGTTCCGTACTAGCTCTTCTCATTCCTCCTCCATTAGATGCAGGACAGTTCTGGGCTGGCAGCTCTGTAAGGAAGTATAGATACAGATTGTCTGAGGGACTTTCCCAATGGGCAACAGGAATCAGCCAGTCCTGATTCCAGTGAATGTTCCCAATGCCTCTATAGCATTTTGTTAAGCAAATGGACAAATCAAGGGCAGGCCAGCTTACCATTCCTGCCCCTTTGTGCCAGTTTAGACCTCAGCCCAGACAGTGGTAGCAGAAAACTCACAACAACTCGAAAGTCCAAAGGGCTGTACTCAAGGGCTAGACCTGGGTCTCTTCCTATTCAGGAGTTACCTAATCTTTGGGTTCTTCCAACAGAAAAATTTAAAAACATATTGAAAAGATAACAGCAAAAGTTAAGTTTCACATTCTGTCTTGGTGTTCTCCAACTTCTTCTACTTCAAATAAAAGGTGTGAACATTTTTCATTTCTCTGTTTCTTACTTTGAACAAAATAAAGGTATGGTAACATCTTACAGCTCTATACCACTGTCAAGTGCTGCGGAGTGAAGGAAGAACCTGGAAATCCACTGTTTCTAAGCAAAAATATTCTGGAATGTTTTAAACTGGTTTCTCTCATTCTGGAAAATTTCAAACAACCACAAGACTGCCAGAAATTACTTTTGTTGTTTTAGAACTATTTGCTTAAAGGAATTAATTCCAGAAAGATGTTGGAATCTTCCTACACAAGGCAACTAATAGAATCTAGCTGAAGTATTTTATTCCAAGGTCAGGTCTTCACCCATCTGGGTAACTCACATGAAAGCTGGAAACTCTCTTCTAAGCAAACAGAGATGTGTATGAAATGAAGGGAATACCCAAGCAACAGAAGAAATCAGGTACTTAACTGAAATCTTCAAGGCAAAAGGTATCTAAACAGATACAAAGATATCATGGGAATGCTCAAATCAGAGATTCAGAACTGTCAAAATGACAAAGGAAAAGAAGAATATTATTTCACAAGAGTATCAGAGAGAGACTGATGGGAGACAAAAGGCCTGTGCTCCAAATGAAAGAAAAGGCTTAGACAGTGTTCACTCAGCTACTCACCTCATCTGAAAACTGTTTCCACTCTGGTAGGATTTTACTTCAAGCTAACTAACTCTAAACCACACCTTTTCCTCTCCTCTTGGCATGAAATAAACACTAAGATTTCACCTTGAATTATTTATCAAGGTTAGTCAAACCTCATGAGCACACACCCCAAAGAGGAGAAGGAGAAGATGGGATTTGTGGATAGCTGATAAGAACATATTTCTGATGCTAATTATCAACGACTGATAGGAACACCCTCACAGATTAGGAAACCCAGTGTTGAATCATTTCTTAACAACATGTTTTTCTAGAACCTCCTTAAGAGCACAGGTTACAGCTGGGAGATATCTTTTTTTTTTTTTTTTTTTTTTTTAATGTTACCAGAGCTTCCAATGCAAATCTGATAGTTTGCAAGTTCTAGTTTCGTTTCCCTCCTGCCAATGTTGCAAATACTTTATTAGTCAGCTCTCTAGCAGAGCTTGGAAGGAACAGGGACTCCCCCAGCACTGGCTCAGAACAACAATATAGCATGAAGAAGTTGCTCCAGGCCCCAGATTCGTTCCTCCTCCTCTCATATGTGCACTGGGCACCCCTGCTGCCATGCTGTTAACCATTTAAGCACTGACCACTATTTACTCATTTGGTATTTGTTCCACATACCTCTGTACCACTTCTCTTGTGATGTGTCTGTGCTGACAGCCTCATTTTTCAAACCTCCCAAGCCTCCAGTCCCTTTTCCTTTTTTCACTGGTCTTTTATTCCTTTCTATTCAACTATCCACAGTAAGAGAATTCTGCATGCAGATAACTAACGGATAAAACTGAAAAGAGGAAGAAATTGTCCACTTAACGTCACTCATGTTGGATGCCTCACTGCCAAATTCCTCAGCTTTTTTTTCTTAGATGTGAAACTATATGGGATGGTTAATGGATTTTAAAAATCTGTAGGAATATTTGCTTTGGACATGAAAACTAACACAGGAGGATTGTGCAAGTACCTTAATCCCAAGTTATGTGGACAGCCTGTACAGAATATTAGCTGAGGATTTATTAACAAATAAACACAGTCAGGGCTTCCAAAGAAAAAGCCATTTTCATTTTCTATTGGAAAGGTTCCTCCAAAAGCTTTTCTGTTGCTTTTGTCCAGAAACTTATACTAATACCCATACGTCAAGCCACATGCCACCAAATACCTTCAGAATGCCTTTTACCTGGAAGGAGTATTAAGCAAATGCATCAGATTCAGAGGAGAACAAAGACCACAACTACTTCAGAAAGGCTACAGATCAGCGAGCGTGCAGGAAAGTATTCTGGTAAATACTGCTGGTTGCCTGCCCTGTTCTTATATTCTTACCTGGGTGCCTGGAGTTGGTGTTCTTTGTGGATATCCCCCAAGAGTAATGGGCCTCAACCAGCCCCTAACAAAACTGAACACCCTCACCCCATCAACTCCCAGCAAAGCGTGTGCGCAAAAGAAAAAGAAACCAGAGAGAAAACTAACAATGTTGGAGGACAACAAATGAAAGAAAGGGCAAGAGTTCATGGTCACAGGTTAGAAAGGAAACAACAGTTTTGGAGACAGAAGGAGACGCCAAGCAGAGCACCCTTGCAAGGGTCCCTGAAACCAACCAAAGAGCTGGTGGATGCTGTGCGGCAGTGCTCTGCGTGGACATGATGGGATGAGAGTATGAAGATAGGCTCCAGTCCCTGGGACCCCCTCTCTGGTATCCCCACTCCAGAGGCTGCGACACAGCAGCAGGAGCACACCACGTGAAACTGGAGACATCCTGCAACTTGGTGAGCCTCGGGTAGGGGGATATAAATAAATACACAGGGGGAAAACTGAAACCAAAACCTCAACGAGAGGGTTTGGAGGAGCAGTAAGAGGGACTGCCACCTGATTAACTTGATATGCTTGTACAACATGGTCTCTCTGTTGCCACAGAAGTGACCTGAGTCAAGGGACCCCCGTGATTTGCGCTGAGAGTATGCCCATACTCATACCTCTGGAGAAGATTTTCCAAAGTATGTGCCCAATGGGTCATTGGTTGGGCTCAGTGCAGCCTGGTGGAGACAAGACTCAGGGCTAGACAGAACCCTGAGCTGAGCTGGTATAGCCATTTTGATGTTGCTTACAGTTCCCTGCATCCTTATTATATGAGCACTTCCATATAATATCAAAGAAATATGCTAACATCTAAAAAAGGTTGTATGAGCAACCATATTTTCAGTTGAATTTAGCAACACATTCTGTCCAAAGCTGTTGAAAATAATCTGTTAATAGCAGTCACTCTCTCTGTTTTTCAGTATACTTCTGAAACATATTCAAGAGTGTTATGGCGAATATGGGATTTTGTGGGTAAGGTCATCTGGACACTGCACATAAGTGTGGAGTCACGTAGCATGTATTAACTATAGTTTGCAATTCAAGTTAGGAGAAGCTTGTTATTTAGCCTTTCTTTATTAAGCTTAAAGAAGCTTTAGCAGCTTCTTTACAAAGCAGTTGCTGCAGGATTGCACTTTACATTAATGTAAGGAGGAAATATCTTAATCACATACTGTGAGAAAAAAATAGAACAATATAGGGCTTTGCAATGCATCTTCCTTAATATGCAGAAAGTTAATATCCACCTTGATTTTTGACGTTACAATATCTAATGCAGGGCTTCAGTACAATTGCTACTTATTTTATTGGCAAGCAGAAAGCTGCTGTTGCAGTTACACCACCAGACTGGCATTCAAGAGATATAGATTTAGCCACACATTTCCTGTGTGACTTTGTATAAATTGCTTAACCTCTGTTTCTCAATTCCATCCATGAAACAGAATTATTTCTTTGTGCCACAGCAATATACTTTAACCCAAATATACTAATGAGTATGTACAATAGTGATATAAACTACATAAAATGGCACTTAGGAAAATATCAGCATTAGGTGAAAATAACAGTAAAAGATCTCTGTGTTCATAACAGTAATTTATTCCTAACTTCAGTCCAGACCTCTGTACAATTTCTGCAGACCTATGCCAATGCCTCACTGGGGATTTGATTAATTTTCTGAATAATTCTCTGGAGGGCATTGCAAAAATACAGTGTTTATCTAGATAGTATTCTATCAGAATAATGTTGTCACTATTTCTTTCAACATGCCGTGGCTAAAATACATGAAAAAATCCAAAGTAAAGGATTATCAGAGACAATTTACATGAGAAATGAAGAATCATATGAGGAAAGAAATGAACAGAACTTTATCTCCTTCAACAGTTTTTGCCACGAATAAAAGACTTGTTGAAGATCTGTCCAGTGTGAAATTCAGGTATGTTAGAATTGAAGCTATAGGCCATTTGATTGGCAGAGAACATGCAAACAGATTGTAGTAATGCCAGCTTTAGGGCCTTTGATTAAAAATAGGCTCTGGTGAGGTCTTGAATATAGTGGAGCAACTGTGTTTTCATGAAGGGTAGGGAAAGGGGGAGGAGAAGAGTGCAGGATGATGTAAGATTGCACAACTGCTCCGCGTGGAGTGAATCTACCCCAGCACTGAGTTGCTGTTTGAGGAAGCTGGGAAAAGGAGAAGGGTGTGCCTGGTGAAACCATGCCTATGAGAGCCATAACCACATATTTAAAATAGCATTGAAAAATACACTCTGGACCATTTCTGTTGGGTTTTAGTGCAATAAGCCTTTTATACAACTCCTTTAAATTAGACATGCATACAAAAGGAAAAATAAGAGCCGTTGGTGACATAAAGAAGATCCCTCATTTCCACGCTCCCTTCTGCTCTAGGTGACATGGAGCTCCCAGAGACAAGACTCTATCTAGGCTATTGTCTAACTGAAGTATCCTCCCTAATGATGCACAATGACAGAAACTGTTTGTTTCTGATTCCGTAGAAAATGAAAGAACAGGCACACAGGAAAAACACTCATTCTCATTCAAAATAAAAAGAAATGTGTGGGCTTATGCATCACGAGTGTAGATAGGTCATAGTCAGGAGTAACACAGCATTCTGGTAAAATGAGGTTCCACTTTCTGCATGAAGAAAACTATATCATTCGGGCAGGGTGAGAGTTCTTCCAGTACTAAAGAAATGAAGAGCGGAGAAAGCCAGGCAACTAAAAGCAGCAGTCTGACTAAAGGTCTCTTTCTAAGCAGTTATATAAAGGGAGGGGAAGCAGACGTGGAACTGCTGCAACCACAGCTACCGTTTGAACTTGACAACATGCTTCAGGGTGCAGTAAAATGACAGAATGAGAATAAAAGACAGCCTCCGAGTGATTCATTTCAAAACAGGGTGAAAAGCCCTTACATAGCTTCATGTTAGCCCCTATTCCCAAATGGTTCAGAAGGCCCTTTCCTCAGGGCTCCAGTCGCACACATAAACCAAGCTGAGTCAGTTCTGACTAGGAAGAGCCTCCCTTTCTGCTTGCATGGCTTCTTCCTCTTTTGCACATCTGGACAAGGTCTTGCTTGGGGAACAGCACCTGCTTATAATCCCAAAGTCGTAGCAACAGACTCTGGACTGCTCCTAACGTGAGGAACGTATTTCCTAACCCTGTCCCCCATTTGAATGATCTTACTAGTGCACTTACTCAGTGTCCTACCTCAGGACTATTTTTGGTTTCATTTAAGCTGAGGGGTGACATGAGGCAAGTACTCTGAGGTAACGCTGGAATCTGAGGTTTTCATTGTATGGAGTCAATGTAGTTGCCTGAACAACTGCTGAGTTAAATTGAGCCCTGAATAAACAGCACATAAGGCAGCACATCAGACAACTGAAAACCAAATACACACACAAATGCTGTGTCTTTATGTTATAGAGCTTCCTGTGTAGGGTATGATGTTTACATCCTTAAAACTGCTAGGACAGGGCCACTTCTAGTCTCACAGAGTGTCAGTCTTTTAAATTATGGACTGTACTTACCAGGCTTATTGCAGATAATTTGCTGTCTGCTGAATGCTGGCTCACAGTGAAATGAGCAGGTGATTTCCTGAAAAGCTGCTCTTTTGTCAAGGTCTGTAAAGCAAAATTTAGAATAAACCTCCTCTAATAGTTGACCAAGCTGAGGAAGGACTGCTTTTATTTCTTGCTTTCCAAGAAAGGAGCGTTGGCCAACAACAGCCTTGTCCAAGATGTCATAACTTTGCTCTTATAACATAGAACACTCTCTCAGTCTCCTGATTTCCAGCTTTGCACACTCTGTGATCTTTTGTAGAGGCAAAGCAAGCTCCACTTCAGAGCCGCATGGGCTTCGGTTTGATCAACTAAGACTTTCTGAGCAAATAAGCCTTTCCAAAGTTTCAAAGATTTTGGCAAACTTCGGTGGCAAATTGACCTTGCTTTCATCTGAGGCACCAGTGTCCGGCAGAGCAGCAGGGTAGATCCTGACTTGGCAGTTACTGGCTCAGATCCCCAGAGCTCATCTGCTGCGTCTGTGCACCATTGAGCCCAAACTATGAAGCACAGGTTTCTGTTAGACATGTGAAATATTGTGACAAACTCCTGGAAAAGCTGCAAAATCTCCTTCACTGGAGGTTTATAATGACAAGTTAAAAAACACCAGTCAGGGAGGGTATATGGATAACTAGTCTGCATCAATGCTGGGCCATTTCAGGTCCAGGTTCCTTCCAGCCCACCGCTTCTAGCTTGCCAAGAGCTTCTCTTCTCTCTGGCGAATCAGTCTTTTAGGCTGAAATTCTCCACTTTATTTTCCTTATTGCACTGCTACGCATAAGCCAGTCGAACCTGAATAAAATTACTTCCAGCACTAGTGCTTCTAGTTACTTCTGACTTGTCTCGTATGGGCAGCATACGTCAGGACAGTATCATGCCTGTAACCTCACGCAGCAACCGTGGCCCACCAACACCACCTCAGTGCTGCTGCGAGAGCCTCTCCTCATACAGTGGGTGACCTCAAAGAGACAATTTCACTCTTATGCCTATTTCCCATCAGTCTTGATTCGTTAATTACACGTAGAAATACAGGAAGAAATATTGTCAAACTACTTTGGGGGGGGGGGTTGTGTCATTTTTTTAAGTTTCTGTGTGTATTGGTGCATTATTACAGAAAACATTGTTCTTGTTGGGGAGCTCACAACTGCTTTTGGCCTGTTAATCAGCTTGAAAGATAAGAACGTTACAGGAGGAAAAGTCTACCAGATGCTCCAGAATACTTCTAAAGATTGATTGCAAATATTTTTGTTGTTTAGATTGAGCTGACTTCAGATTAATTAGAACTGCTGCTAATAAACAGTGAATGACTTTATGCTCAATGTTGCTGCCAGTTGCTTCATTTAACTGTGTTCACAGTGATAGTATTAAAAAAAGATCTTATGGGAATCATTACATTCCCTCACTGTGAAAGGATTTCTTCTTGTTTATCTTATATACTCTTGCTGCCAGTTCAAGCATTCAGCTTTTGAATAGTTCCCAGTCACTTTCTTGGCCTGATACTGCCAATCCTCAACTACTGTCATCACCCCATTACCTAAAATGTGTACAAAAGCTGCCATTCAGATCCCTAGAATTCTGCCTTTTCGTTAATTAACTGTATTACTACTGTTACTACTATAATACTATATTGTAATAGTCCCACTGTGTATCATGACAGTAACATTTCTGATATGCAAATATCAGTAAATTAATATCACAGCTTGCAGTGGTTGCAGTATTCTCCCGTGATCTGTTGGTTAGAACAGAAACCCAGGAGCTATGAGACCTACATTCCAGCACTCGTTTGCTACCCACTCTGCTGCCTTGCGCCTGCCTTCAAACATTGACGTCCTTCAGCTTCCTCAGTTGTGAAACCAGGACCCTGAGGTCCTTGTATACCTTCTTTATGAGGTTTGTGAAAAGTTTTGAAACACTGGGACGAAAGATACTAGCAAAATCCAAAGTAAAGTCAGGAATTTTATTTGTTTGATTGTGTCTTATCTGGAATCTATTAGATCAGATCCAACCCATCCCGCTCATACCCCAAGGCAGCCAGCCTTGAGCCTGCTCTGGTCTGTGAGCCAACTCTCCATACCAGCCCCAGTATATGGCCATATTCACTATATTCCCCATCTCCAGACTGGTATGATTAATGTTAAATCTGTCACTGTAATAATTCTGCATCTCACAAATACTGCTCCACTACCCTAGGCCCCCATCTACCTCAGTTCACGGGCTCACTTCCCCACAGTCCCTGTTCTTCAGGAAACTCAGTACTGATTACTTCATCAGAAGGGACTCATGGTTTCTCAACAAAGCAGAAAAAAATTTATAACTGAGCAGAAAAAAAATGCATTTTGATGCCTCAAAGATGAGAGGCCAGGCTATTTCTGCCCTTAGAGGGGAGGAGACAGGCAGAGGTAAGACAGAGGCTGAGGACAGAGCCCTGCAGAGCCAAGCAGGCTGGCTGAAGCATTACTCGTGCTGCCACTGGAAGGGGCCCTGAGCTCAACATACCTCCTGCCCTCCCACTCATCCTACCAAAGACCATGGTGGCCAGCCCAGGCGCAGAGCTCCAACAGACTGGACAGGCCTCAGAGGCATGGGTCTTTTGCTATCGCCAGGCATCTGCTGCCTTCGGTAACTCTCTGCTTCACCTATGCCAGGACATGGCCCCCACCAAAGCATACCCCTATGAATAGCGCTATCCTGCCCTAGTCCCCCCTTCTCCCCCCAACACTTCAGCAGCTCTCATCGTGAATATGGGTCCCCCAGGGCACTGACAGACCCAAGAATACAGAAGTCATCCTTGTCCATGTAGTCTAAACCTTTGTCTCTGACAGCACTTAATGCCAACTTCATCTGAGAAAAGCTATAGAAAATTTGTGCAAGCAATTAGGGGATGAACCGCCTCCAAGGAAACTTTCTCTCTAACCCTTATTAGTAGTTAGAGGTTGGCCGCAAAGCAAGTAGCTTTACATTCTCAGACTTGCAGACACCATTATGATGGACACCGTAACAGAAGCCAATTCAAAACAGATACACAGCTCTTTGTTCAGCAGCTTGGGTGCACTGATTCGGTGAGGCACTAGCAATGCAACTCAGGACTAGATTGACGTGGCTTTATCTTTTCTGAGCATTGATCTTTAAGGGATTTTTAAAAAGGGATTTTTTTTCCATCTAAAGCCAAAATCATTTGATTTTAACAAGATTTCAGATCACCCCTAAAACCAAAAACATTTTCAAACAATCTACGAACATTTAAAATGAAATCTGTTATGAAAGGTCATGTATTTTTAGGGGTTTTAAAAATATTATTATTGACATCTCATTCAGCAGTGTAACAATACTGTCTGACACAACATGTAATGTCATTCAATACCCTCAATATTCTATTAACTAATTCTCGTATTTTATATAAGGGCAGCTGCACCTTAGTGAAGGCAGAAAACTCTTATTTCATGGATAGAAAGGTCTTCTGTTTGTACTCTGACACATATTTTACAGAATTTTTCAACAGAATTTCCATTCCACAGGAAGTTTTGGGCTGTTTTCATTCTGAAGGAGAGCGATTTGTGAAATGACACTATTTTCCATAAAATGAAAATCATGGGTTTTAACTGGTTCCTGTCCTGAAGAATGTGGCTGACACCTTCCTTCGGTGTCACTCCCAGCTCTGTTGCCCTTGTCGTCCTGTCCCTTCCTGTGTTACTTACTGCCTTTCAGCTGAGGATTTATGTCTCTAAGGTTAGCAGAAATGATTCTGAGTATGGCTAGGAAGAAGATTTCATGAAATACGGATGTCATTTTTGGAGGTGTCTCTCTTCAGATCAGAATCACATTCTGAAACCAAAGTTGTGGCCTCAAATTAAATATATATTGTTGATGACCAAGCCCTTAATTTTCCAGGTCACAAAGGTTATTACGATCAGGTCTTGAGAGGAGTTGGGTCCTGAGTTCTGCAATTAGTTTGCAGATGCTTTTATTTGTATATACAGCCTCATCCGTAATCATACTTGCACCATATGCAAAGTCCTGTTTGCAATTCATATAAATTATTGATTCACAGCTTAAGCTGCACATTTCCTCTATTAGTCACATTTCTTAGAGGCTTTTCATTACTGCAGCATATGGAAGTCCTCCTTTCCTATAGTGCTGTGCAGTGATTAATTGTAGGAATTAAAAGGTATGTAAAAGATGTAATTTAGGACCAAACTCAACATGGAAATTTCCCCAGCACAAACCTGAAGCAAGCAGTAGAGTTAATGAATGTTTATACTACTGCTAGCTTTTCACTGTGTGAAGACAATGTATTTTCAGCTTGTCCCATACCAAATGGACAACAGGAGTTTCAGAACTGTTTGTAGGGATTAATGACTAGCAGGGAGGAGCTGACGGCTCAAACGCAGTTGAGGGCCATCAGTCATGGATGGTCATTAATTCTCAGGCAACACCCAGTGTCAGAGTTATTACTGTTATGAACTGTTGTTTAAAATCTTGCACATGAATGTTTTTAGGGATAGGCAGTTATAGTCAGCAAGTATGGGGCATTTCTAGAAAATTAATGCCTTATATGTTGGGCAGACTGCTTATGTCAGCTCTCACTATTGCTCTCATCTGCTAATATAATTTATTTTGGATGATGGCTGTGGTTTGTGTGCCCATACACTCCCAGTACAGGACATTTAAATCACATCTGTTGACTTTTCAAGAAGTGTGCCCCCCCCATTTTAAGGCAGTACATTGCAGAAGACAAACTCCATGTTCATATATCTGACATGACCAATGTAAAAACCAAAGGAAAGAATTTTAGGTGAATCAGAATTTAAATGAAAATGTCTCCAGAATGTTGCAGGTCGTGTAAGGATGCAAGAAAGGACACAGAAAGTACAGCAAACTGCTGACAACAGGCTTACCCAAACATGCAGACATATGCCTCTTGGATACACTGCACACTTCTCTAAAATGGGTTCAGGACTGGTAAAATGTGCAAGTTAATTAAAATACTACCAGTGATAACATAACTATTTTTATGAATTGTATGAAATTAAGGTGTAGTTTCAGTTCCATTCTCAGCAAATTCCTATCTGTATCACATAAGCCATCATCAGAAAAGATGTTAATTTGACTTCCTTGTTGAAGAAGCCAAAACGTAGAGGACTACAGAAAATTAAGCTTGCTTTTTCTATTTGACTTGCTTGTTCCAGGTTGCACTGGAGAAATGTTGGTAGTGAAACACAAAAACATTGTTCTACCCTATATTTGTCCCTCAGGTGTCTCAGTGTGCCTATTCAGCAGCTTTCAAAACAGCAATATTCATTAGCTTTTAAGGAATGGAAAATCCATAGGTTTTTTTAAGTACAACTACTGAAGCTGGCAATCGGACATATAAAACAGAGCACATGAGCATCTGCAGAGGTAAGCCAGGTAGTCAAAAGACTAGTGTGAGTATACTCTTCTAGACATCAAAGTCTGCCAAAGGACATCCATCCTTTCCTCTTCTCCCTTTCAAAACTTCTCTTTGCCATGTTCCAGATCTGTTTATTTTCCCTACAGATCCCAATAGCAATAGGGACTTAGGAGTCCTATTGAGATCAGGGTCATATATTAACCTAACAGTCTCTGGTATAAGGTTATTACTAATCTCGCTTCACGTGTGCTGTCTCTGAGGGCAGGGCATTTTAGAAGTGTTTAATTGCTCTGCAGGGAGAACTTATGTCTTATTCAAGCAGAAAATAAAAGGGTCAGGAAAAGAAGTAAGGAAAGAGATAAATTCTCAGATAAAACTGAGTGCTTAAGCTGCCATTATAAAACATACAGACATCCATGCAAATTCAAGAGTTGTGTATTTCAAATAATAGGAAAAATGCCTGATCTGTAGATGCAACAGTGTCTTTTATGCACACCTGTTTGGGTGCACAACAGCTTAGATTCTTGATCTTGCAGTGAACTCTTTGTCAGCAGGTCCCTGTGCGTAGGTGCTTAGTTTTTGATAATGTAGCCTCTAAGTCTGTCTTTAGAATAGTTTTAAGATTTCCATGAACTTTGCTCAAAAATGTGCCAAAAGACTTCCAAGTAACAAACATGCTTTTGCAATTTACTGAAACTTTCCCCTTGTGTTCCAGAGAAGCAACCTCCCCATTACTCACCAGAGAGACACACGAGCCAAGGAGGAAGGAAAGGGAATCAGCTAATAAAAACAGGCAATTCCCTTCTTTAGTGTCTACACTTAGTCATTAAATAAAAAATAGAAGTGAAATCCAAACCTTTTTTTTTTTCCAAATGGGTCATTGCCTCAGTGAGAATTGAATCAGGTTTATTTGTATCTTGGTTTTGATCAGAACTTTTTGTAATTAGTTGCTTTGTCAAAAGAGTACTACTGCACTTCATACCATAGCAGGGCTGTTGTGCCTATGAGGTACTCTGTATCCTTCCAAAGAAATCCAGTCTCCTAAGTATATCTTTTTACACTTCTTCAAATGACTAATGAACTATATTACCCAATAAGCAAGGGGCTTGGGGGTATTTTTGCCAGACACTAATTTTACTTGGAAAAAATTAAGTCAAGGCCAAGGCACAAAGTTCAGATCTAAATCAAATTCACTCTCCCCTAAAGTCTGAGCATGTTGCAGCCCGAGGTTTCCAACTGACTCTTCTTAAAAATGAGCTTTTGCAAATTTTCAGTGCTCAGCTTGCTTGGGGTTCAAGGCTTGGTTCATCAATTGGGAATTGTAAAATCAGATTTTACAAGCTATGTAATGCAGGAGGACAAGCATAGATGATCATAATGTCCCTTCTAGCCTTAAGAATATCACAGTCAAATAGAAGTAGAAATTTTCAAAGGAAAATGTCAGTTGATACATGATGAAATGGTAATTTCTGTTCACTTCACACTAAAATGTATTCAAGCCACAAGAGTGATATTCAAACCTTACTTTCTGCAAGACAATACCACACTTAGTAATGCACCAAGTAGTATGAATTGTAACTCAGGAATCTCCCCTGCAAGTTTTCAAGAGGTAAAGTAAGAAAATAGGAGGAAGCAAAACCCAAGCACATAATTCTTTTTTCTTGAGTTATTCTCTGAAATCTTTATACACAAGATCACTGGAAAGATTTTGGGGATACCTCCTATATGCTTACTACATCAAAGAGGCCACAACACAGATATCCATAAACTAATCAATGTTACACAGTCAAGGAAGCAATCTTTCCATGCATCCTGGCCAGAGCAAATTCTGAAAGGCTTTTTAGTGCCAAAGCAGTTGAACTAAATTATAAATTGGCTATATTTAGCCATCCCTCAAGATTTCAGTTTCTGAGTATCATTTGGCTGCAGATGAAGATGCAAAAGGACTCACACTCACAGGTCAGGTTATCATATATCAGTTGAGCCCCAGGGAATACCTGCCTGTACACTTCCAACCTGGCCAAACACAGGGTAGCATGGCATAGTTTAGCCATCTTTCACCACAGGCAAAGCTATGTCAAATTGCCTTACATTTTCCGTGGGCTAAAAGCATTCATACTGGAATTACCACATCTCAGCTGACAGATGGTAACTTATTAAACATCAGTATGCTGAAGAAGAGTTCAAACCCTCAAGACTTCTGAGGCTTTGAAAAGAAAGAATTTATGAAGTATGCCATACAGCTTCCACCTATACTGCTAGGTATACATTTGCAAGTGCTTTTTGGATATAAGGTGCCCTATATGCAAAGTCAAGCAGACGTGGCACTTCAGCTCCTCTCCTCCCTCCCTCCTGCTCTCAGGAATTATCATCCTATTGAAACAAGCAGGCTATTTGGCACAGTCCTAAGTGTGGTTACATAACAAAGCCAAAGAAAGCAGCTCCCACAAATCCAAGCCACAGATTAAGTCCAGTTTTAGAAGATAATATGTATGATAATGACAATGAGAATTATTCTATAAGAACGAACAACTCTCTGGCTCCATATGCTCACAGTAATTATATGTTTAAAAGACTTGTATGTGAATATTCCAAAATACAATAAAAAGCAAGTATTGTAGTCAGGATGGTATTTTCCATTCATACTTCTTACCCGCACCTACAAGCCTGCGTGGAGGTGAGCAAACTAGTTTGTATGGGCCACTCCTTGGCTAACCTAAGAGCTGTCTCTGGAAGCAGTACTAACAGTATTCTGTACCTGTATGCACAGGAAGGCGACAGAAGGTGAAAAGGAAGAAAGGAGGTAGACTTAAGAACTAAAGTGTCTTGAACTTCTTCTGGAAGTCAGAAATGCACCTATAAATTCTTAAAAATTCTTCACTGACCTAGAATACTGTCTGACTCCTTTATAAGGCATACATATTTTAGGGGCAGATGCACAGCCACATTCTTCTGTTTGCAGGTACTCAGTAACAAGTCTTTGGAGAGTCTTGGTACATGAAACATTGTTTTTCTCACATCATTTGCGAAATGTGTCTCATTACTACCTTTTCCAGCAGTTTAAAATGAGTCATAAAAGAACTGGTTGCTTGTCAGATATGCTACCTACGTGTTCTGGGGTTCATGAAGTATGTGTCCTCCAGCAGAACTTGACAATCAGCTAGCGGTTCTTCGATGTTTATATTTGCTTTGTGACTTTGTATTATCATCATTAATGAGGACAAGAATGAAAATGAAAAGCTATGTGCTTCATTAATAGGAACTAGCATACAAGTGACATGATTTTGGCTAAACTCAAATAGAACAGTAGTTGACGGGGCAATCAGTGAAAAGAACAAGAACTTTCAGACACTGTAATTCACAATATTCACAAGTTTAAGTGTTACATGTGACTTGAGGTTCTAGCCCTATTACTTGCATTTATCTTTTACTCCCTATGGTTGATGTAGGAAAAAATGCATGGCTACAATTTCATAAAATATTTGAACAAACTGGAGTTGTTTATGAATGACAAGAAACAGAAGTGAATTTCAGACATTCCAGAACTAGACACACAGCTGTCATAAAAAAGGACAAAAAACAAACAAGCAAAAAACCCCACCCTACGTTGTAGCATATGAAGCACAAGAATTAATTCATCATTATAGCATGAACAGTTGTCTCAGATATGCTGGCTTGTTGAATGTTGAGTGAGGACTAGCTAGCTTTGTCCAGGACAAAATTTCTCATGTTTCTTCAGTCAACAGATCTCCTTGTCTGTGGGAACAAGTCATAAAATGGACAAACAGAAAATAGAGGATATCAGCATTGCATCTGCTTAGCCATTTGAGACCAGAATCTTTTACTGGAGAGGTGACCAATACGGAAAAAAAAATCCTGTAAGCTTTTCACTGAAAGCGGTCACAGTGAAAGCACACTGGCTGAACAAGGTACATGCCCTACAGATCTTACGCACAGGACTGAACACTTAGGAGTGCCTGATGGAATGAAACCAACATACCACTCTTCTGGTTTGATCAGGACATTATCAAGCCCAACTTCCTTCTTTTATCACTGCTTTCCCAGTGCTTTGGAGCTTTCTCACCAAACAGGTCTGCTCCTAGAATGCACCGGCTCTCCAGAAAGCTTACTCATCTTAAGAGAACAGAACTACTCATTCACTAAGGCTTTAACCAGCCGCCCAGCTACCTGATGTTAATTATCATCAAAATGTAAATTCCAGATGGCACAAATCAATGAATCAGACAGACAGAAATCACTCTTGAAAAAGTATAGCACAATAACCAGAATAGATAGTTCGTTATGTAAAATAGCTCATCAAGCCAGATGATTTAATTGAAATGTTAGACTGAAGCACTGGATTCTGTGAAGAATAAGCAATGCATGGGACTGGTAAGATCAAATGAACTTGTGTAGGGAAAAATGTTCCAGTTTTCAACAGATTTTATTACCTGTTTCACAGCTGCTGGATGATCCCATCCCATATATGTACATCAAAGCTCAAGAAAAGTGGAGAAAAATTAGAGCCATAAACTCTGAAACAGTTCTGTGGCTTTCCTTATTGGTAACAGTTAGTGAAGAACAAGTTTGCCTGCTAAAGATGGAAATAGCCAGCACCTCCTTCAGAGAGGCTACCAAGCTCCTTGAAAAATAAATAGTTTTTCCACTCTTCAGGAAGGAAACACTAAACCCTGAAGATCTCTGCAATTGCCATCTCATTCCTGGGCAAAACTATTAAAAAAGCAGTAACCATAAAGTGCCAACAGCTCGCAACTGCCAGCACCTGGAGGCCTCACAGTCGGGGTTCAGATCAGGACACGGAATAGAGACTATCTTTATTGACACTCAGATTACCACTAACCGAAAGAAAAGCCTGATATTCCCTTATATAGTCATATGCAGGGATGCAATAAGCCACCACAGAGTGGATACAGAATGATACCCGCAATGTCTTGTTTGAAGCAGAGCTCAGACTGACATTAATTACATCTTCTGTCCAGGCCTTCACCTATAGCGTGACACATGCTATCCTTCTCCTTTAACAGCTACACAAGCTTATTGGCAGATACGCTAAGGTGGGAGAGGCATAGCGGATAACCCTGCAAGACACACTTATTCTCAACAGCTACAGCTATTGCTATTTTACAGTAATAGCAGAATGCCTACAGGAAGTCAGTTCTTCGATAAAGCATGGATAGCTTAAGCTGAACTAAGGCAAGACCTGGTCTACGTTGGTCAGACTGGGTAAAAAGCTTTGAGCTGCCTGAAAATACACCAGAAGCCTTCAGAGCCTAGGTATCACAGTCACGTAGTGCATCAGGGCCTTGACTGACACTCCAGTAGGTGTGGGTAGCCAGAGACTATCACTTCCCTCCTCTACTCTGCGAGAAAGCTTATTGCTCTCTCTTCAGTAAAGATCAACCCATGCCTTGGTCAGCTCCAGCCTTAGGTAGCCTGATTGGCTGTAGCTAAGTAATCTTTAAGCACTAACAAGACTTCATCTGTCCTCTTTCTCATTGACTCAGACCACCACCTGAATATGCCCATCCATAAGCTTTGGAAGGTGGCTTAAAAACTTCTTCCTGATTTCTTAAGCGCTCAATGGGCCAAACCCCAGAAACTAAAATGAAGCAGGCCTCTGCAGCTGCTCTGCTCCTCTGGGACAACACAATCACAATATAGCAGTGTGTGTTACAAAAGCCTTCCACCACAAGGCTAACAGAACCATCATGGCTCTTGTCTCCAGTAAACCTCAGGCAACCTTCCTGCCCTGCAAAGAACTCTACCTGAAGCACATTTTTGAAATGAATATGAGAAAAGTATCAGAAACAACATGAAGTCTATTAGGGATTTAGCTAATTTTTGGAGAAAGCATTTACACACCATAGTGATAGATAATGATACCAATCCCAAAAACAGATTAGTTAACACTGAGGAGAGAGAAATAAAAACAGGAATACAGGCAGCCAGAGAAGAGAGTTCTAGTAACTGGAACTGGAAGATAAACAAAAGGGAAAAATTGAAGGAAAAGGAATGCTTCTTTTAATCTTGTGGAAGGAAGAAGGTCAAGGAAAGAAAGGCATAAGCACAAGATTATGAAGGTGGGTTTCTCAGCTGAGTACCCAAGATACTGCTCAATCGTATGGTGGATATAATGAAATGTAACGTTTCCAAGTTTGGGGTAATATCCTATCTTTCTCAGAAAACATGAACCATCCTCAGTTCCAAATAAAAATACATGACTAACGTGTATATCCGGGCGAGACTGAATGAGACATTTTTGTGCCATTCTGGTGATACAGAACAGCTGGGATGGACCTTCAACATGTTTCCATGTTTTGACAACATGGAATCTAAACTGGTTTCTCCCTTTTCCCCTTGTTTTTTCTTTTAAACGGTCCCCCTGGCAATTATGAAGAGGTACTCCTCTTGCATACTGTACAGTAATCTCCATTTTCGTGCTCCTTGGAATTAAGCACTGACTTCATTGTGTGGAAAGTCTTAAAAAAAAGTGGAGGTGTGTGTGGGGGAAATCATTTCCAAGTGACATTCCAAGCCCCTCCCTCTCGTTGGCTCCGAGGAGTAATTACTCAGCTGGAAAATGAAACAACGCTGCTATTTTAGTGTGGCTTAGGACCTTGGGCCTGGTTTCATGTTTCAGATTAATGCTTTCTGTGCCTTTTGGAAATTCAGAAGAGCAGAAAAGCCACTCTTCAGATAGAGCTGCATCCTGTAGTTGTGAAGCATTCTGAAGAAATGCATAACTTGCTGCCCCTTTCCTATTTTGCTGTGTCCCACTGAGACAGAAATAGTTATTTTCCCTCCCACTTGAATGAACTTCTAACCTGCATCTACAAAGTCACATCTGTTCTTCCTGACCCTCTATCCTGGGTCTCTGGTTGCTCTGTGATGAACACTTATTATACTTTGTTGCAACAAACCAATAACGCCAAACAGACTGAAACAAGCCATTTAAATATGAACCAAGATAGGCCACTTATTGGCATCTGAAAAAAATCTAATCTTATGATCCCACATAATTCTAGTGCTAGCAGAAAGTGGCTGGCTAGAATGCCAAGACCTTTAAAAAAGGAGCTGAAATTATTCCTTCAGCACATTCTTTAATATTCCAGTAAACAAAGCAAAAATATTCCATTTACAATTCTGCCATTTCTTATATTCCAGCATGGTGGTCACTCCAAGAACACAGACACACTGGGACAGTGGTGAAATGCCATGCAAGGGGAACTTTGACATAACGTATCAGTCTGAGGAACAAATCAAAACAAGGTACCACTTTGCAGAGACAAGACAGGCTAAGACCAAACTCTGGAAATAGTGAACTGTTTCCAGATTCAGAGAGTAAAGAATAAGAGCTTCCAAAGGCAACACAATCAAGGAATAATCAACAGCCAAGGAAAAAATAACTAGAGCATTGACTCAATAACTTGCCTTTCCAATATAATCATAAATCAGAATGGAATAAACCATAGACTCTGTGAGTATCTGTATCTTCCTTAGGTCCATGCTTTTAAAGGAGCATGGTAGGAAACACATTGTTTTAATAGCATTCTATAAGCTACTTGCTCATTTATTTGTATCTTCTAGTAATGTCATAGCTTTTAACATACAAATTGCCATGCCTGCTCAGACACAAGGTCCATCTAGACCAGGATACTTTCTTTTAAAATGGTCAGCAGCAGATGTTCCAACAAAGGGCACAAGAAGCCCCACAAAAAAAGCCAGATGTGGTATACTCTACAGCCTTACTTTCTGCCCCAGCTCTCCATACACTCCCTTCTTCATCACTTAATAAAAGACCAGTTTCCTTTTCAAAAGTCTGTATATTCGTCAATGTACTTACAATAACAATCCATACTTCTATAAATTCTATCAAAAAAGCAAGTTTATCAGCAAAGCAGAATGAGAAGAATAAATTCTCAAAGCTGTATGAGATTCATCTATAAATCCCACGTATACAGTTGCCAGCAATAACAGTTAATAGTAACTACACTGTACAGCATCAGATCCCACTGTCTGCCCTCCCCTGAGAACATTATTGACGGGGTGATTCTCTGCGTTTGCAGAGTCTGGGAATGTTTTCAATAGACAGTGCAAAAGCAGACACACAGTCACACCTCAGATCTACCATATGTGTAAAGATGGAACTAATACCTGGCTGATTCTGTGAAGTTTAGAGCTCTTAAAAATTCTGGCAACGTGCACTTTGCTTATGCTTTACTAAGATAAGCATACATTTAATGGAATAAGTGCAAAAGTGAAATCTTATTACTTCAGATGATTTCTTCAGTCTTTGGGAAACCTAAACACTTAAAATGATTCACTGATTTCTAACATGATTATCAGACTCCTACAAAGCTTTGCATATTATCACATTATTTCTCCTGGTGATAACATACACAAAGTTGGAAATTGTCATCCCTTAGCTCTAACACTGAACAGAAATCAGTCACCAAAAAACAAACTTTCACTCTCTTTTCCTTACAAAAATCCATGATAATTCACTCTGTCAAATCAATGAAAGGACTAGTCTACCACATGCCTCACATTCAAGTTACTCTTTGAAATCCGTAAAACAATTCAGCCCTATCTGATAGCAATCATAAGAGAAAGCAAAAGAGCTGTGCTCCATCAGGTGAGCTTTTCTTTTTTCTCTTCTCCCAAGTGCCCTAAGAGTACTCTTATTCTGCAAATGGGATAGGACATAATGTCACCAAAGCACTGCCATCACTTCCTTCTGTGTGTTGCTGAGTCTTCACAAGCAAAAAAGTGTCTTTTCATCACAGCTATTTTGCAAAAGTGTCAACAGGAACTCATTTTGTCGGCACTGAACATGGGTTTTGGCCTTTATTTAGTGAAAGAAATCAGGAAATATTACTGCACTCAGTCTCTCTCCAGAAAACTGCGAGACTTTGAAATTCATTCTGTTTCCCTCAGTCTTCCAGTACCTGCCATAAGTTGCTGCTTCAGGGAGCTGTCCCAAGAACTGTGAAATAGGTTTGTAGAGGACAATGCAATCTAGTGGCAAAGTGTCTGGTGCAAGGACATGAGGTACAGTGACACGTGAATAAAGGTGGCTGCTGTTTACTCTTGTTCCTTGTACCAATATTATGAGTTCATTTCTCTAGGCAAAGCTTTTTCATCACCGATAAGTTGATTTAGAGAGAGAATATACGTATGCATATACATATATATGTGTGTGTGTGTATACATATATATATACATATATATATATATACAATCAAGCACAGAAATTTACTCCAGAAAAAAACACTTCCTTCCCTGAAGCCCGAGGGATTTCATGAGATATTCCAATCCCATGCCCTAGGCTAGCAAGCTATGAAACACACAGATCCTTAGAACAAATAAAACAAGAGACACCAAGTTACAGAATTATTTAATAAAACACTTAAATAAAAGTACAGAATCTTAGGGACAATTTCGTAATAACCCAATCAGTTAACTATAGCTTTGGACTGAACATCTCTTACTTCATATTTTCCTGTTTTTCACATTATGCCAGTAAAATGATTTTTATTCAAGATTACTGAAATTAGAGACAATTTATGCTGCAATATGTGAAAAAAAAAAGGAAATAAATTCTGTCCCTTAGTTTCTGAATGACAGGGCAGCATTTTAAGCAGTTTTTCCAGGGAACTAGAAGGGGCTCTGCATACCCAACTTTCTCTGGCATTATGGCTGACACGGGTGAACCAAACCTTCTGAAGAAACCAAGCCTCAATTTCTCTAATACCAACCAAGCATTATGGCCAATACAAGGTCTGGATTCTGAAAACTGAGCTTCATCCAAAACAAATTTAGGGATTAAAAAAAAAATCCATCAAATCTTGCCACAGAAAGGTTTGAAACAAAATCCAACAAAAGATTTCAAATTAAATTTTGTAGTTTATTTTGCCCTCTTCTCTCCACTATGGAATGTAACAAGTTCAACAGAGTCTTGGGGATTTTCCTTCCTTTACTATTGTCATGTCTATTGTTTCACTTACTCTACGAACTTCCTTCTAATTGGGAAACTTAGGGAGCAACAAAGTGTCATAACTGTGGTGCCCTTATGAATCCTGAAGTTACAGTGCAGGGGAAAAGCTTGGTTTTGCATGTGGAGATGGAATACAGCTGGACATTATAAAATTTGGTGGCACTCACTCTTAAAAGGAGGGGGAAATTAAGAATACAAAAATAACAATTTTCCCCTTGTGTTTAATGGAAAATTCATTTCACTTCAAACTCAGTGATGAAATGACAACAGCAACATTCTGACACTCATTTTTAATTGGTTTTCCATTTTTTCACCTGCTGTATTCACTACTATATCAGAGCTAGTGTGCAGGAGTTGCAACTGTTTTTATTGATAATCACAGCACTTGCAAGAACTTGGGCATAGTGACAAAAGACATCTAAGAATCAGGACAGACTTTACCTTTTAAAAGTGAAATAGCAGAAGCTGGGAGGTAGTCATCTAAGCAGAGTAGAGCCCATTCACGTGTGAAACCCTGAGAGATTTTCAGAGTTGGGATTATCCCCAGATATGTTCTCTAACAATTGCTTTGTTTGCTTTTCTCCCACATTTGCGTCACTTCTTCTGTCACCTGTATCTCATTCCCCTTTTTAATCATTCTTCTTTGTGTCTCTTCACCATGTCCCAAGCCTATGGTCTCAGATGTGCATTCCTCCCTCCTTATCAGTGCACTTTCTTCAAAGTAAGGAGCCTTTCTGGGGCCAGCACTAGTTATCTGCATTTAAAACACCTACAGAAAAGACAGAGTTTCTCCTCCTCTGCTGCCTGTGAAGTACAAAATATTCCTCCTGAGGAACATAGCCCTGGGTCTCAGCACTACCACTTTTTCATTTCCATTTCCATTTCTTGCTGCAGGAATTCTACCTAGAAATTTATTAATCCCTTGCTTATGTCTACTTACTTCTCTCCAAAAAAGGAAATAACCTATTTCTAGAGACCAAAGATTCCTCACCGCCCAGGAGTCATGACAAATTCAGCCCTGGGGAGGAGTGGTGGCTCCACATTAGCCAAAATATACACTGAAGTGCTGTTCTGGTGCTTATGGTTTCCAAAGAAGTGTCATGTGGCGAGGATGTCACTTGGTACTTGATAGTTTAATCAAACCCTCAGGGTTAGCAGACATTAATTATCTTGTAGTCCAAGAGCATTAATCCCTTCTCAAAGTGACATCATTTAAGTATGACAAATGCGTATCCTTTCACTACCCTGACTGGAAAGCAAACGCAAAATAATTCATCAACGGTATCGTTTTATCAGCATTGTCGCTCAGGCGGAAAGCATCACATGAACAAAGAATATTGCCGTGCCCGCGGGGACGAAAACCGGGCCTCCGAAGCAGGCTGAATCCTCTCCCATCCTGCCATCTTCTCCCTAATGGTTGTTAAGCCACAGGTTAGTCTCAGTGCCTATTTACCTGTTGGATAACGTAACTTTGACACGAGGAGCCTTTTACCAGCTTGCAGGTGTTTGCCCCCCTGTGAGGCTGCTCAGGGCTTGGCTTTGCAGATGCTGAGGATTTGCAGGGCACCCGGACGTCCGCAGGAGGCTCCCCGCTGCCTGCACCAGCGCAGAGAGCCGCAGGCCGGCCGGTCCCTCACATGCAATCCCCATCCAGAGCTGCGTCCATTGGCTCTTCCTGATGTCTTCTCAGCAAATATAATTTTCCATTTAAAAGCACTCTGCTGAGGCTTAAACTCATTCCAGTCCGCAGGGAGAATCTCATTCAAATGGGTATAAACACTTTGATTTTAAAGCTAATTAAGTGCCAAGTGTCAAATTAAGTGCCGAGCTGGCGCTTAGGTTTTGCGCTCACCTTTAACAAATGGTTTTGTTTACCGTCTGGCCACATGATAATTTTGTCTGGCTACACCCAAGAGGCATCAGCATTTCTAAAGCATCTTTAACTATCAGGGAAAATAGCCAGACTGCAGCAATCACCTTCTTTTGGCAGAAGCATTAAAATCTGGTATTTGATCAAGTTTCAGGTTTAGGAATTGGAGGTAACACTGGGAGAACGTTTCAGCTTCAAGCAGGACCTGCACTGAGCAAACAGGTGTGCAGACAAGCTCGTCCCAGCTCGGCGTCCTGCGGGTGCTGCGGGCAAGGCTCCCGCTCGGGACGCTGCTTTCAAGGGGCCCCGCGGGCACCACCAGGCCCCACTGCCCCTGCCCAGGCCCCGGACCCCGCCGCCATTTTGGCCCCGCCGGCTCCAGCCCTGCCACCGCCCGGCCCTGCCACGGCCCGGCCAAGCCTGGCCGCGGCGGTGTCCGACGTCCGGGGCCAGGGCTGGGGCCGCCCCCGGCCATGCTGCTCCCCAGTGGGGCTGTGGGACGGGCCGTGGCGGTGAGGCCCGGCCCGGCCTCACGGGAGTCCCCACACCGGCCCCGGCCCGGGAGCCGCCAGCCCCGCGGCACCCCGGCGGTGGTGAGCGGTGCCCCGAGATGCAGCAGCCAGGAGGGAGCAGAGTCCTCGCCAGCACCTCGTGAGGCTGCACAAGCGTCCCGACACCATTTTAGCTGAGCAAAACAGAGTCTGCATGGAGCTACACTAAAGCAGAGACAGCTGCCAGCACGGCTTTCATTTGTTTCTGTGCATGTCCTTAACTGCAGTAATTGCTACACAAGTGGAGCGCTTCAGTGTAGCCAGCTCAGGTTTTCCTTTTAGCCTGATGTTTGTTTAATGGCAAAAGTGATTTCAGAGTGGCTGGCAAACCTCGCTCTGCCCAGATGGCCAGTCCGGAGCCCTGGGCCAGCGTGCCGGGGCTCGCACCCTGCACACGATCAGCAGGCGTCATCCCATGGGGGACAGCACCATGAGGGGTCGATTTAGGAGTAACGTCTCCTGGGATCACTCTCTCCTTGACTTGTAGTGAGACTGTGAGAGCTTGCTGGACTCCCAGGAGTAACACAAAATGGTCACACAAGCTCCCTTGGAAAACCAGGCCCTCAGGCATTCAAGGCAGATGCAAGAGTGGAGTAAGATGGTATTTCCAGATGGCTGTTCATAGAGCAGCCAGGCAAGAGAGACACAGGAATTAGGGCTAGCTTCAAGCCGCTGCTTCCGACACCATGCCCTCTCCACCCACAGCCTCCACTCCCCAGGGATATTGCAGTTGCTGATGCAAGTTTGGAAATTCTGTAAGATTCCCAGGCGGCCTGTTTGGGAACACGGAACAAAGCAGGAGACAGAGGAAGCAGGAGACACAGCAGAGAGAAGCCCTTAATCACAAAGTTAGCAAGGGGTGAATGAAAGCAGGGTGAAAATGACAGATTTTTGTCTTGACCTATGAACACAGGGATTTCCCCCTTTCCTCTGGGAGTGGGAGCTCAGCCGTGCATGGCTGGAAATTGGCTCGTAGTTTTGTATCTCCCAGATTCACCCCCCCATAAGAGCAGTCTTTGCACCACAAACCTGTGTTCCTCTCCAGCATGCTGACTTTTCTCCACATGGCTGGCAGATAATACAATATCATGGGTGCCGCTTACTTTCACAGTACTCTAGTTCCCCTCTGCCTTTCTGAATCTGAGGTATGACACACAGTCACGGGCAGGAGAAAGGGCAAATTCCATGAACTGCAGCATCATCCAGCAATTCTGCTTTTCCCATCAGCTCAGGGGGCTAGTGAGAGGATTTCCTCTCCCACACTGTGTCATTTTCTCCTCATCCATACCTGAAGGTTTGCCCCAACTTTGAATCCTACAGTCTCACAACATGCAGATTTACCTTCACTTGTGCCTTATTGTTCAATATATCAAACAAGATCTTGTTCACTTTGCCTGCATACGTGACTTATTGACTTCACACATCATTTAATTCTACAGGATTTCTAACTCCAGTCTCTACTATCCGTGGCATAAACAGGCTATTTCCATGTGCTACTTAATTGCATGCTAATAATCTTCTGTCTAGGAAGCCACTGCATCGACTCATGCAGGGTTTATTTACAAGGTACATTGCAGACAGATGTCCCGGCACTCCAGGCTGCCTGGAAGCTCTGTAGCCATGTTAGAGAAGTGTTAAGCCACAGCTGCAGGTTTATTACTTGGGCTCTGCACCCTGCTCTGCACCACTCAGAGCACAAGCAGAGGGAGCTTATATCTGCTGGTGAGCTACCATGTAGCCATGCATGAGGGGATGGGAAATTAATGATAAAAAAAAATCTACATACAGAAAAATTGCTGGAATGAAGATGTCTGATATGTTTTACTCTGTTGAATAGTATAAAGTTCAAAGATGGTAAGTTTAACTTTACGAAATCCAGCAATGAGGAAGTTAACATTTATCACCATAATAAGCTTATTAATCATAGCTGGATCAAAGGTCCTGTTTAAAATGAATAAAATAAGCAAATAAAGACTATCTGTGGAAACTGAAACATCACAAAGAAACAAACAAATGGGTTATCAAAATGAGTGATTTTGGGGTGATGACTTGACTTGATCTGCAATCATAAAAAAAAAGTCTTTTGATGGTAGAACCTACAGGTCAAAACATAGGCTGAAGTTTATCATCTGTTTTATGAAAATTACATGGAGGAAAATCTAGTGCCAGAGAACACCAGAGCCTCTCAGTCCTCAGGCTCTCGCTGGCTACTGCCATGATCAGAAGTCCTCAGAGCAACACCAGTGCTTCATCTCTCCCCACCCCTCTCCCCACTCATGCTTCCCAAAAAGTCCTAGTAGGCTTATACCTTGCTTAGACACTTCCCTTCAGGACTTACTGTCAGAATTTGGCTCTGTCATTACTGATTAGGGTATGTTTACTGTTCAAGTGACCTAAGTTACCCCTCCATGGCTGGTAGCCACCTCCTCCACACCCGCAGCTAAGATTCAATAGTTTACAACAGATGTGTTGTTCAATATTTTAAACAACATGTTCATTTTACCTGCATACATGACTTACTGACATCATATGCCATTTAGTTCTGCTGGATTTCTAACACAAGTCCAGTGTGCGCACAGTGTGCATGTGTCATCTGGGCTAGGAGGTTTACTTACACCCCTCCAAAGGTGTTTCGGAGTGAGCTGTTTAACTTTGCAATAAAGTAGAAAAGGAGCATGCATGTGTTCAGATACAGAGTTCTTCCATTCCTTCTTAGGGAAATGAAGAAGAGGGATAGGATAACAGCGGACTAATGTGTGCAACATCTTATCTGTGCTTGGCATTGCCTTAAGATTTAGCTAGTTCTAAACTTTTCCAGGTCCCTCATGACCTGGGAAAAGAGTATGGTCTGCCTCCTTCCATGTTCTGCCTCTGCCTTGTAGCTTCAAGGCTGATGCTTTTAAATCTTAAAGTTCTTTGCTCCTAATTTTCTTCCCCAGGGTCTCCATTCACTTGCAGGCTCACCTGTAATGCACAGCAGGAAGCAGTGGTAAGCCCACAAGTCTTGATACCTGAATTACTTGCCAGGCATTATGAGTAGTTGCCCACACAACTACACATCTGCAGGAAGGAAGAGGTAAAACCATCTCAGACTGAAATCAGCACCTGTCCAGCTGTAGTTCACAGTGCGGTATAAGTCAAAAGGCAAAAGGTACTTATAACACTTGAAAAAAAAAAAGTCCTTTACCACCTAGTTGTACATGACAACTAAGGGAGCCCAAACATGGTAAAAAGTAGCTCAGTGTAGGGAGTCTCTTATGTGAGCAGGGAGCTATGAGGTAATGCACTATCTTAAAATTTTCCTATGTACTTGAAGAACATGCATCTAGAATGGTTCCATATTTTCAGCATGTAAAGATTTCATTCTTCTTTTGCTTATCAACGGAAGCCAAATTAACTCAGTGTCCTGGATCAACAACAAAGCTTGATAATCAAATAATATATTTAGAGTGCACAGAATATGAGCTCTGGCAGGTCCTGATCCAGCCTTCCTCCGCAGTCCCCAGTGCAGTCTACAGTCCCATTCAGCTTTGGATCAGACTTCAGGAACTGCATATAGTAAAACGGTGCCTGCAAAGAGAGGCAGGAGGGCTGTGCCTATGAACTGGAGTGTGTTGTGAGAGTAACCAAGGACTTTGCAGGCACAACACTGAAATGCCCTGAAGCTGTTATAAAGTGATACCATGTTAAGTAAGGCCACTAACTGGGTATCACCCACTTTAAAAGTCTCCTCTGTTTTCCATGGCTAGAGGGAGGGAGACAAAGAATCATAGGCCTGGAAGGGAACTCCAGACACCATCCAGTCTATTTGCCCACCTCATGTCAGGATTGTCCAGGTTTACATCTTTCCTTCTAGACATTTCTCTAACCTGTCCTTAGAGGCTTTCAGTGCTGCAGACTCCACATTCCCCACCTCCTCCTGGCCCTGTCTCTCTGTGCTCCGTTTTCCTTATCATTAGACAAGTCTCTTTATATCAAACATAATTCCTTATTGCTGTTAATTCTTCTTGTTATATCTAACACAGGCTTGGAAACTGGATTGTTCCTCTCCTCTTTACTGTATTTGAGGACTTACATCCCTCATCAGTCTATTTACCTTTAAATACCTCAGTTCTGCCATCTGTCATAGGTATATTCTGGATTACTATCTTCTTAAAAGCAAAATAAAACTACAAATCACATATCCTAAGCATTGTTCATTCCCTTCTAGGGTCCAACAGTCTTGCAGAGCAAGCAATTGCACAAGGAGGACTATGTGAGATGCAGACTCCATTTGCCCCTGAAGCGTGCAGCACTGGACCAGCAGTGTGCTGGGCTACGGCTCTGGTCCACAGAGACATTTTCCACGTTTATTATTCCTGATTAGAAAAACATTCCAAATTTTGGGATTGACATTTAAGACTGAATGAAGTTCCAATTTGGTCTGATCAAGGCAAACTTTAAAATAGAATGTCTATTAGCCTCTGTTACCATATTTCTTTTATGAGTGTGAGTGGGAAGAGCATTAAAGAAGGCCATAAATCAGATGCATACTTCTGGTGAGTGCAGGAAATCCTTTATGTTTCACAGAAATTGGAATAAATGCAGATTTATTCATATTGTCTACATTTTCCGAAACATCACCCAAGGAGGCATTTACAGAAGCGAAATGATCAGGAGAGAAAAAAAAACCAAAAACCCATTGGTGCCTAAAGCACCAGTTACAAATCATTGCCTCCCACTCATTCAAGATAGGAGGAGAGAAAAACCTTGCATATTTATCTTCATTTATTTATTATTGGGGGCGGGGGGAATAAAGGAAAAATAAACCACACCATAGTACTGAGACATGAGACATTTCTCTTAACACCAATAGCGTGCAAGCACGTCCATTGGAAAATAATCTGCCTTTAGTGACTAACTCCCAGCAGAAAACTTGGCTACCTTCCAAAATGTAAATATCCCTGCGTGTACGCAGGAAATCATTTCAGCAAACCCAGAGCTGGCCTAGCAGGATGGGAGATTCTGAGTAGCACGCCATGCATATATTCTTATTGGAATAGGTTAAAAGGAGCTCACAGCAGCACATTATGGATGAGACCAGCGAGAATTTAAGCATGCAGCATAATGGTAAAGCAATTAATAAGAGCAGTTGCTAACTGTTGCACAACAGAGTGTTTTAAAATTCCTGTGCTCTTTAACAATAAAGTGGAGAGACGCTGTGAAGGGGGGAAAAAAGCCTGGCATGGAAGGGACATTCCTTCAGTTCCTCTCAAAAGTTTGAAAAACCTCTGGATAGGAAAATACTATTGAGCAGCCAATTCTTTCCACATTTGGCTAAGCCCAATGCCCAAAATACACAGAACACTACTTCACTTTGAAAGGATTGCAATACTCCTATCTGAGTCATCTGAAAGCAAATAAAATGAGACCTAAACAAATAAACCTAATTGTGCATGGAAACAAATCCAGCTCTCCAGCTTGGCCATGGCTTTGTTTTTGTTAGTTTAAAGCCTACATATGCAGTTTTAGTGGCATCAGGAGTTATACAAATATTGACAACAAATTGCCAAATGTTGTTTTTTTCCCCTCAGTGCACAGTGTGAAGAAGCTGGGGGAATGCTTCTAGGAACCTTCCCCAGCACACTGAACCAAATCACAGCTTGATGGGACCTGCTCCAGCCTCCTCTCTAAAGGGCAGACACTAACAAGGTTGAGCTTGTTGATTGTTATCCTCAAACACTTTTATTTTTCACTCGTGAACTTTGCTGAACACAAACCCAGGCTTTCGAAACGTAACTCAAATGTTTGCACCATAGCCAGAGCACTGTCACATGCTCTATCCTCCACCCTGTGATTTGTTGCTAGTCTGTGTCATCCTTAACCTGCTTCTGGTGGTTCGGCCAGGAGAGAAACAAATAACGATGACAAGTGAGAAAACCAAGCTGTGCTCCGACACTCTGACATCCTTCCTTTAAAATGCTATTGCCACTTGGTGGCTGCAGCGAAGGGTAGTCACCATGAAACAGAAATCACACTTATGAAATCCTGGTGACATCTATCAAATAAATAGTAGATTTTGATCGAGTTGGTCTGAGTGCTTGGCAAATCCCATAGGGAAAGGAGAATAAGTCAAATCTTGACCTATTGTGAGCCAAAGTTAGCCAAGATACATTTACATTTCATTTTTAAATTAACCACAGACTTTTCTCTCATACAGAGCTAATGAAACAACACATTTTCTTTTTCTTTGCCTCATGTTCAAAAGATACCTACAATTCTTATTATTCTAGCTAGTTGGATAAAGGGATTTCCATTTTGCAAAAACATAAACTTCAAATCACCGTGAAGAATTAAACAAAGACCCTTTTCACACAAAGAAACCACAGAGATCAGATGCATGCACCTTCCTGAACAGTCAAAAGCCTAACTGTTAAGCCACTTACCTACAATATGGGAGAGAGGAATTCATATCCTTATTCCTTCTAATTCATCCTGAGAACTTAGAATTTGGCCATGTACATCTCAAAGAACACCCTAAATAGCAGGTTATTGAATACCCTGCAATGAATCACTCTCTCAATCCCAGTCTTTTTTATCAGAAAATGCATGCTACACGTGAGAATGAAAGTCCCATTAGAGTTTCATTGCAACTAATGAATTTCCATGAAAAGGTTTACATATTAGTTTTAACATCTTCCGTCAAGAATGTCTTGCCTAAGTGTACACATCTTTGCTTTCACTATTATGACATCCACTCTTCGGTTATTATAGTATTATATATTCAGTATATTAAGGCATTAATGCAGAAGATCTACTTAGGCCTTCTGTATTGCATTTCTTATCATGGTATAAGTGCTCCTAAACACTTGCACAGTAAAGAGTGAATCATTAAATGAGTAGAAAGCATAATGGAAAACCATGAGAACTTGTGGGTTTGTGAGAAAGTGGAGGAAAAAAAATCCTCTCTATTTCACTAATTCTGGATCTTCATAAAAAACCCAGAATGCTTGGGAGTGTTCATGCTGTGAGCAAACACTGAAATACGACAAGGCATCAAGGCACGTTGCGTTACATGATATTCAGACAGCTGCTGTGATGGCAGTTTCAATCCACCAACTGGTGCAACGAAACAAATCTGAAATGTAAAAGCTACATTTCCACCAAAATATTTCATTAATATTACATGCACGTAAGTCAGGGAACTCAGACTTCTAATCCCCACAGCTACCCTAAGTCAGCCCTGGAGGACAAAGCAATAACGCAGCTGCACAGACAGCATCTCAGAAGGTATTCTAGGTTTCAGTTTGCTGACTGGAGCATGCAAAATTTCTGTAACAATGCTTTGTTAGTGTATTTTCTTTGAAATTTCTTGAAGGGGGAAAATACCCACTGCTTTTCTGTGGAATGCAAGTGTGAAATGACTGCACACCAACATATATGAAGATATAGCCAAATTTGTATGAACACCTACTTAGTGGAAAGTCCCACCCTGTGCAATAGACCTCAGCAACATGCACCAGGTCAGAGGAGGAGAAAAGAGCTGCATCTTTTTCTGTCCTAGATTGCAAGCTGGGGACCAATAAATGTCTGTAGCATACGCCACCCTTGAAACCTGGCTTGCTCTAAAAACAGTCCTTTCCCTCTCCAAAGCCCCAACAGCCAGCCTGTCAGCATAGGAGGTGGGTTGCTGTAAGCCTTCACAAGAGGTGAAGACCCTCTGCGCACAGCAACAGAGCCTGCCTTGCCCCTTCTCAGCTGAAATAACCTGCAGGTCTCACGCCACGAGGGAGGGAGAAAGACCCACCACCAAGAATCATCACCAAGGCTCGAGAATGACATACCCTCCTGCCTCCTCTCTTATTTCACCAGGAAGTCAGGTTTTGTCTGATTTAGCGAAATGCCTTTTCTTCGTGGAGGAATCCATTAAATCCACTTTTAAACTTCCAAAGATTAAAACAATGGGGAGCAAAAAGTAGAAAAGAGCATTTGAAGCTGTCCATAAAATAGGGCTCTATGTATGTGGACAATGGATTACTGGACAAAGGGCACCTCGCCTGCTCTCTCACCACTTCTCTTTTCTCTCTCTCTCTCTCTCTTTTTCTCACACATACACACACACACTCTTCCTTGGGCTGGACACCTTCATGAGCCCTGAAGCAGGTCAATTAAAATGAAATAAAAACCAATAAATATCACGCATAGGAAGGAGACTACCCTCCCAACGTTAACAGCTGCTCCTGCCATCCTGCATCACTAAGGGGCAGAGGGTCATCCCTCCTCGCCCTTGGCAGCGCTTCCTTCCCCAGCTCCCTCACCCCGCGGCTCACAGGGCTGAGCCCAGCTTTCTGACGTTGTCAGTGTCCCACTGCAGCGTGCAAAGTCGCTCTGAGCGTAACGAGGCAAACTGTCATTTTCCGCCCTTGCTGCCATCGTGGGTGGTCATATTAGTGACTGCTATCATCTGTGCAGGACTGGACACTTTGGAGTGTACAAAATGTTCCATATGGCATGTGGAGGAAAACATCCCATGCAGAGCTCTGTGCTCGCAATATGTTACGAAGCCGTATTTAGGAGCAATGTTACCATTAGGAGCCACTGGTCTGTATTTGACTTGGAACTTCTGAATTATTATAAGGATAAATGAGAAAATACACACTTCTCAGTTCATGAAAATGCAGGAAGTGGACACTAGAAAATTTGTGCACTTCGTGTAGGGAATTCTACCTATCATGTTTCTGCTTGGTATTTACAACATCTTTAACTGTTTCTTATAATTTTCATTGTTCTATTGAAATAGCTTTTATTTCTTTCTTTTAACTTTCTAGGCCACCTAACTCTGTAATATCAGATCTTCTTGTGCTGATTCTTTGTGACTACTATTTCTGAGATACTCCATCAAGTTATTTACATTGCTAAAATGACATAAGTTCTTTTCCCCCCACTCCTCCATCCGCCCCCTGTCTGTCTGGTTTCCCCCTTCTAGTCTGGCTGAAGTGACAAACTCTCTCCCCCAGCCAAACATTTGTTTTTACAAGGTATTTTTATACCATCACCTCTTCCCTGCATCTCCCCCGCCTACCCACCACAAACATATGCTGTGGTAGGAGGACATTCTGGTTTCACATCATTTGCAATGTTGAGGTGACAAATTTCCCCTCCTTCAAGTCATTTTTTTTCAAGACTTGGTTTGTAAAATGCAAATGGCAAAGGGCTAGTTTGTCTTTTTTACCCTACACATGGAGATGTCTTTCTTTACTTAGAAGAATTAAGTGGAAGAGAAAACAAAGCCTGATT
Source organism: Dromaius novaehollandiae (assembly GCF_036370855.1). Taxonomy (NCBI): domain Eukaryota; kingdom Metazoa; phylum Chordata; class Aves; order Casuariiformes; family Dromaiidae; genus Dromaius; species Dromaius novaehollandiae. Next base: position 67,926,811 of record NC_088101.1, read on the forward strand.
GATTTATTATGCTATTTAAAACCTGTTTATGCTGCAGAAAGATTAAAAAACATATAGAGACAATATTGTCTAGAATGATAGGGTCCTTTTATTCATCCTGAGGAAACCGGAGATGAGGGAGATTTCCAGGAAAGCAGGCAAACATAACTACCCTACTGACTTCATTAGTTTATCACAGTCTATTTTTCCCCATACTAAAATGCACACGCAGTTGCAGCCACACAGAAAAAACAACCTCAAGTGCTCTAAGCATCAGGCTTGGAATCCTGAAAAACATGACTGTGGTCTTCATCATACCAAATTAGGGTTACATGTACTCAGCAGTCATTTGGTGTGGTGGAGAAATGCCTAAGCCAGTTTTAAATTAGGCAGGAACAATCTAGTTAAAACAGCACAGAGCCCAGTTTGGGCTTAGCCACTCTAAATATTTACCCTTCTCTGAGCTAGAGGTTGCGGTAGCATGCATACTACCACAACTAGAGAACTTCCAGTACCTGAATTCACCACTGAAAAACTAGGTCTGATATGCTAAACATCCAGGTAATTCTAGCAGCATACACGTATGGGATGGGCCAAATTAAGATTAATTATAATGAGACTGAGTTTGACCTTCTGAGCAGCATGGCAAGATGGCTGAAAAAATGCCTTTCAAACACGGATTGTATCTATTCAGCACAATCCGTTAGACTTTCTGAAGCAGGATAAAATACTATTCCCCTCTCCCTAGATCAAATTTAATATTGTTTCAGGATTGCAGATGCATTTTAATTCCTGTTTTATGAAGAACTTCGAACACAACAGAATACAACCAAAAAAAGAACGCTCCAAGAATGCATCTTTGTCAATTTAATCTTGTGATTTTGTCATATAAGAAGGGCCAAAAAAAAAGTTTGAAAAACAAAACAGGGTGGGTTAACTCACTGCCAGCAGCTGAACAACAAAATGGGAAAGTACTAAACAGTGAAATTTATTTATACTGTGCCGCAACCGGCTCCAGAGAACAAATTATTAGCAGAAGGAGCCAGTCATAGCACACGCAAGGCTTCCCTCAAATCAAACAGATACGGCTGTCACTGTGGGCAGCCAGAGAGCACAGAGAACGAAAGAGATAGGAAAAAGCCCTCTCCACAGGCTGAAAACATTTTGTAGTTAAGGGAGTCAGAGCAGAAAGTGGGTAGGGCCTTTTGTTTCGCTTTGGTTCAAGCAAGGTCATTTGGGGGAAATGTCTGCAGAAAACAAGCAGGAATGAGCTGAGCAAAGAAGGACAAGGGAACACGAGTTTCTCACTAAAAAAAACACACAACTGGGAAGCTTGAGAGCTGTTTTTCCACCCCAAGAGCTTTTCAGAGATTGCCCTCTTTTGCATGCTGTGGAAAGATGTTACTAGAGGACCACCAGACTATTGCAAAGGAGCCATCCACCAGAAATATCTAGCAGTGCATTGGAGAGAAAAAGCCATCCCTCGTCATCCCAGAGCTATCAGTCTCCAGGACTCTGTTGGAAACTGTTCAGGGAAGTTCAGTTCTGCTGGCTCCTAACTCATCATCTAACCCCTGGCACCGTACCCAGAACAAGGTGATATTTATTTGGCAGCAAATTTACTAGAAAAAAAACAATTTAAAATCCCTGCATTAACACTCAGTTGTTGGCTAAAGACACAGTTCTCTTCTGCGTGCCACTGAAGACTAACAAAGTGACCTCTGGATCTCAGAGTAAACATCCAAAGAAGCACCTGTTGATCCATGAGGAAAATATATGAGTGAGTCCAAAACTTTTAACATATGAAGAGACTACCTCTGGATCACTGGACATTACCCTGCATTAGACTTTACCTGAACATTTGTGCAGAAGGTAAACGTGGCACAATATAGCCTAAACCAATTTTTAATTGCTATAATCAACTCTCTATTATAGTTTTTCTAATTTTTACCCTCAGAAGAAGCAGTACAAAGAGAGATGCATCTCAGTGACTTGTCTTTTGTCTTCAATCCACATCATAGATTTCTTCCTCCTAAAAGAGGGCAACTGCATATCTATGCTGAAATGGCTGCAGCTCACATGCACCTACATGAGCTAGCTGAGCAGTGCCTGCTCAGGTCCTGTTAACAGTGTAGCTGTGTCAGCATGAGCTCAGCACCAGCTGCAGAAACCATCTACACGGCTAAGGAAAAACTCGGCGAAGTGGCAATAGCAGCACCAAAATCAGTGTAGGCTGTATGGATAGCAGTATCCAAAGTACGTAGTAAAATGTTGGCTCAGATATGTCTACAAATACTGGTATTAGCCTACCTTTATTAACATTTTCAAGATGTTCTGAGATTTGAGGTGAAAGATGCAGTATCAGCACAAAAGCATTCCTGCCACAATAAACACACTTGGCTGGACTACTGCCTTTTCTTGAGTTCTGATTTGCCTCAAGTAAATACAGTCATTTATTGCATGTTTCACCTTATCACGGAACATCTGCTGTCTGTGATGAGCCAAATAACAGGCAGACTCAATTCTCCTGAGATACCTCTGGCTAACTGTACACATAGCTTTCCTCAGAGGCCAGCATGTCACTAAGCAGTTGGCCTGCTATAAACCACTTCATGCTGTAGGTGTTCCCAGATGCCTCATGCTGCACTTGTGTCACAACCCAAGTTCCTGAGGAGCCTATGGAGCCTTAGCCATGCTTTATACCTACCATGGGAGCAGTGTGTTTCTTATAAAGCAGTTCTTTCGATCAACAAGACAGAAAATGAAGAGAGAAATTGCTGGCTTTTGAGGGAAGGTCAGGAGTGGAATGTGAAAGAAGGGGGGGAGGTTCAGTAACAGTAACACTGTTTAGCTTAGTAGGAGGAGGATAGTCCTGCAGGAACAGGGAATAACATGAAGAAAACAAAGAGAAGAAGACCGTGAGTAGAGTGGTGAAATCAGAGGATGCTGGATAGTCAAGACACAGACAAGAAACAAAACGCAAATGCTGTGTGAAAACACACTGAAGAATATAAATTTCATTCAGAACATAGCCAATGAAAGCACGCAAAGGCAATGGCAGATATGGCAACATTCAAAGAAATTTTTGCTGCAGGATTTTCAATAGATTGAGTGGAGAGCAAAGAAAGTGGGACTGAGGGAGGCTGTAAGAATCTAGCTCTGAGAATGCTGGCCTGCATCAGGCTGCTTACCATGGAAGAGGCACTGTTAGCAATGAGGTCCAAGAGCATCTCAAGGCTGAATAAAAGGGAGAAGCTGGAGCAACCTTTGAGTGACACGAAGACAAGGTAACACAAATTGCTCCCCAAAAGCATGGAATGGGTTAGGAATGCTCAGATTCAACACAATGTACTTGAGGAGAAGGTGGGCCAAGATCTACCGGTTTAGAGCGCTGTACAGTCTGCTCACTTTCACTGTCTGCAAAAGAGCTGCTCTCAGTTTACACCAGCTTAAACCTTGGCCCACTCCATACTCAGTATTCCTCACCTCAGTTTTAACCACATAACGGCTTCAAACAAGAGCACAAAGTCATGCAAATCCAGCATGACTCTCTCCCACCCAGAGGAAAGTTTTGCATATCACAAATGGATAAAGATAGATGATGATACCTAGACCCCTGTGCTAAACCAGTCAAAAAGCCCAGCAGCTGAGGTTTTCTCTACATGCCTGAGGAGGCAGACTCACATCTCTATGCATCCTGATAGTCTGTGAGGGTCTGAGGGGAAAGAGATTTTTTTTTATAATCTCTTTAGCCATGCTGCTCTATTTTATATTAACATGTTGCATTTGTCTGGTGTATCCAATTTAGCATGGACACAGGTTTTTCCCCCCTTCCACCCAACCATCTCAAGAACTTTATCTACTCTAATATAAAACAAGATACATATAGCATTACCTTTTATTCAAAGCTGAACAGTGGGAGCTTCTTCCACAAGGGCAAGATACCCCCAATCAGCTGAACAATGATATCTTGTCTATACGACAGGCAGAAACTACCAGCCGTCACTGGGTTCCTGCACTTGTGGAACCTCCTACATTGCACAAGGCCAGCTTCGCTGAAGTTATTTGCCTCAAAGTAAGGCAGCAAATGATTCCTGCACCTGTACCACATTCCCTGTAAGAACACAGGCAGCTCCAGGACTTGTACTATCAATCTGAGCATGCAGGAGTGGGGGTGAAGCAAAGGACACTTAGGGAGCTAACGTGTAGGAGAACATGCCGATGCGTGGCTGTGGTTAGTGGAAACTGAGGACTCTACATTACCTCATGTTCAAGGGAAAGCTTTCCTCCTTAAGAAAGGCAACATTCACCAACTGCCTTATTTTGAGAGTCAGCCTCTTTTTTAATGTGTGTCATATGAAAGATGAATGGGAAACTGGAAACATGGGCAGAAAGATCGTCTTTGGCCAAGAACTGTGGCCATTCAGGTAGGCTGTACAAATCTGATCACCAATAAATCTATAAAAGTGACAACAACTTATGGGAGAGAGAACAGGAAAAGGTGACCCAAAGTAGGCAGGTACGGTGATCATGTTATTGGTAAACTCTATGGGCATATGGAAGACTATCAGGGACTAAAACTTGGATCCTTCGCATCCCTATGAGTATTGTAAATGCCTAACTATTGGCTGGTTTTGGGGAGGGAACACTCTTGCCCATGTTTTTTTCACAACAAAACCTTCAAAAGATTTATTTTCATCTCCATGTAAAAAAAAGGGGCATTATTTTATATCTCAGAATTCCAAGGAACAGAGCAATTGTTTACGACACATGTTTGTAAAGAAAATAATCCAGTTGCGTCAAAGTACGTACTTTACCTTTACAGTACAAAGGTAAAGAGCCTTCAAACTAGACTTTTGAACTAAGAGCCAACAAGGGCTACATTTTAACCTTGCATTCAGAAAAATCTTGATCATCGCAGGCAGAAAACTATATAGAGAGGCTCATTTGCCCCATCTAATGGTCAACGGGAAGATTGAATTTGTCCTACAATTAAATGCATCACCACCAAGGCCACGATTCAGCAGAGTTCTAAAGTTCTCATTTCTAACTTTAAGGAGATGTTTAAATGACATTGACAGTAGGATTTCAGAAGATGCATAAGTGCTTTGCTGATAATGGAGCCACAGGCTGAATGTTTATCATGGCAGCAATAGAGTAATGATTTCTTTAAGGCCAAAGAAAAAAATTGTGCTACTTTCAAAAAAAATACTAGGACAGCCTTTTCAGCAACATTAAGTTGTTTGTCACAAGAAATGAAATAAATATGTTTTCTTTTGTGCTGAAGTGTGCTAAGGTCACTTGATACTGTAAAATAATAACCTGCAGAAACTTTGTTACAAAGCAGTCACATGGATTGTGGTCATTACAAAATTGCCATGGCTTTTTAGGGAATTTTTAAAAAGCGTTTACCAAAAAGCAAGTGAGATTCCCTAGAGACCTGTTGACCTTTTGTCTACCACTGCCGTGTGCAGTGTATTCATTCTTCTGAGGTGGGTCTGTCTCTTTAGAGGACAGGCTGGAGTCTAGAGTGATAACATGAAGTTTGGGTGGGTGAAGAGACTTTTTACCGTGCCCTACCCTAGGATGGACATGTTTAGCATGAAGACCTGTCAGGTGTCTCATCTGAGTCCATGTCTCACTCATCCACTACATCTTTCAGGGCAGTACCCACATTCATACTGTAACACCTCTCTACTCCACAACCTCACATGCTGGTTGCAGGTCTGATCAGATGTGCCTAGAGAGAAGCTGCAACCAACAGAAAGGCCATCGGAAAGTCTGGCAACAAGCTGCCCACCAAGTAACCCAATATACCTGCAAGGTGACTCATCATGAGATCCTACACCCAGGCATGCTTTCTCTATGTGACCCCAGCAAGCCTATGACACTTTGTATCCGTAGATACTCAGCATGCAAGTAACTCCATTTCCACTGCATGACACACAAGTCTCCTACTCCAGGACTGAAGTATCTCAGAAAATCTAAGCAGAGACAGGACTAAACTATCAGTGTGTTTATCTAGACCTAGGAAGGAAAGCTCACAGAGCAGTTATTGTCACAACCACAATGGACAGAGAGTGATGAACCACCAATCTCAGCAAGCAGTGTGCAACACCATCTTCAGGAAGCACAGGTGGGAAAGGACTAGCTACCCTGTAGACTCTGAGAACAAACTGGCCAGAGCAGGGAAAAGACTGTAAAGGAGGAAGAGGAACAGCATCCCCACTAAGGGTCACTCATCTCAGGTAATAAATCTGAGAAGTGGTTATAACTACTTTCAAATACATCAGTTCTATAGCAGACAAGGAAAGAAGTCATGGGCAGTAGGGCTAGAACCTCTGGTATACCAAGTGATGTGTTGTGCGTAAGAGTTCATAAAGTACATGAACTACTCTGAAGATCATCATGAAAGGTTTGCTCAGCCTACTCCCAGAAATACGTTTTGGGCTGAATTATTTGTCTTAAGGGTACGGTCAAATGTCTCTGAAATCTCTGTCTCTAGAGTTCAAGACTCTAGCACAAGGAAAGCAATGGATGATAGTGTCTTGGAGCAAACGTTTGCACAGCCTCACAACAGCAGTGTAAGCTTGGATGCAACATTTCTAGCTGACATCCCTAGTAGAGAACACAAAAATGACCGAGAGATGCAGATGAAGCACATAATAGTCAGTACTTCAACAGCTCAGGAACTCTGGTTCGCTGGAACACTGCTAGAGTCAAGAAGTGTCTGCAAGGAAGGTCCACTGAAGACAGTCCCTGAGAGCCATCTCCCTGAGTCATCTGAGCCCTCTGGGACCTTCCCTGCGGGTATGCAACTACCTCTCATGTTTACACTAGTCATCAGGGGAAGGAAACAGCAGACATCTAAGGTGTCAGCCGAGACTATACACAGTGAAAGATCTGAAATACGGGCAGTGCCCAGAACCTCTTCCACTATAAGCTGGCTTCCTCAAGGACAGCCACTTTGGGATTGCTGCATCTAACTGTACCTGACTACCTTAATAATTCCTCAACTGGGTGGCACCAGGAGAGCAACTTACCCCAGGTAATGATTTTATAGTAAGATCAGAAATAACTTCTAGAATTTCAATTCTTTGGCCTATAAAACATCAGATGATGGAGGAGGAACCAGCATTTACACTTGAGAAAACAGGCCAAATGCGTCTGGGCTTCTGTCAGCAGTGAATTCATTCACAATTTACGGTGCATGAAGACTGACTCAGGGAGAGGTATATTCCAGCAGCTCAGACTTCCTCACTCCTATAATAAGGATGTACTGCACTAAGTTCCCCAAGAGCCATTTGCAGCATGAAATCATTGACATTGCTGTGCTGGCATTTGAGCCACGACAGTGTGTTGGTCAGGTGGAAACTGCTAGAGAAGGAGCAATAACAAATAGCTGCAAAAGAGGCTACCATGTAGGAAAGATGCAGAGTGATGGCCCAGGCTTGTTAGCCACAGATTAATATCGCTGTCAAAAGCAGCATACGTAGACAAAGGCTGAGCTTCCTTAATTCTCTAGTCCCCCAGTGCAAACACCTTTGACAGTCTGCGTTCTGGTTTATTAGGCTGGGAAAACCCATCTTTTTCCCTGTATGAGGCCAGATATAGAAGTCTGATTTACATCATGGGCCAGAGTTTATTATGTCAATCTGAGCTGATAAATAATCCAGAAACTGGCAAAAACGAGTGTTTGGAGAGAGCTTTGGATATAAAACAGGCTTTAACTGAAAGCTACGACCAACTACAGATAAACCTTTCAGTCTCTCTTTTTCTGTTGCCACCAATATAAGTGAGATAATTGTCCCCACCCCTTGCTCCCCTAACCACCACCCCATTATCCTCGGTTAGAAACCATCTCCCACAGCTGTTTGCACTGCACTTAATACACTGAGGACTCAATTATTTTGTAAAAGAAGTTGAATTAAACATGCCTGTTCCTGGTTGTGAATAAGCTTACAATTAATTGTGTGAGGTATATATAATACATTTGAGAGGAAAATCTAGCATTACTCTTCTCTGAAAGACTTTCTTTTCTGTTATGTAACAGAATTGAATGGAATTTTTCTTCCTTTTTACATTTTCCTAGGAGTAAAATCTGCATTCTTCAGCTGTGATCACACAGACTACTGTTTTTTCTTTTTTCAACAATAATGCACAAGAACACAAAGACAGTGTTCCCTAGAAATGGAACCATATATTTTATATCAAAAGGCAATTTGTGTTTACCGAGAAATAAGCAGCACACTAAATAATAAAACAGAAGTTTCACTTTAGGTTCGGACACTTACTGGATAGTTATCCAGTTGACTAGTCTCTGTTTTGGGGATTCTTTTGGGGGGGGGCAGGGGTGACTATATCTTTAGTCACAGATATTCTAAAATTCAAAACAAAGAAAAACAAAGAAAAGCAAAGAAAAATAGGAAAACCAACTAGTATATACGAGCAATGGCACTTCTTGCTATTGCCACAAGTGTTAAGAATATTCTTATACATACCGCTCACTCACCAGGAAAGCAACATCTGAAGGAGCTAGAAATCACGGCTTTACCACCACTCAGCTTTGCCACTGCCACCTTCCACCTCCTGCCAGGGTCCCAGCAGCACCTTTTTAAGCACCACCTGCGTCTGCGCGAAGGCACACTGTGATATCCCAGGGGAGCAGCCAGCTCACTCTGACATAAAACTAGGCTCACGTGCTGGAATCAGCCCAGGGGCTGAGTCCCAGCTGGCAAATCTAAAATGACTTCCAGCCCAAGGGAAATGAGAGAGGAGTGTCCAGAAAGAGCTTGTATAGCGGGCTTCCAAACCATAGAATCACTGCCTCAGAGGGACACAAATACTGCCCGGGCTGAAGGTTTAGAGGGTTTGGGCTGTTTGAGCGGTCAGGGAGGGATGCTTTTGTTCTTGTCCTGAGCTGGGCTCAGCAGACCTAATTCTTTTGCTGGTAAGTAAAAGGAGTTTGCACAAATGTGACTGTAGCTCTTGTTTTGCTGGTTGGAAAGCGGTAGGATTGATCACACATGTCACACTGCACGGCTGCCTTCCAGCATGGCCGATGATGCCTCTGAAAGGGAGCATGGCCACCTCACCCAGAATTAGCTCCTCACCTCTACTGGCACTGCAAACACCTCCTCAAAAGCCCACTCTGTTCATACTGTCACTGTGAAATAAATGCTGGAACTCCTCGTTACCACCACCTCATCTGTGGTGGTGAAACACTGTTCCCTAGCTGTTGTTTGGATAACAGACACATGGGGCAAGCCCAAAATCAGGTAGAGACTGAGACCTCACCACGTCCCCCTACATCCCTAAACATACAGCAGGCTGCACAGAGCCTTGTGGCAGGATAGATAAATCCAGGCAACGGCCTGTAGCTTGGAGCTCCCAGTGTTGGTCCCCTTAAGAGAGTACAGAAGGTTATTCTGGCATTCATGGATTATGCTATCTAACTAATACACAGCAAAGGCATATAGGTGAGCTCTTTAAAGGCTGTAAAGATATAGTCTCTCCAGGACAAGGGTGCTAAGGCTGGAGATAAGATCAACACCATTGTCCTTAGTCTGAGATGAAAAGCCTTAGCAACCTGACCTGACTCTGAAATTAGCTCAGCTCTGAGCAGGGATTGGACTAGAGGACCCACAACAGTCCTTTCCAGCCTGAAGTATTCTATGATTCTGTGATCTCAGTGTTTTTAAGACAGCATATGTGTGAAGGAACAATTAAAATGGTTTGTGAATGGAAAGATGGCTCCTATCTCAGATCTGGGATTGCAGATTCAGCTGGAGTTGCTGTCATCCTGGCAAAGACTCTTGATGATTCTTACAATCAGTGAAATGCAAACACAGAGGAAACACACTGGACAGATCCCTAGCATTTAGAGCAGATCTGTGGCATTTCTCTTACACTTTCGTGCAAGAATGTTCACACCCAATGAATATCTTTCATCCTTTCCTACATGATTCCTCTTCACAAGCTCCCTGGCACTTCCTGCAACAGCAGTTATATGGAGCAATATTGTACTAAATATAATAATTCCCCTGATGCCCAACTTCTGAAAATTTGAGTGAATGTGGCCCCTTTGTCATTCCTTTATATAGGTAAGTTGTGATATTTTCTATCATGATACAAAATGGTAAATCCATTAGAATTATGAGGAAGACTTTGAACACACAATACATGGCCTTTAGCTTAGAAATATTCACATGAAACTGTTCATACTGAATCCATAGAATTAGAATATGAAGACAGTTTTAAGGGCTCTCCCCTGCGGTCTTTCTGAGGGAGAAATTTAAGGCTGATAGGATAGTCAACACATTAACTAACACTAACACATGAGAATGAAGGGTAGAACTTCTACTCGTATCCAGGTAATATCAGTAAAGCAGATACAAATATTACTGTGCTCCCTTCATGCAGTAAAAGTAACATTTCATAAGCTATTTCATAAGTAAAAAAGGCCACGCACCCAGAAAACTGAAGCGCATTCTTGAAAATGTCAGAAGATATTTTCAGATAGCTGGGATCTGAAAATCCATCTTGGGATCCACTCCAAGACAGACAGACCATGAGTGAAGAAGTGCTCCTCTACTGTAAGTAGGAAATACTTGTTTTATCTCAAAACCTGCAAAGGAGACAAAATTGCTGAATCATGAAAGGATTAAGTCCTAAGGAGCCTCATACCTACGGTAGATATTTGCCCCACAAGTGAATTTCCTAAACAAGGTAATCCTAAATGTGTCTTCCGAATGAAATTATGATTATGATTAAGCATTTCTATACTACCAAACGATCACATAGCGGGGGCACTTCTAATATTGGAGATGTCTACCTGCAAACTTACATAGGAAAAGTAGCCTAGAGAAGAGAAATCTTCTGTGGATTTAGGGTTGAAATTAGAGCCTGGAACTACCAGCTTGAACATGATCTTAAAGATTCACAACAGTCTCAACAGAAAGCAAACTTGTTTTATTTTGGAAAGCCAAAAATAACAGGAATGAAATACCTTTCTCTCTTCTGAGACTTAGAGGTGATCAGAACTTCAGATACAGCACATCATCCTGAGAAGATTCATGGAAAAGGGTGGGGTGAACTGAGTGGCTGTAAGTAGGACATGAAATTGGATGAAGTTAAGCATCTTCAGAATTTCTAAGATCCAACAGACTATATAGATTGTATACTAGGTCTCAAACGATATGACAGTTCACAAACAGATCACAAAGCATCATCAAAGCGTATTTCCACTTAAGCAATAGGCCCAAATGAAGTGTTACATTTGTACCATTAGCTGTACCTCTTCTGTAATTCCAAAGGATTGAAGCCAAGAAAAACTCATGTTCTTCAAGGTGATCATTGTCCTATGTCCTGTCTGCCTTGTCAAGAGCCTTTCTAAGCAATCCATATCCGACGACCTGTGAAAATCAAAACTAGATGTAAATTCTTTTGTATTCCTCTCAACAATTTTGCCAATGAATGTGGAGATGACGATTCACTTAAATAATCACATTCTGTCAATAAGGTCTGCTAACTGCCCATCCTCTTCTGAGAGCTTGATGAGTGATAGTTTTCATGACTAAACAAAACCAGCTTTGTATTCTTGAGCTATGTTTATGGCAATTTTCTATTAGCCAGGCCTAGTTCTTTTTAGCCAAAAATCAATGGCACAGAGATAGGATGAATAAAAAATTCTGAGCTTTTGGAAAGTAAGCAATAGCAGCAAATGTCTCCTTTCCGTTCAAGCTGGAAAGGCAAGTAACTCTCACAGTATTTAGTTAGCTCTAAGAATTCTAGTCCTTTGTTTTGTATGCATTATAATGTATCCAGACAAAAAGAGTACGTGGGATGTCCAGGTTCTTCTGTGACTTCTCTTGGAAAACCTCTACCTAGCCATTATTCTTACCAGAAGAGCATACAAGAGTTACAGTGAACTCAGAAGTAATGAAAAATGTTGATACAACTAAAAATTACAAAAGTAGAACATGTCAGAATATTAATCTGGCTACCTAATAAGGTAACCAGTTTGCCAATGTGACAGGAATTCAGGAGATGTAGTTTATCTGGACTTCAGTAAAGCACTTGGAATGATATCGTATGAGAAATGATTAGTTAGGATTAGCAGAAGAATTGTAAGCCAGGTGTTGAATTAGCTAAAGGGGAAATGACAAAAGGGGAATATTGGTCTGGAAGGATTTTAGTAGTGGCATTCCTCAAAGAACTGTCCTGGGACAAATTTCATGTAATTGGCACAAAAAGTAGCAGTATACTAATGAAATGTTCTGATTGATCAACTTGGGAGGTAATGTCAGTACAAAAGCCTTGAAATAGCTAGAATGATAGCTTTGGCACAAAATTTAACCGTATTGAGTGTAACAGGGGATAATAACAAGAGTTCTTACCATGAACCAAAAGCTCATTAGCTGAAGACCACTAGAAGGAAGTCTGATATGCTAATAGGATTACTGTACTCCACATATGGGGATGCCTTGCTTAGATCCTTCCCAGTTCCTTACAGGCTTTTTCAGCTAGTAGTGCTGCTAGCTTCATCACTTTGACCAAGAAGCAGAGAGAGGTAGGCAGGGAGCAGGCAACAAAGGTCACAAAATCACATAATCCATAAAAAAAACACAGAAAATACAGGGAAAAGTAATATCCCACATGCTTCTAGTGTGGGACCTGAGATTTGGGACTGGCCTATGAGAAATTCCTTGTTATACGGGACATCTGGCAAGCCTGCGTTAGCCATTCACAGGATGACTATAAGGAGGACCAGAGGAATGGAGAGCTCATTTCAGAGGAAGCTGCAAGCCGATGAAGAGTCTCTTACTAGGATTACCTGCTTTCCAGGCTTCAGGAGACTCCTAATGGTACTGTTCAGTCAGTAATGGCACAAGTTAGAGCTCTTGTATGAACCTTTCTCTTACCTGTAGGTGGGAAGGGGATCTGGATCTAGAGCTAGCCTGCTATGGTCACTCGGGACCCCAAAAGACTCAGATAACAGACCAGTGAGCAAATGCTACTGATTAATATCCACAATGGCTTCTCTTCACCCAAGGTGAAAAGAACAAATACTTTCTTAAACTGTGCCTGAGCCACACAGTTCTGAGAGTGAATGGGTGGCTGAGAAGGACTCCTCCTCCTACAGGAATTCCTGCTGAAGCAATGGGAGTACCTTCCTCCTCTACCCTGATTGGTATTGCTGATATTCGCTGTACTGAATCACAGGAAAAAGTTCATAGCGAAGGAGGCACCTTTTCCTGTGACCTGAAAGATACTCTTCAGCATGAGGTCCCTTCCAAGCTGGATTATTCTATGATTTCAGACTTCTTAAGGTAGGATAGAATGAAGGACAGTTATATGTTTTCTTCTCAGATGTTCTCCTCTCATGATAACCTCCTTGCCTTTACTAGGAACTTTCTTTTGAAATGCTTACTTCTGATCTGCTGAGGAGAAAACAGAGAGGAGGGAAGAGGGTGTCCCAATTTGTTTTGTGAGCAGTAGAGCTAATGAAGGCTTGTTTCCCATGGATTATGGCCCACGTCACTCATGCCCCTGCCTATTCAGCTGACCAGTATGCCCTGTCCCCTTTTCATACCCACCACTCTACTCCAAAACTGGAGGGTCCTCCAGAGCTGCAGGACACTCTTTTCCCTGCAATACCTCCAGTTCTCCCTTACCTCCTTTAACCATGGTCCAGCTTCCCCTGCTCAGTACTTGTAGCTCTCTTGCAAGGCTCATAGTTACTTTTTTGGCAGGCAAGGAGAGGATATACTATTACAGGGGACAGAGGGGAGAATATACTATTACAGGGAACAGAGGGGAGAATATACTATTACAGAAGACAAGAACCAAAAATGTTTTCCAGAAAATAAAATTAAAAAAAAGAAAAAAGAAAAGAAAAATCCTTGCAGAGTAGTTCCAGGAAGCAGGATACTAGGCTCATCATTAACCATTTCACTGCTGATCAGATATGTTTGATGGAAAGGCATGGAAGCACCAGAAGAAAGGGTAAGGGAGGATATATGACAAAGAAACAGGAGATGTAAAGTCCACTCCAGTCTTCTGTCAGACCCATCCATATTCAGGCTGTGATAGTATTGCCACAGTAGCACAGAACTCAGCCTGAGCTAAATCCAGAGAAGGAGGTAATTAGCTCTTCATTGACCACACTGGTGGCATACCAAGCTGAAAGCTAGAAGTCTGTCCAAGCTGCACTCCCAGCAGATACACTCCAAGAGAAGAGGAAAATACACAGAAAACAGTGCCACAGAACAGAAGCGTAGGGCAGGGACAGCTGTGATCTGAAAGAACACTGCCTGAAAGAAGTCATGAGGTATTGAGCAAGCAATACAAGTTTAACAAATAATAAAAGGTTGTGGCTCTACTCCTTGATTTTTTGTGGCAGCAGGTTTCTCAAAGGTCTGAATGTAGTCCATGCCATCTGTGCAAGTAACATGACTGCCAGTTCCCTTTTAGAAAGGCCAGCTGAAGAACAAAGCAGGTAAGCAATTACCCTCACTGCTGTCAGGGTTTATAGTTTAAGCTCCGTTCCCAACTTACATAAGATCTTCCTTTAGCAGTTGTATTTATCCTCATCATGCCTTGCAAGGCAGGGGAGTGCTATTATTCCCATTTTACAGCCAGGGAACTGAAGCTCAAAGGCTAAATTACTTACCCACTGCCAGAAAAAGTGTGGTGGAACAGGGAACTGACCACAACTGTCCTAATTTCCAAGAAAGTGTCTTAACGACTGCATCATTTTTCTTGCAAGGCCCACACAATCTGCACTATGCAGGAACACACGTAGGAGCATAGATTAATATGTGAAAATGAGTGCTTTAACCTGCACTTTGTTTTTTGCCCTCCAGTCCTACATTGTCCACACATAAACAGTATAGGTTTTGCAGCACTTTCTCAGAAGCTGGAAAATAATTTCCTTCCACTAGCAAACATACTGTTTGGGCTGTGTGGTACAACAAAAAAGCCAGTTCAGCTTTTCATTTACTGCTGTGTCTGCATATTAACATAAAGAAGGTCAGTAGGAGTGCTCACAGTTCTGAGAAAATGAATAGTTAATTATTGCTAGAGTGCAAGAAGGGAAAACACATGATTTATTTTGGTGCAGAACACAGCCAAAGAACTGCTTCTTTTTCTGTGGCCTGTTTTTTGTGGGAGGGCATACATAGAGTAAAATTTGCAGCGATCAGTTGAGGGTATTCAGTATGTTTGAGTATTAAAGAAAAAAAATCCCTTCTTAGCTTACCAGTAGGAACAATCTCAATAAACCAAATGCAATATTCAGCAAATATGTAAGAATTCCATTTTCATTCCTCATTTGTATCACCCGGCAACTTGCTGGTAGCTTTTGCCATATTCACTCCTCCTGAAGAGTTTGTGTTTGATGACTTTACTGTATCGCCAGCAGTCCACAATGCTTGAGAGTCATGCTGCATTTAGACCAAAATGCCCTTGTTCTTCATATACAAGTATGAATAACATCAAAGTTAATCAGTTTAATCAGCAGGCCCAAACTTAGTACTATCATTTTTTTCTGTTAGGATGTCAAAGCACTGTTAAAACTGTTATCCAGTCCTCCAAAGACTAAAGTTACATTTTCTGTTCATATTTCATCTAGAATAAATAAGTGAAATGTGTTTATACTACAAAATATACACAATTAACTTTTAAAAACATCCTTAGAAAACATTTTTATTAAATGCTTTATCCCAAACTTTCTATTAGAACAATCAGAGAAGGTAGACCAAAACTACCAAATCAGCTCTGCAAAAGGCAGATTAGTCACACTGACACTTCTGAAGTACTAATAATTATGTGAAATTATGAATACTTATAAAGTCATCTAATATCTTGATGTGCTTGTGTTGAAAAATAATCGTTATTGCAGGCTACAAAAGTAGCAAGAATTCTTACTTTCTAAGATAATGAAAGAGTTCTGGGGAGGACAATTTGCTGTCTACCCAACCCAACTTCACCTGTAACCAGCCAGTTAGGAGAAAGAGGGGCTCATGTCCAGTCCCCTTGAGCAGAGCAAAATGCTGTCACTGAGCCCAGCAAGCCAATTGCAAGATTAGGACTTCTGCTGTGAATCTCTGGCAAGTCTCCAGGCAACTGGCAAATGCCAAAGAAATATCAGAAAACTTAAGCAAAACTTCAGGGGAGTTATTGCAATATGTTCCTTGTTCACTTTTTATTTTTTATTGGTTTCCAAGAATAATAATTGGTTTTAACCAGATAAAATATCAGACATTTGAAAAAGACTCACTATCCTAAAACTTTTAATATGTTGTGAATCAGCCCACTTAGTTCAATGGATCACAGCAAAAGAGAAAGTGATGATTATTAAAAAATAATTGACATCATTTTCTGAGTTTATTCACTGCAATAGTAAGCAACAGGTATGCACTGCTGCAGCTTCTTTACAGGATATTACAAAACTTCTTAAGCTTATTTGCATATGCTGTCAGCTCATTCTTACACTGTTACAAACTACAGATCATGACCAACAGGCATGTAAGATTTTACAAACACAACATTTGAGTAAAATGCAGGCAAAAGGCGCAGAACCCACTAGCACGCTGCCACCGTTCTTAAACCATCTAATGTTCCTCTAGGCAAGAGCCAGACTCAGCAAATCACTCAACACCACAAAATCGATGAGTAGCAGAGATTCAGTCTCATCTCCTAAGTTCTGATTAAGTAATTTAATGACCTCTGTCACGTCATTTATTCTGCAGAAGTGATGGGTTAATAACTGCTTCACACTACATGATCTAAGCTTTTTTAAGCATTTATGCCACCAATTCACAGAAGCAGCAGCAACAGCATTAAACAATTTCCAGTTTCTTCTAGAACACTCCTTTGCTTTGCAGCTAGTCAGTTATAGATAGCCTATCCGCATTCAAGCAATGCTTTATTTCAGCTGGAAACAGGTTTTGGAAGAAACAAGTCTGTTGAAGAAAAGAAAAAAGATCGCTCCCTTGCCCCACTCTCATTGAAGAAACATTAAGTGTTAGAAACCTCTTTGTTTTCCGTATTGTTAATTGATTCTTTTACTAGGAAGACTGAATTAGCGGCATTGTGACAGTGCTGTGCTGTGCTATGCAATGCAGTGAAATTTCTGTCAACATCACTCAAGTAAGTGAATGCAGTAGACTCGTTCTGGCTTCAGCCATTATGTATGGTCTGAAAGCACCTGAGAACTCAAAGGCATCAACTGTGGGTCACATTTTCCTGGTGAGCAAACTGAAAGAACTTTAATGCTTACTATGATAACAGAAGTCTCTTAAAAAACAAACAAACAATAAAAAAAAACACACAGAAGTGCATATCTGAGTGGGAGAGGAATGACAATGAAAGGTAGAAAAAGAATAGTGGATAACAAAATGATGGTTTGAAAAAAACCCACTGTACATGTCAAGTTTTTTATCTGAATTATTATTAAAGTGTACAATGTATACAAAAATAAACTAACACCTGGTCATTTAATAAATAATACTCACTGTACATACATTCATGTAAATTACATAGATCTTTTAATGGTCTTTAACATGTTGCTGTCAATAATGAAGTGCTGAGAATAAAGTGAGAAGTGAGGAAAGAAAGGTAGTAAATTCCAGTTAAATGAACATGCTATATTAGCGCTCTGGCAATATCAGATAAGTTGTAGATCACAGCTATAGTTTATAGACAGTTTCTTTCTTCTAAAATCCAAAAACACTTAGTTTATTCACAGCCTCTTGTTCAGAAAGGCATCCAATTAGGGTAAAGCTTTTTAGTAGAGGCAATCCTTTAAGTTGTTCTAATGATCATTATTGTCAGAATAAAAAAGTGATTTTTAAAACAGAACCTTTAAAGGGTCTATTTTTCCACCCCAACATTTGGTGTTAACCTATTTGCAAAACAAATAACAAAATGAAAAACAAACACACATTGGTTTAAAAGGAAGACATTTTAATATACAAGTTTATACTCGTCATGTTATATTTTCTGCACTGATCTCTCTCAGAATATACTTCTATCATTCTATTATGTTTTCATAATAAAACCACAAAAAGTAATTCTCATACCATGGAGGAAGCTGTAGCAGTCTGCATCATTTATTCTATTCATAATTTATTATAGAAATGTTTACAGATTAACCACAAAAACAATTCCACTTCCCTCTTGCCAAGGAAATAAATATTTCAGTTCTAAACTCAAGAATCATTCAGCTTGCTTACAGTCTGTGCATTATGCCCCAGGATCCACTGTCAAAATAGTATGTTTTTTCCTCTTGGCATCCCAACCAGTAGTGTTTGTTGTTCCTCATGTGCCCACACAGCATATTCAGCATTCTTTCCACCAACACTTGAAGACACACGTCAACATAAGACGAGGCAACTGAAGATGTCCATCTTCAGTCCTGCCATGCGATGCACTCAGCCAGCAACATTACTTCCTTCCAAATGGATCAGACCACACTTTTAATCCTACAAATCAAATAGGAAATTCCAGAAGTTCAAAGCTAGACTGCTGAAACAAGTTTGGTCTGCTACTCCAGCCTTGTGTACAAAACAAAGAATGAACCTCTCTAACGGCTTCTGTACTCAGCTCAGAACTCTGCTTAAGCTTACACAAATATTTTAGAAAGACAACCTCATATTGATCTTAAGCTTCAAATAATGGAAAATCCATCACATCCATAGGTAAGGTGTTCCAATATTATTACTATCACCTAGAATAACACTTTATTTACATTTGAATTTGTCCAGGTTTTGCTTTCAACTAGTGGATCTCAACTTTTTCATCTAAATTTAGCCGGTGATGAAAATTTATACTGAGGAGCCTTGGTCATCAAGTACATACATCTCAGATAAATGGGACAGGCCGATCCTCTTTAATGTTTCATTAAAAAAAGGCAGGTTTACCAGACTTTGATTTTTATAACCCTTTTCCTATTTCTCATCAGTGTTTCAGTATTTGCTTGGACAGCGAGTCCTGCACTGATGACTTAACTGATAAATGTAGTAAGGACATGATATTAATCCTATTTGATTCTCCCCTGCTGTTGATGTTAGGTTTTTTTAAAAATAGGAAAAAATTACCCTTTAACATACTTGGATATGACCTACTTCATCAAGACAAGCATTCTCATGCACATAAATGAGAAGTTCCAACCTTGAATACTTAATACCAGTTCCATAACCTATGAAACAGCAAACTATCAAGGATGGTCTGTCACACTACTATATTTTTTTTTATTCTCCTCATATGCTTTTCTATCCCTTCAACTAGTAGCAGCAGCTATCAAGCTCTTAGCATTGCATTCAAAATTTTCCTGAATATACTGAATTTCTGACTTACTCCTCTTCCTGTGAGGCTGGAAGGTACCACTTTATAAGCTACAGCTCATAAAATGTGCCTAAGCTGAGCTGAAAAGCAGTATTTCACAAAGCAAGAGCACAGAGAGTATATTTGTTACAACTAGGCCTCAGACCACTTATGGCTGCTGTTAATTTCTAAACCAGCTCAAAGTCAATTTCTGATGTAGAATTTGACATTTGTTTATTACAGCGTGGAGATATCAGAATTAGTAAAACTTATTTGGTCAATTAAGTCAATTTAAAAACAAGCTTTGTTAAATGCAGAATTTTTAAATGAAGAACCGGCCTAGGAAACATTTTCTTGATAAGTTTATTATAAAATTAAAATAAATTAACATATTACTTGAATCTATTCTTTAAGTCCACAGAAGTATTCAGGTCTTACTTCGCAAAGACCTGTGAAACAATGAATATAAACGCATGAATCAAGTATACCTGGAGGCTGAATATTCTCTTGAACAATACCAGCTCGGTTTATTGACTGCTCTTTCTCTGGAAAACAGAACAGAAAGAATAATACTAATAAAAAGAAAATACCAGACGTCCTGATAGCACCTAATAAAATAATATTGAAAATTATATTCATTCTGGATGCTATCCTGTAAATTCTGGTCTACACAATGAACAGCAGGTCTATTTTGGGAGATTATAGCCAAACTATAAGACAACCATCTTAAAGTAATGACTATTTCTTCAAAAAGATGGAAAAATACCTGTCACGACACCACAATTTAAGGAATGACTAGTACTTTTAGGAGCTATCACTCATATGCTCAACATAAAACTTTAAGAGTTTTATTCTTTCCAGAAGTAGCGATTCTCCAATTTCAGGCCCTGAAAGATGTTACATTCTATCTAAAACAGATTTCATGGCAGCATCTATAAAGTCATCACTTGTAAATGTTGCAAAATTAAATACCAGGGGTGGTATTTTTCCATGCAATTGACCTGTCTCAGATTTTTAAGTTTCAACCACTTCAAGAACAGAAGTAGGCAAATCTACATCCTGTTAAGTGCTTTACTATTGTAGTGCTTTGGAGCACAAAATCAAAGCTTGGCCGGATTAGCCTTTTTCCCATCCCATTGCACTTTCAAGCCTTTGAAAAACCGCAGTTTGTACATCCTTAGGGGAAACCCGGAACTAAGTTCACCTTAAAAACCAAAAACTCCATGTTTTCATCAGACTGTTATGAAAATTAATGCTTACGCAGCACTCATACTACAGTGATGTCAAGAAAAACTCACAGGAAATTAATAAAGGTGTCATCAAAGCAGACTTTGACCAACATGTAATAAATAAAGCCTAGAATCACATATTAAATAGCAAGTTTAAGTACTTGCTAACTGCATACTGCCTATCCTGTGTGCTAAATGGAGATTAAAACAAACCTAACCTGCTAGGGTTGATCATATAATTCACAACTACAAAAAAGGAAGCTTATCCATTAGTTCTGTTATTTCCTTAATACTGAGTCACACTTACCATTTTCAGAAAGCATGCCACATGCAAAAATAAGCATAAGGTTTTTTAAAAGGGAACAGAGCAAAAAACCGTATCTTTGTGTGCAGTTTCCAAGTTCATAAACATACTTTCCTTAAACAATTTTGGTTGCTTGCAAGTTAAATTTTACTTCAGCATGGATGTGAGGCTAAAGTCCCTCTGAGAAGATCAATAAGTTGGTTAACTCTTTTCCTTTTTTTTTCTTCCTAAAAATCCTTTCAGCCGCCTGAAGAAGTTAACCATATGAATCTTCATTTTATTGTCATTAGCTTCTACAGTTTGTAAAAGGTCAAGTGAGGGGATGAGATTTGTTACACCAAAACTTTCCCCCTCTTCCTTTTACAGCAGTTAATAGAGGTTTGGGAATAACACATGCTCCCCCTACTGCTTCTGCGGCGCAGAGCACCCGACTGGACGGCTGAGGTTTCACACGCAGCATCCCAAGCTGTCAAGTCCTCAAAAGCTCCCTGATTACAGAGTAACTCACAGCTGGGAAAAAGGGGGCCAGCTGTGCCCTGCAAGGGCTCGAGCAGGTCCCCTTTGCCGGGTTACTAACAAGAGAGCGTGTGTTTCTTCACCAGTCAGATTCAAAGAAAACTCTGCAGACTGATCACAGCTCTAGCACATCACTGCCATTGCTAAAGGATGCATTACCACGCCTCGAACCGAACATTTCAATTGGGGCTGAAAAACATAACTCGGATAACTTCTTTATGGTACCTATGGCTTTTCTTAAAGTAATTATTTCAGAGAACAGCCAGGCGTATTTTTAATCACCCTCCGGCCAACGATTTAACCCAGCCTGAAGCAGAAGCACCCCGAGGCTTTTCGCTGCTACTCAGGCGAACAGCCAGCCAGCCGCTCACCCAGCGAGCCGGGACACGCGGGTGCTGCTGCCGCCGCCGGCACGGCACGGCACGGCACGGCACGGCACGGCACGGCACGGCACGGCACCTCCCCTCCCCGCCCCTCCGGGCGCCCTGGCCTCCCCGCGCCCCCGCCGCGGCCGGCCCCGGCTCACTGTACTCCTCCAGCTGCAGCAGCGGCCGGAAGTAGATGGGGTAAAAGGCGGCGCCCACCACAGCCGCGAAGCCGCCGAAGATGAACACGGTGCGCAACAGACCCGCCATGGCCGGCCACCGCCCGGAAGCTGCGCGCCCCCCGCTTCCGGCGTAAACAGGAAGTGGGGCTTGTCACGTGGGACTCCGCGCCGCCGGCGGGGGCAGGGCGGCCGTTAACGGCGGGGCTCTGCGCGGGCGGTAGCCGCGTGTACCGAGCCCGGCTGCGGCTGTGTGTCCCTGCGGGTACCGCTGTGCGGAAAGCCAAGCAAGCTCCCCAAAGCCCGGGGTCTCTGAGCGGACAGGTGCCGCCGCTCGCATCGCCTTCCCCGCGGCTCCAGGCGGCGGAGCAGGCCGCCGCGGGGCCCCGCTGCCTCCGTGCCGGAGCGCAGGCGGCAAGGGGAGCCGCGTGCGGCTGCTTGGCCAGGCCTCAAATACAGAAACGTGCTGGGTTTTGGTGGAAGTGTCTTTGCATGCTCACGTGTATCAGAAACATTCTTAGTTTTGAGCGGAAGGAGGAGAGAATGAAAAGTGCTTTAGCACCAAATTGGGTGTGTAGGTGTCCTATGAAAAAACAGAGTTTTCAACAACACGACCCTTTTAGGCCGTTCCTCTCAGTCACCGTTCACGTGTAAGCTGTGTCTGCCAGGAGTCTCCAGATCGTAGATGTGCAACAAAGGGGATGTTTTAGAAGCACGGAAATTTCAAATACTATTTTACTGATACCTGATAGTCCCTCTCACACACGAAGACAGCTTAATAGCGGAAGTTATCTTCGCCTTCCTGACACAACAGCTGAGTTTGCTGTGGAGAAGAAAGAGGGGTGACTGGTGCCCCCTTCCCGCACGGGCTCCGCTGACGGTCTGTGGGACGCAGGGCACCCCGCCGTCGGCTGGCTCGCGCCTCCCACCGCTACAGCGGAGCAGAGGGGCCGCTCGGGCCCGGGGCGAGCGCCAGCTGCCGAGGGAGCAGGAAAAGCGGCCTCGTACGCCTGCGAGCGCTCCGTGCCGCCTGCGTTTCTGCGCGTATGGCCTCTGCCCCTGGGTAAATGGCGCCGAGTTTCGTGCCTGCACGGTCATTAGTCATCTGCGCGCAGGATGGAGAAACTCCCAGTGGGTTCATCACGGTGAATTACAGGGTGGGAGCAGCCCTTCAGGGCTGAGCTGGAAGGAGGCGGCCAGAGGTGCGAGGCGGGGCAGGGCGGAAGAGCACGAAGCGGGGAGCAGGCGGGCGACCCTCAAACGCGGACGTCCAGGCGGCGACCGCCGCTGCGTGGCTGGGGCGGGAGCCGCGGGGGGAGCCTCAGTGCCGCCGCAGCGCCTGGAACTAACCCCGCGCCCCCGGCCGCGGGCAGGTGCTTGCGGGGCCTCCGCGGGCTGCGAGCTCGGCCCGTAACCGGGCAGCGCGGCGGGCTCAGCCCCCGCCGGGAGGCGGCGCAGCGCGGCAGCGGCTCCGCGGGCCCCGCGCTGCCGCCGCAGCCCCGGGCGAGGCGCCGCCGGCCGCGCCCGGCCCCGCCCGGCGGGGCGCGGCCCGGCCCTGCCCGCGCCACCGGCCCCTCCTCCAGGAAGCCGGATCCGCCTCGCCCCGTCCCGTCGGCGGGGCCGGCCGCGCTGGGCAGCCTGCAGCGCCGCCGTCGCCACCACGCCGCTGGGCGCAGCCGCCGCGGCAGCATGCGGCGCCCGGCGGAGCCGCCGTGCGGGCCGCGCCGCGCCGCCCGCCGCCTCCTGCTCCTGCCGCTCCTGCTCACGGTGAGTGGCGGCCGCGCCGTGCCGGGCCCTCCGCGGGGGCGGCGGGAGCGCGGCGCTGCCTCCCGCGCCCTGGGCGGGGCGGGGGGGCCTCAAGGCAGCGGGGCCCACGCGGGGCCTCCGCCCGCCACCCCGGGCTGCGCCGCGCCGGTGAGGGAGGCGCGGGGCCGTGCGGCTGCCCCTGCCCCTGCCCGCGCCGGGCCCCGGCGGCCCGCTGCGCCCTGCCCTGCCCTGCTGCGCGTCCCGCGGTGAGGCCGTGTCGCGTCGTGAGGGGTCGGTGCGGAGCGTGACAGGAATTCCGGCCTCCCCATCCCGAGGGAGCGGCGGCGCCTCGCCGCCTCCTGCTTCGCGTGTAGCTGCGCGTGTGAGCGCAGTGCGGTTTGAAAGCACCTGCTGAACACAGCTGCGCTTGTCTCCCTCTCTTCATGGCGCTAAACGCAAGCTCCAGCTAAAGTTTTTGTGTGCGTGTGTGTTACTGATGCTGACCAGGAGCGGGTCGGCACCTTTCTTTTGGTGCGTGCCTCCTCCTAATTTAACAATTCTTAAAATGCAGCGTGACGTGGCAGTTGCCACAGGTGAAGGGCTGTGGTTATCTGCTGGCTTCGTGCAAACAGGTGCCGTTTCATCACGTTTTGCAGAGTTTCTGCTGGGGCGAACTCGCTGAGGATCCCACTGAGATCTTATTCCAGCTAGTGAAGCAATATCTTTTGATAATTTCTGTAATACTTCACAGTTTAAAATTTCCCCTTTCCTACCAATCTTTGTGAAAAGTGATTCTTCTCCTAACACTCTTGAGCACACTTGAGCAAACTTCTTCAGATTCAGATTTCAGGAAAAAAAGCCATGTGGTTTATATGATTATAAATATAACCTTGTAAGTCTAATAAAAACTCATATAGCTTCAGAAGGACTGTGGAGCGGCTCTGTGAAATTAGATGGATGTGATTGCTCAACAGCGTGAGCATCCGCAGAGCTGGCAGGCTTGGTGTTACCTCTTCCTGATGGTGCTCAGTAAAGCCCTTAGCAGATGCAGGTAGTACAGCCATCCATCACTGAGGGTGATTTTGAAATAGAGGCTGAGAGAGACGTAGAGCAGACTCCCTGCCTCGAGGACAACATGGAATGGAAATGAAGGAGTCAAACTCGTTAAGACAATTTCTTCACGCTATCTGAGATGATCCATGCTGAAAGAGGGGAACAGAGAAGATGCAGTCTCTCTCACTTACTGCATGGGCCTAGAAGTTACTGAGAACAGTTACAAAAGTGACAAATTCCTCCTGAAGCAGGACATGTACATGTTTGGGCAGTTACGTTCAGGGATGGTCTGTCTGCTGATGGATTTCTCCATCCGTCAGGTTGTCCATCGCAAGGTTGCCCCACACAGTGAGGCCTCCACAGCTTCCTTGTTGAACTCTGGCTGTTAGTTTTATAGTAACATTTTTAATCCAGCATAGCTGGCCTGAGTTAAGGGCTCCATTTACTACATTGGGGAACCTTTTTTATTTCAATCTCATAATGACACTCATTGTGTAATCCTTTCATCCTGGCTTTCTATAATCAGAGATTATGTATAAACATTATCTGAGGTAATGGGGAGGGAAAAGCTAGGATTCCTGAGAGTAGAAACATTTAGATAATATGCATGTTATATAGTACGCTGAGGAGCACTGTGTAGGGGCAAGCAAGTGGTTAACGGACTCAACCACAGTCTAGAAGAATTTACTGTCTCCAGTCTCTGCTGCTGCTGGATCTGTGTGGAGCTGCTCAGGGGTCTATGCCCTGTGCTCCTTCCTAGATGAACCTCCAGAAGGATTTATTAGATGTGGTGTAACACCAGACCCAAAGGTTTTTCATGCATTTTTGCAGCATGTGTCTCAATTAATACATCCAGCACCAACGAGTACAAAGAAGCAATTTTTGTGTAGGTCCACCGGAGCTGCTTGGCAGGCCTGGCACTAAGTCCAGAGCAGTACAGCTGACACAACTGAAGCTGACTTCATGCAGTCAGCAGTCACTGTGCATCACGCTTCAGTGCTCTAGGAACATGCAGCTTGTTCTGCCTGGGACTGGCTTTGGGTTGCAGAGCTTACTACTTCAAGATCCCCAGCCCAGAAAGCAGCTAAATTCCTGCCAGACCCAGCCTGGAAGCAGACAAGCCATATGCACACACTGCTGCGTCTAAGTTAATAAACCCTACCAGACCAAGGTTGTCTTTGCTGGGAGCCAGCTCCTATATTTCTGCATTGGATAAAGCACTCAGGTAACTGAGAGCTTGCTGTATGTATTTTGGCTGTAAACATGTGCATGTGGTAAGGACGTACTGGTAACAGAATATGTTATAGTGTCTACCTGGTAGTCTTCATTTTTGGATAACCACTTGGAAGGACTTCCATAATCTGGGAGCTGTGTCACGAGAAAGGTAATAATACATCACACAGATCAGATTGTTTAGAAGTGTTTCTTATTGTAAGGTCAGAAGCTGTTTAATAAACACAGGCAATTTCCACCAAGTAAAAAAGGTTTGAAACAATCTGTGGTTGCTGTGATGTACCTTTAATGGTTTTAGAAATATCTATAACCATAGAAGAACTATGTAGGAATCTTAAAATAATAGTATCTTTGTCAAGTCAAGCCCTGAAAAGTGTTAGAATTAGTATTAAAATTAAAGTTGTCTGATGACTTTTATGCTGGTTTTTGCACGTGTGTTACTGCGCGATGTAACTTTTCCAATGAGCAGCAGACTCCTATTACTAACTATTCCTTTTTATCGCCCTCATTAGGCACTGCTAAATAGATACCATTTAAACTCTTGCCCTCAGGTAAATTTGTCAGATTTGAATGGGTGTTTCTACTGTGCTTTCCCATTAGTGACAGAAAAGTTAATTTAGTTTTTACAGTATCCCCGTTACAGAATGAGAAATGAGGCAGAGACTGAGGAAGGCTGTTACTGTGAAGAGTCTACTTTTTGCAGGTACTCAGCCTAGATCCTGACATTGCAGTGTTTTGCATTTCATTTGTTTAAAGTGTGTGTCTTAGTGATTACACATGCATTTATCAACTTGCAGCATCCCTGCACATCTGGTCTCCTCTGCCTCTTTTTGGACACCAAGAAAATAAAAACACTTAGTTGGTTGTTCTTGTGGAAACTGGTTTAAGTGACAAGTTCAGAAAGACGTAGGGATACGAACTAGGGACATTACCTAAATTTGTCCAGCTGCCTGCAATGATATCCTGCTTTTTCTTCCGAAAGTTCCTTCACTCAGTTACATCTTCCAGCTTCTACCTTAAATAAAGCCAAAGTCTTAGGAAAAATAGTCTCCTCTATATACTGCTATGTTCTGC
Source organism: Dromaius novaehollandiae (assembly GCF_036370855.1). NCBI lineage: Eukaryota > Metazoa > Chordata > Aves > Casuariiformes > Dromaiidae > Dromaius > Dromaius novaehollandiae. The sequence goes on from NC_088101.1 coordinate 67,953,818, forward strand.
TTGCAACGTAGAGGTCTGCTGTATGTTTGAGGATGTACGGATTCCAGGGGAAAAAACAGCGCTTGATCATATCATTAAATGCAAAATCATCATCTGTAGGAGCAAGGGGGTTGTACAGTCAGACTTATTTCTGGCTTTTCCCAATATTTACAGCTTTGAAACTTTTGCCACCTTAACATTTTTTTCAGTGTAGCCCTCAAGCAGTGTCATATTTTTAAGAAGAAAAAAGCAGAAGAGGTCATCATAAGGGACTTTACTGAGCCCCATCTTGGATCATTAGCAAGGTCATGTCCTTCAGACAATATCATACTTCTGATAGTTCTACAGACTATTTGGCTGAAACTTTTAAGTGTTTCAAGAATTGCAGTGAAATCCAAGCTAGATATCCAAGATAAATTTTAGTCCAATTTGTTGAAGTCTGGCCAAGTTAAAAGTCACTGAAGACAGATCTTCTCATTTTAAATAACCAACTTCCCTGGTAATATCAAGTGACGGTTCTGGGTATTTTAGACAGAAGCACAGGGTCGGTGGCTGGCCTTCCAGGCTGCGTAATCCCCAGCAACCTTGGCAGTGCCTCAAGGCAGCTGCTGACTGCACAGCAGGAACAAAAGAGGTGGTTTGAAGCTTTAGAGACAAGAACTTCATGACGGAGGATAATCCCAGTGTATGGCCTGGCCAAGGCACTCACTCTCAAAGTACTTTCTAAGATACGTGGCTATAGAGAGCAAAAGCTGAGCAAATGCTGCCTGCTGGCCTTGCTGCTCGGTTTTGTAAGTGCACCTTCAGCATAAGAGCGTTTCTGTAATAAGCTCCTAGCGCTTTATAAACGTGAATTTGTTCTCAGGAAACCAGTGCTGACTGCCTTAGTTATTATTCCTGCTCTTCGGACAACTGCATGAAAGGTAGCAAAATTAGGTAATTTTTTTCAAAATATGTAGATACATGAGGATGCAGCAGTACAACTGAACAACAATATGAAGAATAAATGCTAATAAATTTTAGTAGTTGTTCTTTAGGCCTGGTTGTGAGAACATGTGTAAATAGCATGACGTGTAACTCAGTATCTCAGTAAACCGGATTCTGCTTGCGGAAGGGCAGAAGGATACACCCTGTAAGTACAGTTTGTGTGTAGAAGCACATATAACTTTTAACCTGATGTGGGTTACTTATTACCATTAAAACTTCGACAGCATCTCTTCAGTAATCCATAGCTACTTGCTGTGTGAAAGAATCTTTGTATTTTGGAGTCTGAGCACTGTATATAAACTTTTTGCTTATGCTGTTTTCTGTTATTGTTGTGAATATGTTGGTAATCGCATAAACTTAGTTCTATGATTAACTTTTTTTTTTTTTCTCAGAATTTTGTGCCAGCCTTTGGAAAGGAGACATTACGGACAACAGCAGTCACTCCACAGTTTGAACGAAACATGGATCATATGGACTTTATTCATTTAAACATTTTAGAAAAGAAAGTTCTTAACAACTCTGAGGTTTCAGTTCAGTATTTATGTTCTAAGCCTTGTATTGTCAACCTGGAAGCAATAGCTTCCTCAGAGTTCAGGACTGGTGTGTCCGTATATAGAAGGAGATGGAAGGACGAGAAGAACCTTTATGTTAGTAGAACGCGGCAAGTGCATTTGAAATTTCCAAGCATCATGGTTTACAGAGATGATTATATCATCAGAAACTCAATAATAGTGCACAGCGTGATCCTGTACGCGTGGATTAGTCATGCATCGGTTAGCAGCTATGATGTTAAGCAGAACGAAAGCTACCAGCGGGCAGTTGCCAGGAATTACACTTTTTTAGAAGCAGTTCCACCTTTTAAACGCCCATATAAAGACCACAAAGTTTGTCTTCAGTGGGGTGCTGACTATCTGTGGACACTCCAGGCAAACAAGATCCCTCAGTGCCCTCATGAAAGTGGTATGTGCAATGGCACTTTGGTTTTTTTTTTTCCAAGAGAACTGATGGTATCCAAATAACATCATCTTCAGGCTGTTAAAAAGTGCATACCTGTAGTAAATATTAAATGTTATGTAGAATGACTTACTTCTGTGGCAGAAATGTTGTGGCCTATGTTGTTGAATATGTAAGCCTAATAACTTACAGGGCTGGAGTTGCAAATGACTGCGGTCCTGTACCCGCTAAGAGCTGGCTTGCTCTGCCCCAGGCAGCTTGGAGATTTCTAGCAGCGCTGCCTTGTAGTTTTTATGTATGCTCACAGAACTTCATTTAAAGCCAGCTGAGGTCAGTGGGCATCATTTCGTTTTCTTCAGAGAGATTTGTTCAGTCCCTTATTTCAGGGCCAGTCCTACAATTCCTACGGATGTATTTCTCATACAGGAAGTCTACTTGACTTCTACTTGAGATCTTGGACATACTTTCAGAAACAGATTTTATAAGTCTTTATAGTGCAGTCCACTTTATAGTGGGTTTTTTTTGTCTGAAGCTATTATGGACAAGTAATTTTTGCTTTAAAAATGAGCTGGTTTTAAATACAAAAATGTTTTTAATAAATTTATTTTTTCATCAATCTAGTACATTTAGGCCAGTGTCAATTAAATAGATGCATTGTGTTTGAGCATTTTAGTTAACTCTGAGTTCTGTTCAAATACAGCTTCACACAAATCGCAAGGAAAAATAACCATCATCTGGTAAACAAGAAATATATCATTTAGAATTTGCTAACACAAAACATAAAATTTTAGCATTCCTAGAAAAATAAGTTTTTATATCTTAGGTGTATCTTACTGGTTAGCAAAAGAAATACTTTATTTACTGCCATATTTATATATTTAAGTATTTGTGTATCTAAATATAAAGCCTATATTCTGTGTTGTCCAACTTTATAAATTACTGAAACCCACAATTCTGCTTTACAAGTTTTCTCAGAGTTCTGCTGATTTTTTTCTCTAGCTTTACATCTGCTGATAACTCTCTTCTCACTATATATTCAAAGCAGAACATAGAAGCAAAACAGTTATTTGCTTTCAAAGATTTCTCTCCTAGAAAATCCAGTGAAGGTATTTGTGTCATTTGTTTTCACTACATTGGCATGTAAATACACTGAGGATGAACAAGGAAATGAAGAAGTTACTGCCTTCAGAGGCTTTCCCAAATACCTGCTGGAGGCATATGATAAGAGCATGTGAACACTGTGAAACATTATCATATGCATTATTTAAATACATTTGTTTAAATACATTATAGAGAAAAACATTTAGTATAACAAGAAATAGGAGGCAGTAGCATTTTATTTGAATTTTTTTTTTAACTCGTAGCTAATTACTTAAATTTTTTTAGGAAAGCTGATGATATGTAATGGCCTTGGAGGTATTTTTCCTGATTCTTAGCAGGGGCAGCATTATCGGTTAGATTTAGTATAGCATTATGCATGTCGGTATCCATCCATACATACGGTATAAAACGGAGAGCTGAAAACAGAGAGCAGGCCCAAGAGCTGTGGAGCATTCTCACGTAGGTATAGCCAAAGGTAGAATTATATTTAAGTGAATAATGTAAATCAAGTTTTCCTCCTCACTAATTTAAATGGACATTATAACTGGTGCTTTAAGTATCTTAGATTTAAATCTTAGATTTAAATCAGTCCATTCTGTCCCTGTTTCTAAACAGCAGCTGGGAATGGACTCCACTTTATTTTCTGTGGGTCTATTCCTACCTAAGTCTATTTCTATTCCTACCAAATTGTAGGTCAGAAAGTGAACTTGTGCTGAAGGACTTTTTGAGGTTTGCATTAATTTTTAATCTGTTGTATGATTCATATGTTTGACTGTGTACAAGTATGAGCTGTTAATGGGAGGGGCAGTTGTCAGTGCTTGTTTTCAGGCATGTTAAGAAAGGTTGTATTTTGCAGATGGTGTCCAGATTCTCAGCTTCATATATGCATCCAGTGGGGAGAAAACAGGAATCGTGAAGAAATTTGAACAATTTGAAAACAGAGAACTTGAGACAGTCAGACAGCATCAGATTGATTATCCAATGTAAGTACACGCAAATTACTGAAGCCGGTTGCAATTAATTATTAAAGGCTGTAGTCTGTGCTTGGACTCTTAGGCTGCATATCACCAATAAAAAGATTAATACCTACTAATATGAGAAATGACTCAAAAGGAAACTCTTTAGGGGTTTGTTCTGTTTGCTTTCAGTTTTGGAAGGAATTAAGCTCAACCTCAGAACAATACTTATCTTAGTGTGGTGCTGCATAAGGGAGAGCAGGGGTAGCTGTAACTTAGCTGGGTAGCTACTGTTAGCAGGATAGTTTGTATGTGCTGTCATGACCAGACTGCTGCTGGTACGCATGCTGTCCCATGACTACCTAGCCTGAGGTTTTCTGTGCTGCAGAGAGCTCTGCGTTTCAAACACCTTTGCAGACTAAGTGCGGAACAGGGTTTCCTGCAAGGGCAGCCAGTGTGCAACAGCTTTTACCCTTTACATTCACACTCTAGTTTATTTTGCAGCAGCAAGCCCTTACTGGTAGAGTCCCCTGCCTAGACAAGTCGTTTAGCTTGAGCTTATACTGTTTCCTTCCAGCATTCCCATGTTAACGGTCCTAGTTGTACAGAGTAAAGCACCTAGGCCCTGCACACTGTTCAGTCACAGAGGAATCACACTGGGAAGATCACCTTTCTCTACGCATCTCCCCCTTCCCAAAACTATCATAACTCTTCAGTCACGTTTTGCAACTTTAGAGGAGCAAATAGACATAGCTCTCCCTCCCACCAGAGGTTGTTACACCAGCACCCCTATTAGAGACAGGGAATGATCACAGGAACTTGTGCTTGCCTGCTGGTTTGCATTTGGCCTGTAATCGCAAGAAGAGTGCCAAAAAAGCCTTGCCAACTAGAACAGGTTCCGTAGGAACTAATAGCATCGAACTATGCACTGAAGTCGTAAGTACGGAGCAATTTTTAGCTCCTAGCCTCTTCAGGATGGGTTCACACACTCTGCTGCCCTTGGCACACCAGTACAGTTGCGTTCTGCTTTTGGCACGGAGGTGCCAAGGGTTTGGATGAGAATATATAGCATGAATTTATACTGCTTTTTTCCTGCTCCACACAATTCCCCCCGTATTGTCTTCAGGTTGTCTCTCCAGTCTTAACGTGAAGCGTTGCCTGTGCGTGGTGGCTGCATGACAGCCTCGGATAGCTGTGTTATGGAATAGGAGAGAAAGAGGTCCTCACAGTTTTTTCCTTCAGCTGTCTCTAAGTGAAGGGTGGCTGCCCATTGCACCAGAAGGCAGACAGAAGCAGATGGATCAAACTAAAGTTACTTGTTTGACTTCAGTCAGGGATTTAGTTGATTAAAGAAGATCCCTCTTAAGCTTTCCAATACAGACTTTCTTCTGTCATTTAACAGGGCAGATGAGCTCAAGTGTAATGAAAGCGGACTGGAGATAGACAGCTGTCATTTGAGGCAGCTGCCAGCAGACAGTCTTCAGCAAGGTTAGGATAGGACTGTAAGGGACTATGTGCTCTTTACAGCCTTCTGCAGCTATGGAAAATGTAAAAAGAGTCAGCATTGTCCCAAACTCTCTGTCCCAAGAAATATGTCCAGAACAGTCATGTGCTCAGACTGGCAGTCAAGGATTAAATGGAGACTGCAGTGTTTAAGCTTGCTGTAATGCCAGAGATGGAAGATGGCAGGAGTGATACACAAGTATAAGTAGTATTTCTGGAAGCACAGTGTTTGCCTGTAGATTATAATGATCTATTTACAAGCGATCATGATTTATAAACCCTTCTACCTCACCCATATACTGCCTGTGGAGGATGTGGCACTATTAGCTATAGAAGGTGTAGACTCTTACTAGAGGAAACGTCACCATATTTGCATTTTTTTTTTTTTGAAGTGGAATGCAGCTGTGAGGCTTTCAGGTCTGCATTGGTTTTGTTTAGGTAAAGATACAAGGTACTGTATGTTTTGTAACTTTTCTCAGAGGAAACAAGGCAAGCTGACCCAATTCTAAGCCATTATAAATAAACAAATACTGACATTTTTCTTAATTGTAGAAATACAAAATACAAGTGGTATCTCCTAAAAGTCAGTAAGAAAAGAGAACTTCTTTATCAGGAGATGATAAGTTAGGATTTTCAAAAGCATTCAACATTGTCCTAACTTTGCTGTTATGGAAGTAAGTGGTCCCATTCCTGTTAATAGCACTGGAAGCAGTTCTAGTCTGGCACAGAGGAGCTCTTTAAAGTAAAATACTGTGGTATAAATTCTGCGTTTAATGCGTCAGCAAATCTGCTTTATAATCTCATCAAAGTCAGTGGAATTGCTCCAGCTTTGTACAGAACTTGCTCAATAGATAGGGTTGTTGGGCCTTTGGTTTGCTTTTTATTTGCCACAACTCCATAGTTTGTACAGGCTCCACCTTTATTTATCCTGCAACAGCTGTTCGTATCTGTACTACCCAGAGGCTGGATTCATTTTTAACTGCCTTTCCCAAGCACATTTCCACAGTTGGCATTTAGCATAGAAGAGATACCTTAGTTTTTACTGATTTCCACAATCAAGATTACAGGAACATCCATTTGGGCATTTTTCATGGAGTCTGATTGCATGAGGTTGACTCGCAGTTGTTGCAGTTGGTTTTTCAGTTCCCTGTTGATGTGGGATCTGGCCAGAGCTCAGATCTGCCATGCTGGAATTGATTCAGGTTACACTCCCTTCCTCCCCTTTCATGTCGGTACCATAAAGGTGCACAGGTAAGAGGAGGTCACAGATCCAAAAATCTTATGTACTTTTGTTCTGCAGATTTTTACTGTATAGAATGTGTCCAGTCCCGAAGATTACATGTGTAAAACAGGTTTGCTGAGTTAAAGTGGAATGCATGCTTTTCAAATTACAGAGGTTTTAAAAGCCAAAGAGAGATTTCTCATCAAGAGTGGACTGATCATTTCTTTTTGCTCATGCAGGTTCACCATTTCAATGTGGCTGTATTTGCTGCATTACTGTGAAATTGATCTGTGTGGCGTACTCTATTTTATTGATCCGAAAGAAATGTATAGTACTCCTGCTGTATTTCTAAATGAGGAAGGTAAGTAATATTGTAAAAGGCCTTCTGAAGGGGACTAACTTAATCTTTATAGATCTATGTCTAAGAACAACATTTATAAATACATTATTAGACCTATTTTGTGAAACTGATCGCTTGTGAAGTGATTCTTTTTGTCCATTATGTCTGAAAAGGAAAGTAGCTACTATGTTAATAGAGTAAAACTGAAAAACAGTTGCATAAGCATCTAATCTTGGTTAATTTCAAGAAATATCTGTTCACTCTTCTGTTTTTTTCTTCAAAAGCAGTCTGTACTATCAGTAGGATGGACTGAATCTTGTAGGTCAGAAAAATATACTGGGATTAAACAGTCTTATCTTGATAGACAGCCTTCATTAATATTGTAATATTGTGCCCAGTTCTTACTTCCTGAAGAAAATTTGGAATAGCCTCAGAGAAAGTCCAAATGGTTCAAGTTCTCTCCTATACTGTGATGTTCAAGAAGCTCAGTCTAATTCCCTGATCCAAAAACAGGTTGAGAGGCAGCTGGTTCTTTCATAAGACACTGCATTTTTTCCCCTCTCAGAAGTTTCACGACTAATCTCTTCCTTTTCTGTTATTTTTGCTGTTTCTATTTTCTCTGTCATGTTATGAGTCCAGATGATTAATTGTTAGAATAGCTGACCTAGGGCTTTGGACCTTTTCCATTATTCATATTATTTCCGTTAAAAACTTTTCTTTAAAGAACAAACAGAAATGACAGCTCAGCTAGAAATTATTGGCTTGATATGAGATTTGGTTGAAGAAGTTCTAGAGCTTGTTCTATTCACAGCGTTAGACTAGATTAATGAAATAGCTTATTAAGCTTTTAAGAACTCAGACCATAGTCTGACTTCTGCAATTCCAAGTAGTAGGGCCTAGAGTCATCTGGTGCCTGGTCATCGCACTTTCTTGCATGCTAATAGTAGTGCACTGGATAGATACTAATGTCTCCTGTTCCCCTCTGCGGTTTGCTGCAAGTCAGGTCTGCTTCCTGGTGGTTGAGATCAACCGTAGTGCTGCTCTTGTTTGTCTGAAGTTTAGCATGGGTTTATCCTTCAGATAAGTTGGTTTGACTCAATGATTTCTTGTGGGAGCCCATGCATTAGCATCTGATATGTGTACCTGAAATACGGAGCGTTTCTCTGTGATTTTGTTAGAATGGATGTATTGTTTGGTGAGTCCCGAGATCTTTGTTGGCAATGAAGAGGATGGAATCTCTCTGAATAATACTATAGGAAACCCATTCTTAATGTCAGTATTTTTATGAAGTTTATTTCCTTTTTTTTTTTTTTTTTTTTTTTTTGCCTTGTTGTTCCTCTGTCAGGTTATGTCCATATTCAGATGCACCTCATTAGAGGAGACGATCTTGCAGTGAAAACTAGTTTCAGCCTTCCTCTGAGGCAGTGGTTTCGACTGGATCTCTCCTTTAAGGGTGGACAGGTATGTGTGCTACTGAACTACAGGAACAAGACTGAGATTTGTCAAATTCGATTATATCTCTGACAACTGTTTTAACAGCTAAGGCTGAGAGAAATAGTGTAGTTTGCACATGTTCACATAGCAAAAGAATGAAAACCCAAAAATTAGAAATTGGCTGGATATGTTCAGAACATCCAACTTTGGGAAATCAGCTTAGTTGCTTGAGGTAAGAGCCTAGAAATACTATGTATTCAGTGGGTATCCTGGTGCACAGTTGCTGTCTGGAGACTTCAGACTATATAGGCAACCAGGGCTCCTAGCTAGATACCTTACTTAGATACTTAAAGTTACATGGTGTGAATAGCCCCTAGGGATTGGGACTTAGAGGCTCAAATGTTTTTACCATTCTGATATGAAAATTTAAGTGTCTGGACTTCTGTGTAGAGTAGCAGGCCTCTCGACTAGATGTTATTATTAGCATAGTTTTGCTGCTAACAGCAGAAAGAGTAACAACATTTTCCACTAAAACTAACATTTTTTTGGTAATCTAAAGTCTACCCTTGTATAATAAACATTCTTCTGTATTCCAGTTGCTTTTACTTAGCATAGGAAAAAAAGTAGAAGGCACATGCAGTTTCCTAAGATTTGCATATTTAACAAAGCAGCATAGGATTGCTTGCCATTAAAAGACAGAAAAATATTGCACCATCCCTCTCTGGTAGATCAAATACATAATTTACATTTTAAAAAATCACAGTTGTTTTTCACAAGAACCTTCCAAAAGCAACTCTGAAAACAAGTCTCTCTCCCTGCCTGAGTTCTTGTTTCTGTCTCCTGCTGTTAAGACATTAGAGTGTGAAAATCATCAAAAATTTTTCCAGTCTTTTTTCTCTCAATTTCTTTTTCCTTGAAAATGCTTAAATTGATTTCATTTTGCATTGTAAAAATAGTTGCTAATTAATCAGCAGAACAACTGAAGCAAATTGGAAGTATGAGGTAAAAGGCTGATAAAGCTGAAATAGACAGAGCAATGTAGTCTGAACTACTGCCATTCCTTCTGTACCCCACCTGTATTTAAACATGTAAATGGTGAAACAGAGCCAAAGTTCCATAGAGCAGACTTGTCTTGCAAGAAAATCAGGTAGGAATGTACAATTATTTTTAATATAACATCATTTTTAAGGATTTTGTTAAAAGGAGAAGTGAAATAAGTGTTTTCTTTTGTGCATTCAGAACTGTCTTTCTCTGCTTGTTTAAACTATAGTTATAAGCTCATGGAAAGGGAAGAGCATGTGGATTGAAGCTCAGCTTCAGGTGCAAATGTAATTGCTGCTGTCAGTGTTGATGTAAGGTATATTAGTGCCTTCTTGTTGGGAATTTGATGATTGCTTGTAAGATCAAATCAAAAAAAGTATTCTTCTATCAGAGGGCAGAATGAATTTACTCAGGCATGCGGTAAAACCTATAGTAAAATAATTTACACTTCTGGATGAATTAAGGTAGCCACGATGAGTTTAATCAGCACTCTTGTGGAAAGAAGAGGAAGTAGAGCCAAACTAAAAAGCATTCCGGTACTTAGAGCCATTCTCTGGGACAGATGAAGCTGTGGTGCAGTTCCATCTTACGGTCATGACTTTCTGGAGCAAGTTATTAAATCCTCAGAAGGTACACAAACATCTCCATATTTAGGCACTTATTTCACTGTCGTCCATTAGATACGTTTAGTCCAGTGTGAGCTTAGGCAAAACACATGAATTGGGGAAGGCTGGGGAACTGAGGCATCAAGAAATGAACAGTCAGATTTTATGAGCATTTAAAGATGCAGATGAATCCCTAAAGGTACCCAGGCCCTTGAAATAATTTTGCAGGGTGCTTATGTGAGTTCTTAGCTTCTGAAAGCACCAACACGTCTGAAAATCCCATCGTAGGTTCCTTTTCTGGTATGCAAATACCTTTAACCATTCTGGCGTTGGAAGTCTACCTAATACATCTCTCATAGAAGTAGGAGTTCAACCCAGACTTTTTAAAGTCATGGTGTATTATTTTAGCCTGAAGGCCATTCTTCACATGTAAGCTACAGCTTTTTGAGGAGATCAGTGTTCTCTTAATTTAGCGTCTCTCCAGTACATAAGCAAAACTGTCTTTCACACTCTGGAAGAGTGAAACCTTCAGCAAAATACTAATGTCTCATAACTGAACACAGGAATGAAACAGCTGTAGCATGCAACATCTGTGCTATTTTTGTTGTTTTTCTTCTCTCACTATTGGCCAGGACGGACCAGTACCAACGCTTTCCATTAAACTCTCCTAACATAAATCAGAGAGTAACATCATCGCCTTTAACACGGAGGAGATACAACAAGCTGCAGCTGTGATTCTCAAAATTATGAGTTATGTGCTTAAACAACATACCTTGTAATATTTAGTCTATTTTAACTAATATTTTATATTCTTTTAGATAGAAGTAAGCAGCGTTGGGAAGAATTTGAAAAGACATCATCATCAGTCTTTTACGTAAGCAGCACTTTTCCCTTTGCCAAGTAATATATGTATGTGTTCAGAGGTGGAGAATAGGAAAAGGAGGGTCTAAGTTTTTAACTGGGATTGTAGATGACTGTCAAAACATCAGTGCTCTCTTTCCACTCTTACGCTCTCAAAAACAGCGTGCATTGCTGTATTTGCGTTGGACAAGATCTGATTGTTTCTGTTGATACTATGAGTTATTTGATGTTGCACAGTCTGGTGCTGGAGTCTGACCCAAAGCCCCACTAAAACTGAGGTCAGGAGCATTGGGATCAGTCTTTGGATGAAATCCTGGCCTCACTGAAGTCAAGGGAAGTTTCACTATTGCTGTGATGGAACTAGGATTTTACCACTGAAATTATCTGCTTTGCTTAGGTAGATAGCAAAATCTCCTTTCATTTTTTCGGTGGCATGATCATTGTACCTCTCTTGTCAAGAGGTTTGGTTTTATTGTTCTTTCTCTATCTTTGATTCTAAGCAACTGAATCATATGCCATTTTTTAAAAACAGATCTTATATTATTGCCTTTCACTCTAACTTAAGACTGACTCTCTCTTGTATAAATAATTAAAAAAACCCTTTTCATATGGAAACTATATAATAATAAATTGCATGGCAGATTTCAGTGTTGTTCTTTCTCTTCCCCATTGTGATTTACAGACTGGAAACTGTAAATCTTTAGATAGTAACTACAAGAGACAGGGACTTTAAATTTTCATGCCATTTTTACAGAGGAGTGCAGGAGAGAGGTGAAATTGAAATCTTTGAGGTTGTTTAATGATGCATAAAATTTCACCTGCAGTGTCAACAAAAGAAAACTCCCTAATGTTTTAATGTTTGTAATCAAGGTATTTCTTAAATCTACTCCAGAATTTACCATATTGGATTGCCGAATGGATTCTGAGAGTAAACAGAGGGTAAAAAGAAATAGATGCTGGCAATGAACTTAAGGCTGTCAGTTACCAAAGTTATGAGATATAAATTTCTTTTTCTTTCATAGTACCTCCTGATAGCCAGTTTATTTCTCTTATGTTCTCAAGTTTTAGGGAAGATTTCTATTATGATGACACCGCTGGATATTTTGTTCTTGGAGGCAGTGGATATGCAAATGGTATTGAAGCATTCTTTGGACCTGTGAAATACTATCGTCTTAATGTCCTGGAAACAGAACAGGTAAAGAAAAGCAGTATTAGACAATGTTTAAGCGTTAGCAGCCAGCTGTGGTTTTCTTTTACCTAGGGAAGTTTCACTGGGCTCGTAAGAGTGTTCGATGCAAACAGACACAGGACCTTCTTGTTTACTGGAGCTGTTACCAAGTGATAAACTTGCTATCAAGCATAATAGAACTTGGGAGTATATAACAACGTATGAGCATTTTCCACTGAAATCAGGGGAAGTTAGGTACTGCTTCAGATGCTAAAAGGCAAGACTTCTAGAAGTGGATGTGAAAGCAATGTTTCTAAATCTGCATATAAATAAGGACTTACATTTCAGCAGTGCTCAGCAGTGATGATGCAGTATTGAACATATTTGTTTAATTTATGGTTTTGTTGAAACCTGTGGTAAAAGTCCCATTAGCTTGATTGGGATTGGAAATTCATCCCCTGTATCTTGGATTATGCTAACTCTTTAAGGCCATAGTATCTTGTGGTCATCATCAGGTTGTCTGGCACATGAACATAATACAGCTTTGTTGTGAACAATCTCTTTCCTGAGAAACAACAAGTTTGTCAGGAACAACAAAAACAGAGTAGTTGTCATTTATCCATTATTTGCCTTTGTCTAGATTTCTAACCCTCTTTATGACAAAGAAACAATGGAACAAATTGAGCTCTACAATGAGAGATGCATGGACATTCAAGAAATAGTTTCTGTGTACAGACACATTGTAAGGCAAGGCCAAGCTGTGCAAAAAGATTGTAAGTATTGACCTAAGAGATATGTATTTTAAACTGTCATTTTTGGAGACCTCTTTTCTTTTCTTTTACCAGAGACTGGATAGTGATTATCAAAAGTAATCTTAAATTTGGCTATACACATAAAAAGGAAAAAAAAAAAAAAAGCAATTTGAAGGGGTTTAGCCTCATTACTGTTGGCTAAAACTGTGTTTTTGTTCCTGCAAAAGTTTTCGTGCTGTGGAATACAAATTTAAATCATATTTTTGTTTTTTCTCCTCTAAAAAGACGGGCACATAAAGGGGAAAAGAAATGTTTTCAAGCTTAAATATAAAACTGTTAAATTTTCTTTCTTCTGTTTAATCCCCAAATGACCAAAAAGGCACATGTATTTTAAGTCCTTTCCCAAAACTGTACATTGTTTGCTAGAGTATCTCTTCCACAGTTGCCTGATGGGAAGTAATTGACAGGTTTATACCAAGGCTTTATTTAATGAAAGAAGGGTAACACAACTTAAATGTGGGCTGAACATGAGTTTATGTTTCCAATTAGAATTTCATTACTTGCATTGTGACAAGATTATGGAATAGAGTGTATCTTCTTTATTTCTAAGTGACCTATGCTAGCGGTATCAGTTTTTAACGTTGCTTTGTGTTAAAGATATGCCTATTTTGTCCATGAATTTTTAATTTATACTAAAAACATCTTTTTTCTACTAAAAGCTTGTTATAAAGACCAGCCAAGCCAGTTTTCAGGTCTTAAATACCTTATTTTTTCTAGGTGACTATAAAAACTATTATTCAGAGCAGATTTACAAATATGGAGAGAAGTCCAAATGTGATGGCTTCATGTGGGGAAAAGAACTCAGGGAAAAATACCACAGTTTGTTCAAACTGTTGCAAGAGATGGATTTCAGTTCGCCAGATGGTAATCATATTTTATTTTACTGTTCTGAAATAACACTGCAATACATGTCATATATGTTGGCATGCTTTGACTTCAGTTCATGTTTTACAGATTTTTTTTTTCATATCACTTAATTTAGCAAAGGAGTGTCATGTAGCTTACATGTTGCATTGCAAATGAGAATGGCTTATTAAGTAGAAGGCGTAAATACAGATATACTTATGTTTGTAGTGGTTAGTTACTTTGAGATAGCCTTTTTGATTTTGATTCACCATTCCCATTCAATAATTCCTTGCATCTCTGGGAATTTCGGCAGTCTGCATTAAAAATGCTGTTCGGCTTGAGAAGGAATAGCAAACTCTAACTCAGTAAAGATGAATTAAGAAGGGGAAATAAATTCCTGATTTAAACTCTTGCAATAACTGTGCATCCTATGTTGTATTTTTAGTGTTAGAAGATGAAAATGATACAGTTCTAGAAGTTGGCTGGAGGATATTTGAGAAGGTTGCAAAGGGTCTATCCAGTGCGGATGGCTTAAGCAATATGGGCTCCTTTATCCCTTTCTTGGTGGATTCCAGTTGCTGTGGATACCATAAGGCTTCCTATTTCCTTGCAGTTATATTTGAGACGGGGCTAGGTGTGCCTGTGGATCGTGCAAAGGTAGTATACTTAATACTCTCTTATGTCTGTGAAATCAATTACCCTTTAGTGGCAGTTTATAAAATGGGATAAATTTAGGTTCATTATCAGAAAAAAGACTGAAGTGGAAATGGCTTTTCTTGCCTCATCTGATCCCCAGATCCCTTTTCAGGCTGCAGCTGAAGGGATTCCCTGATACAGCTACTTCTAAATAGCCCAATGGCAGTGAAGTCTTTACTGCAGAAGTCTTTATCCTGTTGATCCAGAACAAGCAAACAAATGGTTTAGTAAGAACTAGATAAGGTGGTAAAGTGAACAGCATGGAACATATGGCTTTTCCCAGTCACTGAGGAGGTAGGATGAGGGAATGGCCCTTGAGTCACCCACAGTCAGTCACACATGGGTATGAGAAGGTGTCACTTTAGGAGAGTCTCCTGAAGTGAAAAGGTTGCATAATGCAGCTGGGAAAGAAGTGCCATGTTATATTGTGCAAAATGTGACACTGAGAATATGGTCAAATAGTTAGAGGTGCCCAAATAAGAGTGCTTAAGGAGTTACTGTTTCCTAAGTGGAGAGCTGATAACTGGCCATGTGAGTGCTGCTAGTCCACTGCTGTCCAAAATCTTAGTATTTAAATCATTGCTTTTAAAAAGTTTAATTAAGTTACTAAATATAGTGACTACTGAAATCACCTAGATTGCTTATAGTTGTCTAAAATTGGGCAGACTCAGGAAGCATTTTTGGAAAACGTATTTTAGGAGAAAACTGGCCATGGTTCAGATGAGGAACTACACAGCAGATGAACTCTAGAATTTTTTGGTAGATTGCGAATAGGTGAAACATTTGTGTGTGTTCCACTGCAAGGTCAAATAAAGGGGAGATGTGTTTATATATCTCTGGAAGAGGACTTCCATATGAGCACGTGTTCTTGTATTGAAGAGTATATTTAATGCTATGATATAGTGGCATAAAAAAATCACTTCACACTCAGTGGCAGAACAAGTGCGGTACCTGAAAAGTAATTGGAGAGTCTAGTTTTTCTTTCAAACCTTTCTATATGTATAACAGACTTCAGGGATATGCTGGATTCTGTTTCTGTGTTTACATGATATAGCTAGTGTATTCGCTGCTCTTAGGAGCACTCTCTTCTTCGTATACAGCCTGTAAATGTGCACCGAAATGATAAACTTGTGGGATGTGCAGTGGATTTGCTCTTATTTATGTCTGCTGATTTTTTGCCAGGGACTGCTGTATAGTTTGGTTGGCGCTCAGGGGAATGAGAGACTTTCTGTGATGAATCTTGGCTATAAACATTACCAAGGCATTAATAACTATCCACTTGACTTGGAGCTGTCGTATGCTTATTATAGTAATATTGCAACAAAGACATCCTTGGATCAACACACAATAACAGGGGAACAGGTAAAAGATTTTTAAGTGTATCTGAATTTCTCTATGCAAATGACTTTTCATATGTTAATATTACCATGTAGACAGAGCATTTCCTTCTTCATGATGATTTACAAACATTAACTCATCTAATCCTTGGAAAATCCCCAAAACTGTGTGTAAGTATCATTAATTCATTTTGTAGGAAGGGCTTAAATCCCCAGAATTATCCACATGCCTATCTTTCGGTAAAATCTAAGTCGTATCCTTGGGCCCTAATTCCTTGCCCAGTTTCTTATTCATTAATTTAAATGACGTGATTGTTGTCTGGTCTGCTGTTTCAATAGCCAGACTTCGTGAAGTTCAAGTGAAAGGTGAGTTGTCCTTTCCCTATGTATATCTTTTCTATAATCAAATATAAAAGATTTGGCTGTTTTATATCTATCTAAGGAGATAAAGTTAACAGCCAGATCATTTCAGAACTAGCTGCTGAACACAAGACAACATGATTTTATCCATAAAAATACTTAACAAGTTAGGCCAATGCTAGAGTCCAGGTCTATCAGAAAGAATTATTATTGATTATTGTAGTAGAAAAAAACAGATTTTAATTGAAAACTGGCAGAGAGCCACCTAGATGAGAATGCTGTATCTTAAGGCAGGTCTTCATTAAGCTTTCTACTAGCTTATCAGTTGTCTATTTTTGATTTTTTTTAAAGATATTTCTGTACAAACTAAAAAGCCTGCTATAAATATCATTGCTTTTGCTGCTTTTGGGAATCAAAAGCAGTTCTTTGCTATTATTAAGTGTATGTAGAACTAAGAAGTTTTGTTCTGTTGTTGGCATCCTGGCATACCTTTCTGGTGTAGAGTGGATTTACATTTTCTTACTGCTGCTCCCAGTGTTGATCCCGAGCCTGTCTTATATTAGTTGTGGAGATATATCAGAGTCACGTTATGAACTGGCTTTTCACCGTGACTTTTCAGTCTGTAGCATTACAGAAAGCTTGGCTTAGTTAGGTTTCTCACAGCTTTTCTGCTGCTTGAGGGATTGTGGTGCTTTTGCAGTCTCTGTTACCAATAGAAAGTTTGGAAACTGCAAGTCTCCAAGTATTCAATGACTTCAGTTCTCAGAGTTGTTTTCTCTTGTGAAACTTGCCAAGACCATATGTGCAGTTATTTATCCCTCTTTCCTTCTTCTCTTTTTTCCCCTCTAATACAAGACTTACTCTCAAAGTATGACTCCAGCTGCCCATTTTGGGGGTATGTCTATTGACTTCTGGAGCCTGAAGTCAGGAATTATTTTTTTAATAAGCTCCTCCAACTCCCCGTGATGAAAAAGAGGGCCTTCACTTTATCTGTCTCCATATCATTCCTTCATTTTATTTTCTACCTTCTTTATCTTCTTTTTCTAAAATTTTCATAATTTCATAATTTTCAAAATATTCATAAATTGTATGACTCTGGAAAAAATAACTCCTTGTGGTGCTTTAGAGGAAGAGTCCTGGATAAGTCAAAGATTGTTTGATGCCATAGTTCTCATTCCTGGGAGCAGTTCAGCTGGTTATCCTGGAATTCTCTGCCCGATTGCATGGAGAAAGCAGACTGCCAGAAAAATGAATCTTATTTAGGAAGGGCTTGTCTGTATGCCAGTTTGCTACACAAACTCTTGAAAGATTGAAAGGGGCAGTGCAAATGATCTGTCTGAAAAAAACAGCAAATGGTTTTACACTGCGTGTAAGGATGTTCCCTAATGCACTGGCCAGCAAAGGGATGGTGAGAATTTTAAATCCCAGAATTGAGCACAAGTTTTTAAGGATGAGGCAACATTTTCATTTGGTGGCAGGTGTATGAATTCATTGTTAATGGTTTCCTTCTATTCACCTACTTCTCAGGCATTTGTTGAAACTGTGAGGCTGCTGGATGATGAACTGCTAAAAGCTCAAACAAAAGAAAATGGTGATGTCTTTATGTGGTTAAAACATGAAGCAACAAGAGGAAATGCAGCTGCACAGGTACAAAGTAATACATTTCCCCTCTCTTGGTTTTATATGTGCATTAGGTATGTACCTCTGCAGAGTACATAGGAACGTTACTGGGGAGGACCGACTTGCTCTCTTCCCACTCAGAATTACTTCTTACTTGTGAGCTTGAGCTATTTCCCATGTTTCTGTCTCACAATATCCAATGACCATGCAAACAGCTGTAAGAATGATGCAAGGCAAAAGGAAAGGGTGATCAAGACTTAGTATTGCAGCCTCCTTCTCTGATCTCTGGTGTGTATTTGACACTGTGCAGTTGCTGCTGCTGGTCTCAGATTGGCATCATATGTTGTAATACTGAGGCATTTGCATGCATTTACCAGTGCCTTTACCATTTACTTCTGCACTTAAATCAAGCCAGACTTTCATATTACTGACACCTGCAAAAGCCAGACCTGCAGTAGGTCTATTATCAGTACATTTCACCATTGGAAACCCTCTCTGAACTTTCCTGATAACCAACTGCTTTCAAACTGTCTAGGACATGAAACTTTCTTTACGTATCTAAAATCCGTTTAAGCCTGCAAAAGTTTGCTTCTTCAATGCTAATGTGTATCACGCTGGTGTTTACCTTGTTTTCTTTTAGCAACGATTGGCTCAGATGCTGTTCTGGGGCCAACAGGGAGTTGCAAAAAATCCTGAAGCAGCAATAGAATGGTATGAAAAGGGTGCAATAGAAACAGAAGATCCAGTGTTAATATATGATTATGCCATTGTGTTATTTAAGGTAAGGCACATTTCATGTTTTCACTTCAAAAAATCATTCCTTTGAGTAAAAAATGTGTCACTGCAGATAAATTAGGTTTTACATATATGAACATTTATAATTTATCTGCAGTGACACATTGTGAGAGCATACACAGTGCTTTTAGATTAGCTCTGAAAATCACTCAATAGTTATGAATCTAATATTAATTTTACCAGATATGCATAAAAATATAAAAAAGAGTAAGTTAAAACCAGTTTAGTCACTTTATTCCTAGCCAGATTCAGGATCAAAATCTCACCAAAATCGTAGACCCTTATTTTTCCTAGTGGCTTGGCACCCCTGAAGATCTAACCAGCTGGTAGGCACAGGCTAGGTGTAGAGATGTAGGTGGAAGTTAGATTGCTTCTCAGAATGTCCTTCCTTAGATCTCTAAGCACAAATTTTGTCTGAGTAGGAATTAACAGTCTCCCCATTCAGTTGGGCCTTCTGGACTAGAAGCAGCAGGTTACAGAGGCTAAACTTGCAGGCATAACCCTGCCTGAGTCTAATAAGCTGTATCAGCTAAGCAGTGTGGCCCATAAGACAATCTAGCATACTACAGATTAGAGATGTTAGTAAAGACCTGTTAGATGTTCACCTCATTCATTTGCCAGTGGAGGGTTATTCTATACAAAATGCTTGCTCAAGTTTTGCTTCTGTTAATTTTGAGCATCCCTGACAGTGGGGTGAGCCTCCCTGGTCGGTTTGATCTGTGCCTGCAATTTTTTTGTATGAATATCATCAGCATTACATCTATGTATGTCCTCTAGAGACACCCCAACAGCCTTTCTCAGGAAAGCTGAGAGCTCTTATCCTCTGCCAAATTGTGAACAATCTGTGAACCTATTGACGCTACTCATTCTTCTTTAATTACTGAAACTTAACGAGATATGATGTTATTTATCCATAAAAATTGCTTGGGTCAACTAGTGAAATTGTTTTTCCTAAAGTGAATCATTGCGCTTGTGTGAAGCTGTGAAGGAATTATTGGCACAAAACCGCTTTTTTTCAACTCTTTAGAGCTGAGTAAACCCTAGTAAATAATAGACTCAATGTAAAAATGCATTTTGAATGAGTATCTGTGAATTTTCATCAGCTTGTACTCTGTATTTGTAAACAGTGATTGTTTCACCTATCCATTTTTTAGGGTCAAGGTGTGAAAAAGAACACAAAACTTGCTTTAAAATTGATGAAGAAAGCAGCAGCCAAGGTAAAATATAATAAATATTTGATCATAATCATCCTATAGCAGATGCTAATAATAATGAACCCTGATACATGTAAAATGTATACTATCATAATTGTGTGTAAATAGTTGGTTCTCCCTCTGTCTTGAGTGGGACTATTGATAGTTCACTCTGCTTAGGATTGTTGCCGCCTTAGTAGCTGAACTCTTCCAGGTGCATGCTGGTGACCAGCAAAAGACAGTACTCTCTCTCTCTCTCTCTCTCCCCCCTCGTCATCTATACTTCAAGGAGAAAACACAGATGTCCCAAAACCTTTTATTTTTTCCAGGGTTGGGGATAACACTGAGGGGCACAACAGAGGAAAGGAGCCTCACTCCATTTAATGATCTAGTACAGTCAGATAAGGCAAGCCATGTTCTTAGTGAACTTGCTTTGTATAAGAATATAACCATACCTAGGCCTTGGATACATTCCTAGCTCTAAACCCAGAACTGGTTAAACTACTGACAATGTCCATAGGGCTTCGCTAATAACCAGGTACAAATCTGAATACAGACAGGCTGAGACTCTATAGAATAAGAAGATGCTAGAGTTGCATTTCAGGGTGGAACCATTCCTTAATGAACAGCGCGACAGACTCTGAGGGAATGTCTTTGCGGTCCCTTGCCTGGAGAGGGTTTGCTTTCAGCATGAGGCCTTGAGGAAGAAAAGCACAAAAAAAGCCAGCAAACTTTTGTATTCCTTAGTCTGTATTCCCAGATGAGTGGAATTTTGCGTTCACCAAGTTCACCAAACACCACAGTCCAACAGGAGGTTGGAACCACAAGGTGAACAATAGCAGCACCAAGTGTGTGACCCCAGCCTGCTCTTTTCTTTCCCCCAGGGCTTGCCCCAGGCAGTGAATGGATTGGGATGGTATTACCACAATTTTAGAAGAGACTACAGAAATGCAGCCAAACACTGGTTAATTGCTGAAGAATTGGGAAATCCAGATGCATCATATAACCTTGGTGTCCTTTATTTAGATGGGATTTTCCCTGGAGTGCCTGGTAGAAATCAAGTGAGTAAATATTTAATGCTACTTTTTTTTTTTTTTTTACAGCAGGGCCCAATTTGCAAATTTTGGCTTCATTCTTGAGGCTGCTGTGTTCACTCTGAGTCAGATTTTGATACTTTTTATCACAGAGAACAGTGTCACTTGGAAATTCAGTCAGATTGTTTTGAGAGATGTTACTCGAATATCTCAGTCATGCATGTCTTTGTGTTCCTTTAATGTAGAAACAAAACAGATGCAGATTTAGCTACAGGGGCTACCTCTGCTTTCCTCCTTCCATTGACACCAACCAGGATACTGTGTGCTCTCACATTCTCATGCCTTCAAAGTCGACCATTGCAGAGGATACAACAAATCCCATTAAAAATGCCTACAAAATTGATTTTGAGATAGAAGTGGAAAGGTCTTGGATTTTAAACCTCCTTAAGGACCTTAATTTTGCCACTGTGACTCAAGCAGAGTAGCTGTTCAGGTCAGCAGAAGTCCCAGTGAATTCTCTGGTACTTCATGGGAAAAGGATGCTTCCCGCAATAGATAAAAGCAGCAGAAGCTTGTCCCTGAACAGTTAGAAGGTCTTCTGAACAGTTACGCTACATTCATATAGCTTCTGTGAACCTCAGCACCATGTGAAAAGTTCTTCAAGCTAGATTTGCAAAATGTAATTCTTTCATATAATCCTGGTAGACTGCAGTATTTTATTTTATCCTTCTGTGACACGTCCTATTTGTTTAATTTTGAATGTGTCAGTGAGAAAAGTTATTTTCCCTAACAGGAAAGATTTGCTTTGGTTATAGTTCCTGTAAGTAACTTTGCCAGAAATACCTTATGTGGGTAGTTTATGACCAAACAGCACATACAGTACAACAGCATGGTAAGGCAGGCTATAATAAGTGCAAGAAGGCTGTGTGCTTGGAGCTAAAAGATGTTTTCAGTGTGGCCTGTGAGTTCTGAGGTCTGGATGAACTCCAGGCAGTGAGCATTTTTATTGCCAACAGCAGCAAGTGCTCAGCAACATGCATTTGACAAACAAATTTTCCTTTCCCAGGGACCGAAATACACAGTTCAAAAGGAACTGCTCATAAGAGTGCCCAGGTTTCTTTATTCACCAAATGCATGGGAAGAGAAGCACTTTGTTTGGGCTGTTCTGGAGATTCTGAAGTCCGTGATTACTCACATAAAACAGATGCTGATGGTTAAAAAGTTCCTGAAATAACTTATTTCAGGCTATGTGCTGCTTTGTTTTGCATTGCACGTTACTTTTTCTGAGGATTAGACATGGAGAGTCACACAGGTCTCCCACTTCTGCAGCTCTGGCCCTGCCTACTCAGCCTGCGTTATCTTTTATCAGTCAGGTTCATAGGCTTGGGAGCTGTGGTTGTGCACTGCAAGACATGCTGAGAAGTGCCATTGCTCCTCAGCATCCCGGCATTCCCTTAGACATCTCCAGCAGAAAAGTCCTGTTCTGTCTCTCTATTCCAGGGTCCATTGTTAATCTCTCTACTAGAGAATCACTGACCTACTTTGTCAGCACACATGACACTTGTATGCTGCCAGGTGGCAGTTATTCATTTATATACCTTTCTGTCTGAAATTCAATACATTAGCAGAATTCCAATTTTTAAATACTTTTTTTCCAGCCTGAACTGTTAGAAAGTTAGAACAGAGGAAATCATTTCACCTAACTACACTAAAGGTAGTTAAACTGACCTGGTCTCTTTAGCCAATTGCCTTTTTTTATTTAATGAAATGAGTCCTTGAAAACAAAGCTTAATAAGCATTAATAATGCAGCATTGCCAATTGTGTCTTGTTTCTTCACAGACAGTAGCTGCACAATATTTCTATAAAGCTGCCCAAGGGGGACATATAGAAGGAACTTTACGATGCTCTCTGTACTACATCACAGGAAATATGGAAGACTTCCCACGAGATCCAGAAAAAGCTGTAATGTAAGGAATGAAACCATTTGTTAAAGGAGAATGTTCTTCTGGTTGGGTTACTTTAATTATTGGTGATTTTTAAGTCCATAGTCTAAATATCTTTTACTGCATGGCGCTTTCCTCCCTGAGAAGAGATCCCCTTGCAGTCAAGTTTGATCCACATGAATATATGTATTTAAATATCGAGCAGATTTTCAGAGATGCTGAGTACTTTTAGTGAACAAACCAAGGCATGCTTGCTCATCAAAAGATATCAGGGTCCTGATGTGGTAGAATTGATATTTTCCATCAACAAAAAGGGTGATGAGTAGTTACAGCACTTTGTTTTCTTCAAAGAAAAAGAAAAAAAAGCAATTTTGCCAAGAGAAGATGCATCTCTGATACACTTATGGAGATGTATGAACAAATATGTTCTCATTCAGTCAACAGTTAAAAGCTTGATGCAGCAATTACTGTGAAATCCAGTAGTTTGTCTTATGGTAGAAGTCAGGCTAAATGATCTCACATCCTTTCCTGTCCTTCGAGTCAATGTGAATGGGGAAAACATTACTGGGGGCTATTCATTTATTATTGTTTGTTTCTTTTCTACAGCTGGGCAAAACACGTTGCGGAGAAGAATGGCTACTTAGGTCATGTCATCAGAAAAGCTCTCAATGCTTATCTGGAACTTTCATGGTATGTTTGTTCTGTTCTCTTCAAGTTCATTTTCTATTTTTTATTTATGTACTATAATGTTGGGCCATCACCTCAAAAAATACAAATTGTAGCACCTTGAAATTGGTGGCAAAACACCTATTGACATAAAGGGAAATAGGAATTGATCCAAGGCATAATTCAAGAAGTCTGACAGAATCAAGTGGAAAAGAGTTTATAGAGCGGAATGTCGACCAGGTGGAGCTGACAAGGCCCATGCCCTTCTGAAATTTGGGAGAGTTTCTGAAAGTACACTGAGAATGTCATGCTGCATCAGTCCAATGCAGGCAAACAATGCTTTTGCACTGGGGCCATTCTGGACTTGATAGGAAATAGTCTGAGTAAAAGCCAAAACAATGAAACTAATATGTCATTTCATTTCTTTAATTCTTTTTTTTTTTTTTTTTTTTTTTTTTTTTAAACAAATTCTAGGGGATATAAGCGTCAGGGTGGCTAAAAGTAGCAATACACTGCAAGGAATACTGACACATAGTGCTGAGATAAGACATGCCTTGTCACACACAGTATTGCTGACCCTAAAGTCAGCTATAGTCTCAAGTAGTAGGCAAGACATTTTACAAGTGAATTCACCGTACTGTCCAATAATCCAAACTGACTTTGACAGCAGAAGTTCTCCTATGTCATGAAAACTCAAGCTATTAGATTAGATTTGTTCTTTTTTTGTGAATAGTTAATATGCTCTGTTCCCTAAAGCATAATAGGCTACAATATCCAGTGAGCCAAGAGTATTTAAAATAGCCTCCAAGTTGATGCTCCATTTTTGGCTGTAGGTATAAACATCAGATTCTGTATGGGCAGGCGTCAGACCATAGAAACTGTCATATTTGATTAAGACAGTGGTTCATATAGTCACGCAGCCTGCCCCTGCTAGCAGTTAGTTAATACTTCAAACTTAGAAGAACTCACTGCAAGAAACGCTCAGTGGATTGTTTTGGAATAACCCTTTTCTACAAGTTTCTTTTTTAGTTTAGAGCTAACATCCCAGCTTAGGTATCATGAATTAGTCCTGTTGTGCCAGGTCTCCATTATCCCAGATATTTTTACAAGACAAATACAAGGAAGAATCTGGAATCTTGCAGAGGCAGTTGGGAAACAGGAGATTAAGCCTGCTTATTCTGTAAGGGGCAACTGCTTTCACCAACTTTATTTCAAGTTTCTTGGCTTAAATCCCTGCTCCTGACGTCAAATGTATATGTGACCATGTTTGTTTCCAGTTAAGCACACCAACAAACTGCAAAACCTGCCATGGTCTTAGCTTTATGTTGTGGAGACAGTCTTTGAAAGCATGACCCTTAGAAGCTTTGATAGGAAAAACTACACAAAGATTGACCGTTTTTATGTCTCAGACTTCTAAAACCAAACCCATGATTTTTAAAAAAGTCTACCTTTTAATTTTTGAATACTTAACCTTCATAATATTGAGTAGATCAGTGACAGAGAACATGAAAGAGAAACTATCCTGTGGAATCAGAGGCAGTGCTGTACCACTGTACTGCAGTACCAAAATACTATGCTGCAAGTGAAAAATTTGCTTTTATTACTTGCTTTATTAGCATAAATTTGCTTTTAGTACTTGCAGTAGTGCCTATAGTAGTGCCTATATACTTGCAGTAGAGTCCATAGAGTGACTGAGACTGTTCTAGGGCTTGTTCCCTTGTACATTTCTTGTTCGACAGAGCTTATGATCTAAACATACAAGGCAAATCATAGAAATAAAAGGATAAAACATACCAAAGAAGTACTCAGATTCTTGTTTGATGGATGTTAACATAGCTGTGTGAATTACAGAGTTTAAGTGGAGGATTTTTTAAGCAAGTTTTATCTGAAACATTTAAATAGATAATTGGGCTTAATATCGATTCAGTTTTATCATCGTCTTGCACTCTGAAAGAGCAAATGCTCACTGGAGCTGCTCTGGCCTTAACACAAGAGAGAAAACTGAAGATTCTTGAGCTCCTGCAAGGTTTATTACACCAAGTGTTGCCAGTAGATGTAGCTGTTGCATGGCTTTGCTAGCCTGTTGCTTTTAAACCTTGTACCCAAATTTTGTTAAGTGATTGTATCCATTTATTTAGTACTTTTTAGCTATAACTAAAATGCTTGTGATTTTTGTTAGTTTTTTCACTGATTTATTTTATCTAATACTAGGCATGAAGCTCTGCTGCATTATGTTTTAGCAGCTGAAACTGGGATTGAAGTGTCACAGTCAAATTTAGCACACATCTGTGAAGAAAGACCAGTAAGTAAATGTATTTGTAACGCATTATCCTGAAAGGAATACTCATTAATGATAATGTGATCCTAATATCTTATCTGTGATGTAAATGGATGAATTTATTTTCTTTCCAGGACCTAGCAACGAAATACCTAGCAACCGATTGTGTTTGGAGATACTATAATTTCTCTGTTTCTCAAATCAATGCACCCTCATTTGGTATGTATAAGAAGCTCTTTCTGATTTCAGATCTCTAAAGGAGTGCAGTTTTAATTTTCCACTACTACATTTGTAACAACTTTTATATGAGTGAGCAAGTTAAGGGAAGAGTACAGGCCAGACATGGAATTTTGTATTTCTGTCTTCTCCATTCTCAAATTGCACCATGTGCTAAAAGCTAATCTCTGTCTTTCGTTTTGCTCTTTCTTCTGTCTGCAATAACAAGACACAGTGATTGATCTAGAAAAATGCTGCACAGTTTTTTGTGTGTCATCTTTAAATGAGAAATCCCTGCTTTTCATGGACTTCCTTTTTAGAAGAACAAGAATGTCAGAAAAAATATATTTAAGGAATGTGTTTCAGAGCAGTTTTTCTGAGAATTTCCCTTTTATGGGATAAAATGGATAAAACTTCAAAAAAAAAAAAACAAGTCGAGCTCTGAGAGAGGGCTAGACATTTAGGAGCCTGAGCAATTGACTCAAGGGTTAAAAAAAAAAAAAATAACATAGTGGTACGCTTTAGGAGTTCATGCTGTTTAGTTTATCAAAGAGAAAATCCAAAAGCCAATATACTTCCATATCATAATTGATTCATGAGAAACTAAGGAAGGCTAAAGGATTCCTTATCTAACTTATTATGGGTTTTTCTGTTAGGGTACAAAGTTTACTAACATGGCACAGATCACCTGGGGGAATTTAAGGATTCTCTGTCTCTCTAAAACAAAATATATGTCTTTCTGGAATAGAAGGTTTGTTCAAATATTAGTTACTTTTTCTCTGGCCCTGAATTTTAATACATCTGTGACTTCAGTGACTAAGTAATTTCATGCTTTTGAAAGAGCTACTTAATATTTGAAAACATTGATCTGATTGTCTCACAAGTTTAAATGCTTTGTAGTAAGCACGCGAACAAGTGCAGTGTAAAAATAATTCAAGCTATTCATTGAAATACGCAGCAGCGTTGAAACTAAATACAACACTGACAGATCCTAAAGCCACAGGAACTCACAACCCCGATAACTCTTGTGAAGAGTTTGTAACCTGCTTAGCAAGGTGCAGTGTAGCCGGACTCCTACAGATCCACTGGTGCAGTCTGACATTAGAGAAGCTTCTGAAGTTCAGACTCGCAGGAGTAAGACTGTGGTTCCACTGAGGTAAATGACAGAAGACTCCTTGGCTTCAGCAACAGAAGGATTTTATTTCTTTCTCTCTTCTTCACAGAAGTCACATATGGGGAGTTTTATCTCAGGCCCCTGTCTGCAATAGTGGAGGAGGATCAAGTCCCCTGCCTGGGTTTTGGGCCTGGGGGAGCCGAACCCTGGCAGCTGAGGCTCCCGGGCTCCACAGCGCAGGGTGACTACATGGCCAGTGCGTATTGCTGGCCTGCTCCCAAGGTCAGGGCTGGAATGACTCAGATGATAAACCTAAGGGGAACCATCTTCTTCACGATTCACCACAACGTTCAGGTGCCACACACAGCTTCGGTGCCAGCCATGCCATGTAGCCTGTCTACAGCCTCTGCTGGGACGGTGACTGACAGCAGGCGGGCGAGATGCCACACTTGCTTCTTGGAAGAGCTTTGCTGTAGTCTGCTCTAGAAACAAATGGGATTTATAGATAGCTGCTGTTGTTGATACACAAGGCAAGGCTTTGAGGTATTTCAAACCATTCTGGGAAAGCCTAGTGTAGGTGTACTCATGGAATTTTACCAACTCTTTAGCATAACTTAGTGCAATGACATGCTTGTTCCTCTCTGAGTCAACGCCCACTCTGGTGGAGCATTTCTTTTCTGGGCAGTATCAGAGAAAGACGTTCATAGAAGATTTGCCAGCCATTACTTCCTTTTAGACCAGAAGTCTTCTCCTACAGTTGTCCTGGAATTGGATGGTTTTGAAACTAATGAAATTAGCTTCAGCAAAGTATTCTGTATTTTTGGGATGGGTACAGCTACCATAGTGACAAGTACAGAACAAACACCTAAAGAGCGTGTTTTTAAGTGTGATAGGTTAGTAGGGCTAACCTAAACAGTAGGACTACAGTTCCCCCAAAGACACACTTAGTACGTGAAGAAGAAATATGAAGTCTCTAAGTCTCTCAGTTTTTGTAAAAGTAGCGATGTTATTCGCTAAAGTCATCTATTAAAGAGCAACCAAGAGAAATTTCAGCCAGGATAAACATTTTCCCCAGGTCATCTGATATAAAGAGATAATCAGAGAAAAGGAGTATCTCTATTTTTAATATGCTGCTTTAGATAGAAGTATTATTAAATTCTCCATCACATTTATAGTTTAATTCTATCTCTACGACTTTAAATGATCTGTTGCTGTTTTCTTCCACAGCTTATTTGAAAATGGGAGATTTCTACTACTATGGTTATCAGAACCAGTCTAAAGACCTTGAGCTCTCAGTGCGGATGTATGCACAAGCTGCATTAGAGGGAGACTCACAGGTGGGTCTGCAGTTGTAATGTATTAGTAAAACACCAGTGTTTAGAATAACCTGAAACTAGTTATTCAGTTTGGCTACACGTGTGCACTGAACACACCTGCTAGAATAAGTTATAATTATTTCAAAATACCTTATGAGTCAGTATTTACTGTTTCATGATAATAGAAGATAGACCTAGAACAGATAGACAGATAGCCTAGAATTAGGCTGTTTTCAGAGCTAGAGCTGAATGGCCTAATTCAGTGCTACCCTGTTTTCACACAGTTGATTCTGTTGTGACCTTTGTATTTTCACTAATGCAAGTTAATAGACTGCCTGAGTTTTACTGCAGTACTATTCTCTGCTGTTTTAGGAAATAAACAAGAAGACTGGTCCGTTTCCCTTCATATATAGAGTGAATCCTACAGTGAATTTTTTCACTGCATTCCCTTCACCAACAAAATCTTCATCTTAAAATGTTTTAGAATGAAAAGATATACCAAGTCACATTACCAAAGACATGCAGTGGTTTGCCTGCAGTCTCCTGGAATATCCCCCATGCTTTATTCTGCTCTCCCTGGCCCTGTGACACTTTCCCCAGACAATATCTTGTATGGGAGCTTTGTCAAATTAGCAAAGCTGGGTTCTGTTCTGAGGATATTAGGACAAAACATTACTGATCAACTAGCAAAGGAAAGAAGCGACACATGAACAGTTATTTTGAAGTGTGAAAGCCAAGCCGAAGGTAAATCCTATAGTAGCTTTCCTACATACTCATCATTATGCCTCTGAAGTCTGATGCTTAAGACTTGTCCAAGTAGAAAAAATTGTAAGATGATTAAGGATTTAAAGTGCATGGAGCAATTTTCTGCTCTCAGAATCACTGTTGCAATTACTGTTGGTGTATAGCAAGCTAGGGGTAAGGGAATTAAATGCTAACAGAACAGAGTATGAATCCATTTCTTCTTTCAGTCTGTATTTCTCCAGTAGATAAAACCTGACAGTTTGCTATGGTGACTCTGTTTAAAGTGCAACTTAAAATGAGAAAGCTAAGAACCTCTTTCAGCTAGTTCCTGAGAAAATGGTGATCAGGACCACAGCAAATGAATGCTAGAAACTTGCAGTTTCGGAATTCACCTGAGTATACGGTTGGGAAAGAAGGCTGTCTAATTATTCAGTGAAGATCACATGGCTCACATTGTAATAAATTTTTAGAAGACAGTTATAATCATTTAGATATATGATGCTTACATTAGACTTTAAATATACATATGAAAACTTAATGATTCAAAGTGTATATACTTTGTTTTTCATTAGGGGTTCTTTAATTTGGCCCTTCTCATAGAAGAAGGTAACTCCATACCTTCCTACATTCTGGATCACTTGGAAATCGATCAAACTATGCATTCTAGTAATGCTTCACTTCTTCAGGAACTTTATTACAGGTGAGTCTTTTTCTGCTTCTTCAGCAAAGTTCTCAGTATCGTCTGTGTTTCCATGTGAGTAGCATTTACTTCTGAGAGCAACAACTCCTAGAATTATTAACTTTGTTCACCTGTATGATTTAAGGCAGATTACACAGAGGTAAGATCAACATGCTTGTAATGCCTGTTAATCTTAAACTGCCTAAATATACTTCAATTGCAGCCAGTTAGGAGACACTTGATTATACCTGGTTACCTGAAATAACAGGGAATGGATTCAGTGATCCAGGAGATCTTTTCCAGTTCTGTGTACTTAAGTTCCTAATATAGGCACTGACAATTTGTATGCTGTCCAAAATAATCTTTTAGTGATAAATATGTCATAATTTAATAAGGAATTGTTAAAAGTATATAACTGAGATGATAGCAGTCCTTCCTATTTACTCAGCAAAGATGATTTTTCAAGGTACTTCAGTGTATTCCTGCTCTCACACTGTGCCGCAAAACATCCTGGCACACCTTCTTGGTACAGAATATCAGATGTGTGAGAAGGCTACAGGTCTGCTTTTTGAACTGCCCATACCAGCAGTCCATGCACAAACCACTAAAGAACTCTGGTTCCAGTACAGAACTTAGGTTTCCTTTATGTAAATAAGGCAACATGTGTTGGAAAAGCACAGTGGGAATGGAAAGCTTACACAGTATTTGGTAGTTCTGCAAAACTCTTTCAGATATTTAAGGAAGGAGGAGCTAGTGGTTAATACATTGAACAAAGAATGAGTGCTTTACTTTCTATTTTGGCAGAGTGTTGTGTGACCCTAAAAAGTGAAGCTTATATCGACATAAATGCCCATTTGTCAATTCACCAATAATCCATTGAAATTGTTCTTCACTTTAGTTAGCCTTGGTCCAACTGGGATTGTAAACTTGAGCCTGAGTTCTGTTTTCACTTGGGCTGAACTCATCTGCTTTGCAGTGAGATTAACTCTAGAGCTGACAGCCCTGCAGTGATTTCCCATCATCCTGCACTTCTGTTTGCAGGAGAACATATTTCCCCTTGCCAACAGCCCACACCCCCACCCACCCACCCACCCCAGCCTGCTCACCTTGATAGGAAAGAATCAGTTGCAACTTACTTAAAATAACTACCTGGGATTTTGCTGTCTAAACTCCTCTAGTCAGTGAACTTCTCATTAATGGACCCTGGAAAGCAGCTCAGCTCACCCCACAACAGATGCCCCGTAACTACTCAGCTACAGCACTTACTAAGTTCTGACTGCGTTACTTAGCCTTGCACCGTCTGATGTGTCTTTCTTTAACAATCTCCTGCATAGACAGCTAAATTTTATGGCTCTAACCTTGACATGAATCCTACTGCTATTGACTCATATTAGTTAGAACAAAGTAACTTGGATATGACCTTGTATGTGACTGCTTGGCAAGGATAGCCTGAATGCTTAAACCGGTTATTGACTAATCAGAAAATAAAAGCATGCTCCTAGGGTAAGATATTTTGTGCTGAATGAGGTTAATCTGGTATTTTTATGCATTTTCACTTCACCATCTGTAGGATGCGATGATAATATCTGCCTGTTTCTCTGGGTTATTGAGGGCTGTTGCAAATCCATTTGAGATTCCCAGATGACAGATGTCACAAAATTGCAGAGTAGGACTAATTATTTGTTTTAATCTTTTCGTTGTAGGTGCTGGAATTATAGTAACCAAGAATCAGTTAGTCCATGCTCATTAGCATTGCTTTATTTTTATCTAAGAGTTTTCTGGAACAATATTTTACAATCTACTCTGGTATGTATTGCTCCTTCGGTACAAGCACTGGTTCATTTGGAGCAGTACCTAGGCTTTGCACTGATCTAACATGTTTTTAAACTTATCCTCACAGATATACTTCATGGGAACTTTTCTTTTATCAATTCTGGTGGCATTTACAATGCAGTATTTTCAGTCTCTATCTGGTAAGTATTTGTCATAGTAAAACCAAAGGAAAGGCAGAAGAGTGATCTTTTTATTTCAGTATGGAACTTTAAAAATGAAACCAAGAATTCTAGATTTGGCAGAGCTACCTATGAACAGCAAGTTCTTTGACATGCAAGTCATTCCTTGATTATTGAAAAGGGCTGGATAAACTCAGGCATAAATGACTGGTTTAAACCTGTTACTTTCTGGAGAATTTCCCTTGATGAGAGAGTTACTCAGAGTTACTTAACATAGACATCATTGCAGGAGATTGGAAATAAGAGGCTATTTTCTGTCCCTTGACATGTGGTATTGTTGGAATAATTACGATGATTTCATATGATTTCATATGTTGTTTCCACAACATGTGATAAGCCCATGTTCCCTGTTATGACTGGACTCTGCTCAGATATAAAGGGGAGGTTCAGAGAGCTAGTACACTGGAGTGACTTGGAGCAGACAGTTCATGCCTCTTCAGACCAGTAATAGAATCAGCAATTACATAAAATCAGCAGTTTCAGATTCCTCCTCCTCTCCTGCACTAGAAAATTTTTCCATATGTTCTCTTTTCTGACAGGATGGAGGTGATTAAGAGACAGAAGACTAAACATCAGACTTGCATCTGTTAAAACTCCATTCTTTCCCCCCCCAACTTGAAAGTGATACCAAAGACAAAACTGAATTGCTCAGGGCAGGAAAAAAACCCTATTGTCATATGCAAAATTAAGGAGTCATTCAAAAAGCATGGATGACTTTAACCCAGTTTTTCACTTTAAATCACAAGACAGGCTCTTGATCAGGAAGCTGTGAGATAAATACTAGCAGTTATGAAGAGAACTTCTTCCCCTAAATGCATTTTCTTGCAAAAATACTATTTTTCTGACAAAATATTTTCTGTAATAAAATACAGGAAAAAATAAATTGCTAAACTCATACCCTACACCAACAGGGAATACTATTTAAAAAAAGTCTTCTTCAAAAACATAAAACTCAAATAATCTTTTTATAGTTAATAATTATTAAGCAGTATTTAAGACGTGTAGCTGTACATATGTCCACTATGGAAATAATTTTGAAATCCTGCTTTCCTTTCTTACTAGCTGAAAATGGATGTAACTTGAGAACTGTAATGAGGGCATAGTTAAAGGAATTCTTATTTTAATGTTTCCTAACCTTTAAGTCTTATCTTCTTAATATTGCTTATTGCTATTTTAATTCCACATAATATTGTAAATATTGATGAATATATTTTATCAATGCAGTGGATTTTTAAAAATTATTTATTTTGTTATTTTTCTGAAGCCAGTAATTCTCTTGGAACAAGATCAGAACCATCTTTAGATGAACCTTCTCCTACGGGCAATAATGAGGAAGCTACCAGACCAGAACAGCGAGATGAGTCTACTTTTTCAAATGGTCTAGCACAGCAGGAGTTAAACCCTCAGAATCATCTTGTTACCAGCTGAGGGGTAGTTTTTTTAAGGCTGATATCCCACCATGGAGGTGGGATATGAACAGTTACAAATCTAAAAACTGGCAACCCTATTTGTTGATTAGCATTAATAGTGCACTCCAACAGCCAAAATCATAGGGAAATTCACTGATCTAATTTATCCATGCTAGAGGAGAAAAAACCTATAACTTCTTTAACAAGCCAAATAAAGAATACTGATTTTCTCACTAGATCCAATATATGATCATACAGTATTTCTTTAATGGACTAGAAAAAAAGACACACCATCTTTGCCTAACTGAAGCATAAGCAAAACTCCCACTGGTTTCAATGAAGAATAGATTTTACTCACCTAACTAAAATCTTACCAAATTGCCTTTACCACATTTGAGCTTGTTGTGCAAGCTTGTTGTACTGATGTTGTCAACTGAGTTGGAAGTGTGGACGCAAGACAAAAATGAAAGCCAGCCACCCGCACTTTCCACGTTCACAGCACATCAGCCAGAGCTGTGGCTGGTGCATGCAGTGATAACAACTACTTTTTTTGGCATCTCATATTCCATCCTGGAAAATCTTTCATACAAAAAGTGTTTTCCTTTGAAAGACAAACTCTTGGCAGGAAGAGCTGCAATATGATCATGACATGGTAGTTCTGCTGGCTGAATGAACAATCTATTTTCAGATTCTTATATAGCTAATATTGAGAAGGGTTTATTTCTGGTTCTGTAGTAAATTTTAAAGACACCTGTTTAAATGGCAGTTTATTTGATAAACATTAGATGGGATTATACAGGTAATACCTAGAGTGGAGATGTCTTCTGTCTGATTTTAAGCTGTGAGGTAAGTGGCTGTAGGAAAGGTCTGACCTTTAAAGCAGGTGTGCATACACCTCTGCAAAATTATTTAAATCACATAGATTATAAAGTGCATCAATCTATGCATTATTGAGGGTTAAATCCACTCTCCTTGCACTACACTATTTACTCTTGTAAATAAAAATATTTTTCTATTTCAGACTTTATGTGAAGGATTTTTTTTAAAGCTTGGGACAATGGGACAATCAGCCATTGCTTTGAGGAATATGGAGTTCTCACAGAGCAGACCTGGAAGTGTTTGCTTTTCTATGAAGATATGTAAGTTTTCAGTAGGAAAGGAATGAGGAAGAAATAATTTGAGAGTGAAATAAATGCATGCATACATACCCCCACCCCTGTGCAAGTCTCTCCTGCAGAAAACAAACAAAAAAAAAATCAAAAAGTTTCTGGGAAAAGTTAATGCTTCTAGCCAACAGTTCCATTCAATAAGGAAAGGGAGGGGGAGAGCAGGCATTGAAGCTATTTTTTTTTCTCCTCTCCCTTCTCTCTTCAGGAGTACAATCACAGAATGAATTAGATATGCCACATCATTACTGAAGTTTCCATTCTTTCTTGAGCAAGAACAGTGCAAGTGACAATTCTTTTGTTCTTCGTACAAAAATAGAATAGATAGAGGCTATTGAGCACCTTTTGGAGTGCTTTTATGTATAGCCTGGTATTCCATTCTACAAAGTATTTTCAAGGAGGATAAAGGAACTTCACGCTTACATTATAAACAATTGCTGACTTGCATGGGTTATATATCCTGTGCTTTTTTGTTATCCGTTGCAACCAGATCATTAATATTTGAGCCTGTTTAGACTTGTAAAAACTTTGTGCTGCTGAATTTGATAATAACAGGTACCTTAACACAAATATATGGGTAGTGTAAGAGTTCTCCCAACTTTACATTTCTCACCTAATAAATGAAAACAAGTGGTCTGACATTTTAAAATAGTGGACATTATGTGCATTTGTATTGAAGCTGGGACATAGTGAGATGGTGAAACCAGAATGAGATGTATTGCAGAAAGTCAAGTGCAGTCTTTGAAAACCAATAGACCTATTGTCACAGCAGAGGCACAATGTTGTGCACCAAACTGTACATGGTGTTAGAGTGGTCACCAAAGAAAAAAGCAAAACTATTTGAACACATGTGGCAAATCTTGCATCTAGTAAGCCACACATGTAAAACTTTTCTTACTGTGTGCGCCATAATCCATGCAAGTGACAGGATCTATTTAAAAAAGGGCAATTTCTTTAAGAGAAAGCACAAGTGAGATATTAAGCCCATGAAATGTTATCTGTGGTGGTGTGATTGCAGCCTATCATACCCATGTGTTGAAATTAGAGTTCTTGGAGCAGCTGTATTTTAGATTTTGTACACATAGGTCAAGATTAAGTGTTAGCAGTCAGTGTGACTGCAGTTTCCTATCCAAAGGGGATTCATGTTCTCAGCTTTAGTACTGAACTAATTGGAGGAGGTTTGCCAGAAATGCAATTTCACATCTGTATCTCAAAAGACAATTGCCAAAGCTGCAATATACTTCCTGACGCCAACAGTTAATAATTAGATCTTTGTTTATTGTTAGCTATTACGTCAGAAGTCCCACCAAGAATAATTAACATCAAAGCATGTAAAAGATAAGCAACACTCCACAATAAGTTGGCAATACTTAAGGCTGAAATAATAATCATTTAGTTATTATTCATCATTTACGATAAGATCTGATTTCTAGGAGGCTATCTGAAAACCTAGAGGATTATGTACAATTCCCAGAGAGGACGGTTAGCTACAGCTACATAGTTCTACTGCATCTGCAAGAAAAAAATATATATATAAGAAAGGAAGTTGCAATAGTCAAACATTATCTTTCCTAAGTTGAAAGAAGACCTTTGAAGTTTATATTATCTGCAGCACCCACTGAGTGCTTAGGATGGGAGTGTGGAAATATTAGAACAAAAGTATAGAGCTAAAATACTGCTTGTTTATATTTCATAGAAGTCCAGCCATCCAAGAAGTGCAGGCTGGAAAATAAAGCTTTTGCAAAATTCAAGCAGTGCTTAAGGCACTTCAAGTGGTGTCCATTTTCCTCTTTCCCTCCCCTGCCTTCTCCTCTTGGTTCAGCTCAGAATTATCTTTAGCAAATGAATTATAGCACAACTTCAAAGAATTTCAGAGTTATTTCCAATAATTGGAATATTATTCTAATAATATTAATAAATATAAACTCTATATTAGAATAAACTCTAATATTGAGTTTACAGCAATTAAATGAACAGATGTGTGTTACTGCTAGTGAATGAAGAGAGAAACATTACACATAATGTATCAAAGTGCTATGAAAAAGGGGAGAATTACATACCAATTACAGATCGAGAAAATAAGGTTCTGTGAAGATTAGCTTCAAAAACAAAGTCAGTGGTGAGTAGTTCTCTGAACACTCAATATCTTTGAAGATTATGCAGTAGCTGTTTCAAACTGGTTATCCAAAATTTGCAGGTATTCTGAGGAGTTTAATTAGCTTTGAACTCCACAGCAAAGCAGTGGCAGGACAGAACCGAATGCAGGCATCCTCATTCGGGCTGATACTCTGACCACAGCATGATGCCGCTTCCCAGTCCATAGTGCTGAGCATTACATACCAATGTGCAAGCATGAATGTATGCTTTAAGTTATACATCTGTGTTTATTAAAAAGTCATACTTTAAAATAGAAATCTATTCAGTGATCAAAAAGGGTCAGTTGCCAGGAATTTATGCCCATACTTTTGCAGTTACATACCACAAATACATTTCATGCTGGGAAAGCATTATAGATGCTCTTTACAAGCATACGGGAAACATGGATTATCCTTGAAGAGATTTGTTTTATAGCACATTCTCAGTCTGTGTAAGCTGTCCCCACTGACTTTAATGGACTATGACATTCAAGAGTGGCAGACTGTTGACCTTGATCCTGGATGAAGTGCCGCACAAGGCTCAGTCTGGGCCTACATCTGTCTGTTAAAAGCAGTCACATACAGATTCATGTAAGTGAGAATCAGAACCCAAAGAAATAAGGAGTAACAAGCGACTGAAATGGAAAGGAAAAGATAACTTACATAATTGCAGCAGGTCCAGCTCATGCTTAAATTACAGTAAGCGTTAGAAGAAAGTTTACTGTAGATTAGATGCTCTGAAGCATTAAGGCTCCAATCCACATAGCGCTGGCAAGATTTCAGTTAATGTGCCCATTAATTTAAGGGGGTTGGGCTGTTCGGTCAGTGCTGTCGGATGCCTGAAGGTGGTATCTTAATATCCCCTGCAAGGAAAACAGGCTTCAATAAGCTTTTATGGCTTTGTCTTCAGTGACCTTTCCTCTTGTTTAATTTATCCCTGGACCTTGCTTCCCCACTCCAATCCCCACTTTCTGGTTCCTGGGTTTTTTCCCCAATTTGTTCTTGTTGACCTCAGTCCTTGATCACCCATCAGCTTTCTAGATAGCCCCTGATACTCAGCATTGCTATTTCTTATCAATTCTACCAGGTGAACAGGAGAAAGTTCAAGTCCACTGGCAGATCCTAGCGCTGTCCAATGACAGCTTGACAGAGTAGGAACCAAGATGTATTCATTATGGCATGGCCTCAATCATTTGCCCAGCAAGTATCTTTAATTTGCCTCCAACTTGCACACTCTCACTCAGTTTGTATTAATACAACAGCATGACTGTAGTTAAACCCTTCCTCAGAACAGGGTTGCCTGCTGGGAACAGCCCCTGGTCCACACAACCCCCCCCAACCATGCCCAGACACTGTCCCAGAGGGTACTACTTGAATGGGCCAAACTTATGCCAGGAAGCACACTACCAAGCAGTATAGATGATTATGAGACAGCATCCAAGCATATCTTTTT
Organism: Dromaius novaehollandiae; assembly: GCF_036370855.1. Taxonomy (NCBI): domain Eukaryota; kingdom Metazoa; phylum Chordata; class Aves; order Casuariiformes; family Dromaiidae; genus Dromaius; species Dromaius novaehollandiae. Next base: position 67,991,794 of record NC_088101.1, read on the forward strand.
GGCCCTGTTTAGATTAATTGTGCAGATGAACTCCAAGACTGCTGGCTTCTTAGTAGTACACTGTAGGACTCCATGGTGGGTTTTTTTTTGTTTTTGTTTTATTTTTTAAAACCTACCCACCCATTCCCCAAAATTACTGTAAAATTAGCCCCTCTGCTTTCACAGACCTATTTGCCAGCATGGGCCTTCCAGCAGTCCAGATGTTCGCGGTTGTTTTGGAGACTTGCTTAGTAGCAATGTCCTCAGCAGGCATTTGTAGACCAGAGGACAGCCTTTCCAGCACAAACCAATACTGACTGATTGCAGTGATAAATCAAAGTTTCCACTCGTGCTTTACCTTCTTCTGCAGTTGCTCCTGGTGAGAGAGGAAGAAGAAATCATTAACATGAACATTATATTCCACCCTGAGAAAGACTCTAGATACTGACAACTCACCATAACACCCCCACCGCTAACACCAGAATGAAACCACCAACCTCAGGGTCCAGAGGAGCAGGGGAAGGGTAAGCACAACACCAGGGAAAGGAGTAGAAACTCAGTGTGTGTCACAATTTTAGTTGTATTACTACTATGATTGCAACTTTTTCCTCTTTAGGTACTCTAACTTAATCTCTCACCAGCATCTACTCAAGGTCATTGTTATACTTGCTAACTTGGTTTCACACCTTTTTTTCTTCTTTGATCTGCTGCTCCAGGTTACATCCAGGTTTACTATATATGGTGCCATTCACTTGTGTTAGATACTGCATTGCCCCTAAAAGCAGGGGCAATGGGTCCCCTCTCCCTCCCCCCCCCCTTTTTTTTTTTTAAAGGGACCATGGGCAAGGTGTCTATAGCCCTGGGGTCTCCAGCACCAGCCTGTGCCTCATCTCTTATCATTAGAGGCCTGTGCTCCTCCATGCCACGTCCTGTGTCTCCACTTCCAGGCCTCCACTGTTGTACCAGCCCTGGATTTCTCTATACTGCATCATCGTGTTACATATCTCATCCTGCACAGAATAACGGCTTGTTACTGCTACCTATATAAACTTCCGGTTGTACCACACAAAGATAAACACAAGTAAAGCAGATTAGCCATAGACACCTAGTCAATTAGAAATTGCTGTCACAGCTAAGGCAAGTAAAGCAAAGCTGCAGGCAGGTCAAGAAAGTATGAAACAGAGCAAGTCTGACAAGCTTCAGTCCTGAGGCCTTGCAAACTCAGTGCAAAGCTTACAGTCTGTTTCTAGCAGCAGCAGTGCTGTATTACAGGGACACATGGTTATACCCTTTCAAGGCAACTTCTGTTGCATGTGGACAGTTCTTATGAGTCTGTTTTCAAGCCCACCACTGTGTGCTAGCCCCAGAAAACAAGTTATCCATTTCAATTCAGTTAGTAACAATACCAGCTGGGGAAACTCAGATAGATCCTCTGATGGAAATAACGCAGAATTTTCCGTATTCTCCACATTTCTCAGTTGTTTAACCAGAAACCTTTCCTCTAGATATTTTCAAACCTTTGCTTGGGATCAGATGTACTTGAGCAGTAATAAGTTTAATATTAAAAATCACTCACAGCCTCTAGAGGGACCAATAGGCCAATATTTAGGAGCTCATTTACTGAACTGAAAAGCTGCAATGGAACAGATGTGGATCCCAGTAAGCCATGGCCTAAAGTAATTATGGCCAAGTTCTTGAGGTACCTAACTCAGTCTGACAGAGTTAGAAGTGGTCACCTATGCACTCTGTTATAAGCATGTAGATGTCTCTAGAAGGACTGAAATCCCCAGCAGAAGCAATGACCCTGCAGAGGTAACAGGGGCAATCCCAGGTGCCTGGAGGTCATCTGGCACCAGCATTGCTGCCCCACCTGCTCTGCATCGTCCTCCAGGGCAAGCCTCACCACTGCCCACAGGTAAACATACCCTCTGGGCCTTTCTCATCAGCAAAAGGGAGAAAAGAACCACTGCTTTTGTATCTTAGATATCCAATGAGGAAAAAAAATACACAGGAGCACCTTGGTGCTCAGATACAATTAGCACCACACAGGTACACACAGTCTGTCATAATGCTGTTTCTCTAAGTCACATTGACGCTGATATCAGAGGTAGAAAAGACCTTGTACAGCATTTTGAGCAATTCCAAGAAAGTTTTATTATCCTGTGTGCAAATTCAGTTAGCAAGCAGCAGGGGGGAAAGACAGGCTCAGCTTATTAATAGCTAACACAACCCCCTGAACATCCACACTTGTACTTTGCGCTCCAATACCACTAACCCAGGAATACTTAGATTCTCATGCAATACACTGGATACTTATTTAGGATTTGTTCATAAAAGAAAATTCCTCTTTCAGTTGGAATGATAATTTTATGGTCACAACTGTGCTCATAAAAATTGTAACAGGTAACTTCCCCAGGTATCCCCCCAGCTGGGACTTTTGCGTGAAAGCAGAAATTTAGATATCTACCTGTTTTATGTACCTGCCTTAAGGAATTCCTCAAGGGCTGAAGGTGGGAGGCTGGATTTAAGAGAGTCCCTATGGCAAAGGTGTAAATTCATATACAAATTATCCTTTCACAGAATCCACTAAGAGCTTTTTTCAAAATATTTAAAAGACTGTGCTAATGTTAACAACTACACTCCTAGGGCATTTGAAGAAGTTTAGTTTAAGCTGGATCTTTTGAAGCAGAGGCACAGTATCAGTGCTACTTTGCTCATGAATTCACCTAAAACTTCAATATACATCTCCCCCTTCCTCTCTTCCACACCCAAAACCACATTGCCAGAATTTGATGCTTTAACTTGAGGCTGGCTGTAGGAAAAAGAGGGAAGAAAAACAAAACAAAAACCCATGACATTTCTGTTTGGCTGTAAATAAACTAACTTTCCACAGAGGAAGTCGGGGCGGGGAAATAAATCTATCCATCACTGGAGTCCTGAGTCTTCTAAAGCCTTTCACAGTCCCCCTCACTCTCCCATCCAGAAAAAGCCATTTCTCTGGTACATTACTGCAACTCACTGAAGTATAGTGACTTTCTTCATGGCAGCACAGAGGTGCTCAGGGTGTAGCACCAGTCAAGACAAAGTAGTTCAAGGACAATTTATCAAGGTAGTTGCTGGCCCACCTATCCCAGGTGCTATCATCAAGTTACCTCTGCAGCCAAGAGCTAGTAGAGGGTGACTGTCCCTGTCCCCACCAGCCCACAGGACTGAGTGAAGACTTAGGCAGCAACAGGACATGAACCCAGCTTGAGTTAGAGCACATTAGACCTTTGACATTGGGTGATAATGCCACAGGGAGCAGTGAAGATTTTGAAGACCCCTTTCTGTCCATAACTGGTCCAGGCAATGGTTGGCCTGTTATCTGGGGACTTCTATGCTGCAGATTTTCACCTACTGCTGGCCTTGCCACAGCTCTTGTTCCACTGTTCCCAACACATATCTCACCTGCTCTAGGCTAGGCTGCGCTAACACACCTTTGCTGGCACATGTAGAATTCACAAGGTGCATAATCAACATTACAAGACAATTTTATTTACCTCAAAGTTAAGCATATTGCTTCTTTTAGCAGGCAGAAGTCCTGGGAAGGGGGATGCTACAAGAACAATGCAAACACGTGAACATGTCCTCAAGATTTATGGCTTGCCAACAGAAAGTAATGAGTCAGATTGTGTACAATATCAGTTGGAAGTCAAATGTCCAAGGGAACATCCAGAAGGGTAGTTTCTGATAGAAATTGATTACTATTGCAGAAAGACTGGACTTTATACTTTATTTAAATAAAACAGAAGGTCCACGGTGACTCTCTGCACCACTGAAAAGTATCACCTGACTGTACTTGTGTTTTGTGAGAGAAATATTAAGTTCATCTGTTAGATCTGTGAACATGAGTGTTCACAGAGAGAGAAACACTTTCCTATTCAAACACCATAGGAGAAAGGGCCACAATCCTTGTCAAATATTATAGTATACAGGAGTTGGAAGGCAAATTCTGGAGCTGAATGTCCAGCTTCATTAAAAAGTTAATATTTTGGCAGATTTCCCCCCCCCCCCAGGAATGTAACACTCAGGTAGTTATTTTAACAATTCATAATTGTACAATTTTCACTCCAGCCTTTCCCTGCCTTACAAATTGGAATTTAGACATCTAACTTTTGTCAATGTCTGCAGTTCTAAGCCCCCAAACACATTTGGAGAAAGAAAAAACAACAACAAAATCTGTCCTTACTTTTGCCTCAGTTGTTTCAGCACCCTTTAAAACTCAGCTAGGAACTAGCAATAAGAACTCATTGAAACTCAAATTTGTGGTACATGCTTTTCTGATTTACTTTTATTATAGCTTTTAGCTGCTCTATATACTCAGAATTGTCTATGATTATGTGCCTAGCATGTCCACAAACCCACTACTCTACTGCTGTTTCTGGATGTGGGTGCATACAAGGAGCATACCTATTACACCAACAGATAAAAAGACAGTAGCATGTTTACCCAGCTCTTTAAGATAAAGAGTGGGACCACAGGACTTCCTCAGAATGGTGCAGCATTCAAAAGCCTCCTTAGTCTGAAGAGGTTCGTATCAACATCTCTCTCATTGCACAAAACTGCCTTAGCCTTTCAAATTGAGTCAGAAAAGGGGGAAGGTCCTGTCAATGTCTGCTACTGTACTTGTGCCACAAGAGATAAAAGGGAGCTTGACTTTATAGCATGCCTGGTCCTTAAGCATCTTCAGAACTTATTTTGCATTCCAGTGTTATGCTGGACTAGAGCCAGTGTTTTGGGCATTGCTGGTATGCACAAATATTTTCTCAGTTGCCACCTAGTCCTGTGAAAACCCCTGTAAGGCTGAAATTTCTACCAGCAGCCATGTGCTTGCTGCTGACACCAAAGGACTGTGTGAGGTGACCCAGGCACAGCATCCACCTCACTCATGGCCCCAGCAGGCTTCTTCCCCGTCTTCCTTCTAGCAGGGCCTGATCTGAGACACATGAACAAGTGCACCTAATGCTTTTTCTGAAAGAGAAGCAGGAAAAAGCATCTGTCATCTGCCTTTTATGCCAATAGCTCGTAGGTCAAAAATTCAAGTTCCTTTTCTACCTGGAGCTTTTGAGCTGGCCCTGTGGTGGAGGTAGCCAGGCTAGCCAACAGTAAGATCAAGTCCCAGTCATCAAATCACCATCATCATGGAGCTAACTACCCACGGATGCAATATTGCCACACAGCATGGGGACTATACCACTTCTGCAACTACTCATTCAGGACTAGACTGGGGACCTCAGCATTGCTCTGCATTATCTTTTGCAGGCACCCCATTATCCTCTCTGAGGGGAGGGCTTCCCAAGCCACATGACAGCTCCTCTCTCTGCTACCTAACTCTCCTTCCTTCACACAAGGGAGCTCGGGTGCCTGAAGACAGATAGTGCAATGCCAAAAATTGGGATCCTTCAGTTCCCTTTCCAGGACAGGAATTCTGTTACTTGAGACAAAGCAGAATAGGTGGAATTTCTAAAATATTGAACCCTATATTGGCTTGCAAACTTGAATTAATCACAGCAGTGTTTAAACCCATTTTATAACTCCAATCAAGTATACTGCATGTATTTTAAAGTGAGAACACTTCCAGGTAATAAATAACATGTTATGATCTTCCAGCATACCAAGACCTTTGTTACCATCTTTTCTGCACATTCATCTTTGTATGACATTTAAGACAGTAGTGTTGTTTAAGGAGTACCAGATTTTCCAGTGATTCAGCCAGGACCTAATCTATCAGCCAGAAACTTTTTTCTATTTACTCTTATCACTGTTGCCCAGCAGTTTTCCTTGTCTGTCTACAAGCTGCTGCAACTGGCTCTATCCTCAGGCAGCCCTGCCAGCAGCAAGTCCTGTGTGGCACAACCAGAGCCCAGTGCATCTTGAGCTCCACCCAAGTAGAGAAGTTATAAACTGTATTTTAAAAATTGCTTTGCAACACCCATTAAGGGCTCTCATATCCATTTGAGATCATTGGAAGATCAAGCACTCCCTGTTAATCATCAACAAAAAATAATAATTTGATGCTGAATAAGCCCATCTGTATTCCTGCAGGCTATAACTATCTTCTTATGCTTTCCTATCACTTTGTGTCACAAAAGGCTGAGAAAAATCACATCCTTTTAAGTGTTTCACCACATGATGTGACTACAAGACTCATTCAATTTCCATTGCTCTTTGTGGTCTTAGAGCTCTAAGTTACACAGGTTTGGTTCAGATCTACTCTTCTGGAATAGCACGATCTGGGCCTGTTGGAAATATGCTGGGCCTCTGCCAGTTTTAGTTGATGGTCCTGAGCAGAGACAACAAGCAGCTAAGGAATGGACACTGCTCTGCTTCCAGGCAATTGTTTGGGTAGAATTTCCTCACAGCTTTCCTCAGGGGCTTTTCCTTCCCATGCTGCCTTGTTCCACAATGGCAAGGGCTGTTGCCAGGTGGATATTGATTTAATGAGCACAAACCTGCAAGGCCAAACAGAATTTCTACTTTGAACTTGAGCTGGCTTTTCTGCAGGATGCTGGTCAGATGGACAGGAGTTGTATTCCCAGCCTGTCTCCTTAACCTGCTCCCTTTTCTTCATGGGGAAGCCTCCTAGCTCAGGGGCTGCCATGGAAAGCTGCACCCTTCACAGGCAGGTGCCCCCACCCTTGGGGGCAGGCATGATCTCCAGCAATGGGACAGCAGAGGTACCCAGGCAGCAGGACCCTCTTGAAAGTTCAGTATTCAACAGACAAGCCACCATGAGCTCACAAACCCTTAGGTAATCTCCTGCTTTACTTGTTACTGAGCTTGGACTTTGAGTGCAGCTGACACAAACTATTGTTCTTGCTATAGAAACAACCCCTCATGAGTCCTAACAACTGCAACTTTTCTCCTGGGTCTGCCATATATAACTTCTCATACTTAGATCCTAACAGGCGGAGAAGTTCAGAAAGATTAATTAAAAAATCCAAACATAAAACCACCAAAACCTTTCTGTGCAGGAAGTAATCCCTGCATTCAAACTCTGGTGTAGCACTTTCTCCTCCAGACTTTTTCCCCCCAGACAGAAGTCAGAAGCTGCTGCTGTTGAATTCCCACATAGCCAGGTCTCTGAACAAGATTTCTGCCCACAGTCTTCTACTGCCAGGTGCTTTCAGGATGAGCAGCCATACTCTGCCTGAGGATTCCCTTCCTCTGCAACAGCAGCTCTGCTCTCACTGATCGCACCCTGTTCCTTACCCTTCCTACCTCTGCTTTCTCTGGTTTCAGAGGGAAGACATAACAAGGATCTGCTCTTGTACTAACTTGTCTTCTTCCTTTCCACAATCCTTCACCTTATCCTGAAAGGAATAAGCTCCTCAGCAAACAAAATGAGCTACTCCCTCTGAGTCACAGCTCTAACTCAGCCCCAGACCTGTCTCCTTGCATCCCAGCAAGGTCTCTCCAGTTCATCTACTTGTGGCAGACCAGCTGTGAGCTCAGGCTGTTACAACCACTGCTCGCTCCTTGCCACTTCTCCTGACCATCCTGGTCTTGTCTTGCTCATCACCCAGGCACTACATTCAATTTATAACTCTTTGCCCAGGTCCTCTACACCTTCTCTAAAAGTATGGCTCTTCCATCCATTTCCAGATAAAACTCTCAGCATCTCAGTTACTGCAACATTATTTTGGTTAAGCACATACCTGCTGATGGCAATCCACATTTTGTGGATCTTTTCCACACCAAAAAAAGGTGTAAGCTTTCTTCAGAGAGACAGTCATTCTGCTCTGTGCTCAGACACACCTGAAGCACAAAGATCTAGTCTGTCACTCCCAAGCACTACAGCAATAACAAGTAATAAGTACAATGTAAGTATCTTCTGCCCTACTTTAAAAAAATGGGGAGGGAGTTCAGGGACAGAATGCAGTCTTAGCTAGTGCTTAATCATTATATCCACTACAGAACTATCTGCTGGCACTATAAGACTTGATCATATATTACTCCTTAACAGAAATTAGTTTGTGAGCTTGGGAGGAAGAGAGGGAAGACAGGGACAAATAACTCTCCTGCAGTAAAACCACAGAGAAGACACTAACAGATGATATCTTTAGAACACTGCTGATATGCCTTAGGAAAAGCACACTCCCTTCTCCCAAAACTCACCTGTCTCAAGGCATGGACATACTCACTTTAGATAGAAACCTCATTCCCTGCTGCTCTAGTACAATAGACTCAGAACAACTAACTGGTGCCAAAAGATTAACATATACACATGTGCACACACACCCCTTACCTCTCAATTAAGCATCCACAGTCCCTAAAACACATCTCTAAAAACTACCCCTACCTATCACTAACTAATCTCAAGGAGCTTAAATACACACCAGTTCCTGGCTCATACCCTTGAAACAGAAGCCTCCCCCCGCTCATTGCAAGTTTTTCTTCTTTTTCAGCTGTTTCCAATCACTCCTTTTTGCTATTAAGGCATCACTAACTGTGCCTCAGGTGTTCAATAGTTTAACCATTTGAGATTTTCTATCTTGCTAGGGCAGTGTTTTTCATCCTTTAAATCTGAAAGACTACTTAAAACTTTTGGGGAAAAAAAATTTCCTCAGCCCACCTGGAGCAGTATTCATTTGTAATCTAATAAATGTTAGGCAAAATTTTGAGTGTTAATTTATTATTTTTCATTTCCACTTCATTTGTTTACTTGCATGTGTGTAAATACACGTGGAGGTTTAAAAAAAGATTTGCAGTGGTTTATGATGTCTTACAGAGCACCAGTTACCCTACTAGTCATTTGCAGACCTAAGATGAAGACATGTCTATCATACAACATGCAAATGTAGGCACAGGCACACTTCCAAAAATGTGTCCTATAAAGCTTTGTCCAATGCCTGTTCCTGAGGTGAGCAATGCACCTGGCCCAGGTGAGGTGGTTTTAAATCCCTCTGGGTTTTGCATCTAGGAGAATTGCCATGACATCGGCAATGGTAGATGGTGCTGGAATGGGCCTTCTGACTGGTCGGATAGGAAATTCATTGGAAGCACTGCGATATTTTCCATTAACCACAGCAGGCGCCTTGTTGAAGACGTTATGTATATGCTGAAGGAATTCTGCTGTCTTGTCTTCCTTATCATTTTTGAATAGGTTTGTAATAGTGCTAAATTTGGTGTGATAATGCTAAGTGTTCAGCCTCTAGTGAGGAGCTAGGCATTCCATAAAACTGCTCTATCTGACATTTCTTGAGGCGAAACAAATCAGCTTTAATTTGTTTTGACCTCTTTCTCTTTTCCAATATGCTTACTCTGGAGAGGAAATTCTTTCCTGAAAAGCAAAATACTGTTATTGTAAAATACAGTTGCTTCCTCACATATCATGTGGTTTTCATGTCACCAGTGGAGAAACCGTTCTAAGCTATTTGTGCTTAAATCTTCTTTAAGGCATTGCTATAAATGAGAGCAGAATCTGGCCCAGTATAACAATATAAGGAGCCTGGAACCAATCTTGCAAACAGCACTTTTGCCAATAATTGCATGTTTACAATGATCAGTAAAGCATTTGGGTATAGTGCCACCTTTTAAAAACAGCAATAGTAAGTTATTTTACACTGATAATACATAGGACCAGAATGTAAACTGCTGTTTGTGTTTCGGTGTCGAAATCCGTGCTGCTGAAGGAAGCAAATCAAAGCATGACACGCGAACGGCGATCCAGACTAAACAGACTAAACCTCCCTTCTGGGACGCAGATCAGCCCTGCTCCCTGTACCCTGCAAAACCCCTTCCGCACGTGGCTCCCACATCCACAACGCTGATAGGAAGGCAAGGTCTCCTGCAAGACCAAGCATTAAAAGTGCGTGGAAGCCACAGCCATTTTAGCAGCTCAGCGAGCGAAAATCCGGGGAGACAAAAACGTGGGATACTGGGCGGCTTTTCCTCTCGAACAGGCAAAGAAGGGGAGGGCGTTGTGCCCCCGGCGCGGCGAGTGGCCCTGGCTGAGCTCGCGGCACTCATCACAGTCAGGATTTCCACTGCTCGCTGGACAGAGAGGGGCACCCCGTTTATTTCACGTACAGTAGCACGCACTGCGTTTATTTTTTGAGGGCACGAGAATTGTGTTTAACCATGCAGCCATCACTGACAGCTCGAGTTCGACCTTGGCGGGCCGTTTCTCCCCTCGATTTCCGCAGCTCCTCGCCGGGCGACGGGGCCCGCAGGCCGCTCCCGGCCCATGTGCTCTCTTGTGCCGGCCGCCCTTCCCGGAGGCCCCACCTGCCCTCTGCCAGCGTGATCAGCTGTGAACAGATATTCTGCCTCTTTGGGAAGCATTTCCCCCAAAATTTCTGGACAGTGGAAAGCCGCCCAGGCCGCTGCCCGCGGCAGGGGCTCCCGCAGCGCAGGCCCGATGCCCCCAGGGCCCGCAGGGCCGGGCTGGGCCTCGCTGCCAGGGCCCGTCCCGCCGCCCCAGCGGGGAGCAGCGCGGCCAGGGCGGCCCCAACTTTAGTGATAAAGAACCGGCTGAGTGTGGGAGAGCCCAGAAGAGGGTGTCTGGCTGACACATTCGGCTGTATCTCCCAATTCCTTGTAACTCTCAGGAATGCCCTCAGGTGTACCAGGAATTATGGTTTGCCTTTGCGGATGCTCCAGCCAGGCGTCCTTCCAGCTCTTCTCAGTCGAGCTTTTCTCCCAGACTGGCTTTTATGATGTTATCTGTAATGTCCTCACAGTATGATTTTTCGCTGACTGAACCTCTCATTAGTTACTTTTATTCGAAAGTTTACCCTGTGGTGTAGTCTCAAACATACTATTAATTAACAGTGCCACTGGCTGAATAAACATAGCTTCAAGCTTTCCTCCAGGTACAGGTTCTTCCCCTGCGAGGTGCTATCACATGATAAGCTGGTTTCTGCAAAGGTTTACATGAAACCAGTGTATGCTTACAAGTCTTTTCTGTCACCTGTTACACATGCCTGAACCATCTTAACAGCTTTAACAGTTACCTCTCAGGGCTTACACCTCTCTGACTCATATCCAGGAGAGGTAGGGGAATATGGCTCAGGAAAAAACTAGTTTTACTAACAGGAGTGTTGGTGCTGCTCTCGGACAACATCCGTATCCACCACAGGACAAATAGCTGACAGCTAGATTTATAACCTCTTCCATAGGTATATCCAGTATGTTTTTCATCCTCCAGAAGCATATTAAGATATTTTACCTGTTAAAGGGTCTTTCAATTAGAGTGCAAAGCCTGTGGGCCCCCAGGGTAGCTACCTAGCCTCAGGTGAATCTCACAGCACCGAGTTTTGCTAGCCAGGTTGAGTCAATAAAATGAATGTGACTCTACCAATGTGCACTGCTTGCAGCCAGCACCAGCAGCACCACTCTGTGTGTCTGTACCTGAGGGGAGAGGGCCCAGCTGCCACCCTGCAGAGGGAGAAGGGCCCCTCCATCACGTCCCAAGCAGTGCCCAAGGCCAAATCCCGTGCTGGGGGCGGGGGGGCCCAAACACCAGGTCGCTTCCTCTTCTCACCGATTTCAGCACATGCTTTAGGCTCAGCTGTCGAGACCATGACTGCACTGCTGGCAGTCTCCTATCTGACCAGAAGGTGTGGACTGGAAGTGCTCCATCACGCCTGTGACCATGAGGTATCTGGAGAAGGATTACCAGCTTCATATGCCAGGGCTTACAATGCCTTACTGTGCTCACTAGGTATTTGTTTTACCCCAAAAGAATTTAAGTGGATTCCCTTCCTTGCATGTCAAGCTAGTGCTGAAATTGCTGGTGAGGAATCCAAAGTGATCTCTGCCTGCTCTGAAATATGTGCAGTCATTTAAACATGAGGTCAGACCTTTAGGTCAAATCGTTGTGGGAAAAGAGGGGGAAGAGCTGTCCCATGCGGACAGGACTGAAGGCAAAGATGGTAGCCCACCTGAGCCACAATGAATGACTTGATTTTTTTTTTTTTTTTTGCTGCTCCTTTCCTCTTTCCCCTTTCTGTGAGGAAGGTGTCAGCTCCCAGGGCAGTGAGAACATGCCCAGCATGGCAGAAGAAAGCAACCAGGCTAAGCAGACTTTCACAGGACACAGACCTCTTGAGTTTCTTCCAAGTGCTAGTACAAAACCCCACAACTTGAGCCCAAGCTAGGGTCCAGGTTGCCTTGCCAGGTTGTGAAGTTTGGAGAGGGCTGAGAACATGTGTCCCTGAACAGCTCCTTTGGCTGCCAAGCCCCACACTGGTGGGTCATGGGCTGAGCCACCTAGCTGTGTCCAACACCTTAGATGGCTCAGCTGGAGATGAGCACAATGTGACTCCTCTAAAAACACTTCAGAGGGGGACCAGCAGGAGAGCATGTGATGAGATCCACCCCGTGAGATTCACACTCAGTGAGAGAGATGTGGCGGGTCTGGACTTAGTGGCTCTAAGTGGTGTTTGGGAGATTTCATTTCTGTCTGCGGCCTTTTGTGATGGGCATTCAGTTGCTGCTGTTTTCATTGGAAATACTCCTTGCACCAAACTTGTCCTCCAGAAAGACCCAAAGGATGCTCTATGCTTAGCTGGCAGGAGTCATTGTGTGCTTCATGCTCTGCTGGCAAGTGTTTGAGATCATGCTCTAGCACCAGCTCAGGATAACAGCCATCTTTGAGGAAGATAAGGAAAGAAATCACTCATGATATTGGTAGGTACATTTAAAAATATTTTTTCAGGCAATGTAACAGCTGGAAGCAACAAGCAAGAGTCGATACCGTATTTCTGTATTATATATCAACACCAAGGCTATTGGTAGTCATTTAAGATCCAGTGCCTAAGGCCATAGCATTAGTCATTTGAAATAGGGCCTAATGCTACCCTACTTTACACGTGCAGAAATTTTCCTAATGTCAATTATGGCTGCATGTTGCCTAACCAACGGCAGCATTTGGTGCATAAATTGTTTGCATGTCCTGTAATTTATGCTTTTTGCATTGTGTAAAAAAGCCAGCCACCTATGTGGTTAGTTGCAAAAGATCTTCTCCTGTAATTACCTTGATTGTTTATGCCACAGTAATGTTTACTTAGACATTAAGCAGTGTAAAAAGATTGTTACGCCCAAAAAGTGTAAATGGCAATTAGGAAATTTCATCAAGTGCTGAGTAAGATGGAATGTTTGTGACATTTTAATAATAGCCTTCGTTCTATTTCTCTGTCTTGTTGAAACACTTAGATGTCATTTGTTGTGGGAAATCTGTTTAGGGATAGCTCAGTAAAATCAGTATAATTACTGTGCAATATATAAAGTAAACAGCTCTCTCAAATGAATGATACATTTCCTTCGTAGTAAAATAAATTAAAAGGAATAAGATCTACAGATTATTCACTATAAAAATATTGTAAGTGTGTTGACACATACAGCACCATGCCTTCTCAATGATGTGGCAACAGCAAGAATAGCCATTAGCTAGAGAAAAACTGTCTGAACACAGATAGAGCACTTGCATGGAAGCACAGCCTATGGAAATTGCACAGCTGATGTGTGGCCTGGCATTCTCTGCTACTTGTATAGTGTGTTTTTTTGTTTGTTTGTTTGTTTGTTTTGAGCAGCTTTTGAAGTAGCAGGTTTTTGCTCTATTCACTACACAGTACTATTCACTATTTATTTTTAATTGATAGGATGAGATTCTTTGCCACTGTGCATTGGTAGAGCTATTACCAGTGGTACCACACCAGCCTGCACCCACAGATAATTTCATGATATATCTGCAGGATGTTGCCTATAATTTGTCCAGACAGTTGTTCCACAATTGGATCCTTTTTCTTGACAAAGTTTGTCTTAGGATCTCTGATCTACTTTACCAAAGGAGCTCTGCAGACCTAGATCCCTGGAACAGCATATATTAATCAGCTTGAAAACAGAACCAAAGCATTGAACTTGTAACAGATGTGGTATGGATGACTAAGAAAAGACCTATACATGGGGCATATCTGCTTATGGTGTCTCAAGCCAGGATTCTTTGTGTTGTTGTCATATTTAGGTGTAGGTATGGTAAGCTGTAGTACTCCCATTTGGAAAAGACAAGTACTCTGCCTGACAAAGAGGAGAGGCTTCTTAAAAAGCCAGAGAATGAAAGAAGTTCATTTATTTGGTGTCATTGACTCTCCATGTTTATCTACATCGCCATGAATAACATGGAGCTAATGGAAGGGACTGGAGAAGAGGGGAACTGTAATGTCTTGGGGACCTGACTGGGTGCTCCCTGCCGCATGTAGCTGAAGTAAGAAACAGTGAAGTATTTAACCAACATTTCTGATTAATAAGAATTCTTGATAGTGGTAGGACTACTATACCTTAAATGCAGTATTATCAAAGGAGTTTGGAACTGAGGGAAGTGAATGTGAAACTTCAGGGGAGGGACAAAAAAACCCAGAAGCTCCAAAAGGAGCTGCAAACAGCACAGTTAAGCTGCAAGCTTAGATGAAGAAGAAGTAAAAAAAGGAGCAATTAGGCAATCAGCTGAAGCATTTTTTTGAAAGTTTTAAAGGCTTCTGATCAGTACAGCACTTTGCACACACGCGTTGCTAAATGCATATAGGCATTGCTGAACTTTGCCCTAGGTAGCTCTTCGAAGGGTTTGGAAATCATGAGACATGTGGCACAATCTGTACATGTTTTCCTGGATGTGCTTTGATTCATGAGGGACAGTGAGTCACAGAGGGTGATGGCACACAGAATTGACATATTTCTGCATGAGTGTAAGGAGCTGTAAGTTTTAAATCATGGGCCTAAGGTGCTTTCTGCTTACATTTTTGGGAAGAAGACAGTTTATACTATATTGCATAAATATTTGTGTTATAAGGAATATTTCTGTTATCTTCATCTCACTAAAATAAGGTGTAGTTTGGAATGACAGTTGCATCAGGGGTTAGGTTCCTCAGCTACCGCTCATCTTAGGGTTAGGTAGTGCAACAACAGCTTTTAATAATCTTAAAGGCATTTAAGGACTACTTTTCTACTTTTTATTTCTCTCAGTCTCTTTTATTTTGAGCCACATACATCACATTCAATCAAACAAGAGCAAAATGGCTATTTTTGCCCAATTATAAGCCAGATGTGACTTACGTCATGAGATATAAGAAGCACTTTGGAAACATTCTGGCCTTTCTCTGCCATCTTTCCCACAGAAAGGAGAATCCGAGCCTGGCACGGTGATACATACCATTTGCTGTAATAGCACGCATCCAGCTGTTACAGCAACCTTTGCTTTGCTCTGCCATGCTTACCTTCCCTGAGGACAGGCTGCAGAGCCCTGCCGGAAAATGTGCTGACCCATACAATTGTACTGAGCTCTAACAGCAATTTCTTTTTTTTTTCCTTTCTACAAAAATCTCTGCTGGACACACAGGTTTCAGATGGTTTTCTTTAGTGGTTAATGCTATCCTTATTTTCTTTACACTGTGTCATCTCAGAATAGAAGTTGTCTGCACACTTATTTTTCCATAAGCTTCCATGTTACGCAAATAAATAGATATTGTGAAAAAATGTTAATTTTTTAAAACTTCTCTTTATTTTTACATTCAATGCACGAGGATGGACAAGAGGAGTATTCCTGACAAAGTATAAAGCCATATACTGTCCTCAAAATAGTTAAAAGATACACTGTTTAAGAGCTTAAAAAAGCATTTTCAGAAACCTTGTATTTCCAAAATTCCTCATTACAGAAAATCCAAATCTTGTTAGAAAAGTAGAGTTCAATGTCCTTGTGCATTAAGCCATATTATGAAAGTATGTAGGTGTTTTTCATCTTTAAGAAATCTGTTCCTGTGTTACTAACAAATCTTTATGTAACCTATCCATGGAGCCAATACCCTCTGTAATATGCAGTATACACAGTTACAAACAATTTTAAAAGTTATGTTACAAAATATACAGTATTTCCTTTTTACATTTTTATAGATAAACATTGCACAGTTTTCAAATATGTAATATATAACACAATCACATGAGCCTTTTTCTGTATAACTTACGAAAAAATCTGTACACTCAAATAATTATAAATAAAGTGTAAATATATTTAAGAGTATGGGGGAAAATACACCAGGACCTGTTGTGCTGTCGAGTGCCAAATAGAAGCCCATGTTGAAGTTTGCCTAAAACAATAGCACAATATGGCCTGAAGTTCATAAGCAGGCAGAGAGGAGAATAAGAACTGAATATAGCATGGGGAAATGTTACAATGAGGAATCACAAAGTACTGATATGTCTGAATGTAATTACTGCCCTGATTCTTTTTAAGACCTGCTTTTTCTCTGATGTTTTGCTGAAAGTTATTATCACTGTGCTTGATGACTTTACTTCAAGATGCAAAATAATGTACGTGTTTGAGAAATGATTAAAAGTGGATGAAAATGTTCTCTATTTCAACGGATGGTTAATGGAAATATGAGATAACTTTGAAAGAATTCTGGATATTTTGGGGGGGTCTGAAGAAACAGAGCATAGGAAATGCAAGCTGGCATTTAAAGAAACACAGATTGTGAAAGCATCCAGAATTGTAAGAATAAAACTAAGAACAGCTATTGAAGATAATAAAATTCCACTTAAAAAATCAGATACTGACAAAATTCTGTTCAAACTATATGAAGGAAAAGGAAATAATTTTTAAAATAACAGTTTGGCATAACTCTGCTCTCTGCTACTAAGCCCATAGAGAGCAGAACCACACCAAAACTAAGTGCTTGTGAAAATTCACTCTGGCTATAAAGCATTTTGTCACTGGCTTGCAACTATAGAAAAAGTCAGAATCTCAGTATGAATACAATTTACAAACAGATTTTAGGCAACTTAGTTTGCCAGTTTAAATGTCAGTTTAAAGAAGTAAAGGAAGCAATTTTCACTTCTAAAATGTACATACTTACCTGACAGCTGAATCCTGCTTACTGAATTCTAGAGCTTTGCAGAAAACAAACAACTATTCAGAAGTAACTATATTCTAGCAGCACTGAGTGGCTATACTAAACTAGGGGTCTTGTCAGCATTTCCATTTTGAATTTCATCTACAACTCAGCCATGCAAACTGTCTCTAAATGAAACTTGGCTTACATCCAGCCACCTGATTTTTTTCCTGGAGTGGTTGGACCCCAGATATTATCCCATACTTACTCATGTCTAAGCTATTGAAGGTCAGCAGAAGTACTAATGCTTCTTTGAAATACTCTTTTTCTGATGCTGAAATGACACATTTTGTCTTTCTGTGATTCAGAGCAGTCTAACAAGCACTTACTAAAACACCGGTAACAGTAAGATTTGAGCGCAGGTGGCTTCCCAGTAAGTTGTATATAATTACGCTACCTATGGATTTTCATTTGGGATTTGGATTGCTACATAAAATTGCTAGTAAAATTCACATTATCCCCAAAGAGGGTGGTTCAGAGCATTCAGTGAAGGTGCAGAGTGAACACTCCTTTCTCTCCAGTAAACATTATCGCGTAGGTCCCGCACTTGCTATAGTGCTGCTCTGCACGTTCCCTCTTCTGCAGCTCCAAAGCCAGTCTCCACCACTACTCTCAAAGACTGTTTTGTGGCTCAGTGAAATGGAGCCACAGCTGCCCACACATCTCTCAGCTTCAGCCCTGCTTTGGGTGGCTTTCTCCTCCCTCACACCAGCCACTGGTCCCCATTCCTGCACCATTCCTCTGTCTGTGCCACAACAGGTCCTTTGGGGTTATGCGGGTGACAAATTGGGGATGCCTATCTAGAGAAAGGAACGGCCACAGAACCACATCCCAAGTCCACCAAGCCCTTCAGCAGCCACCTGGTGTCTGCAAACCCAGTGTGTAACCTTCAGCAGGCAAAGGGAACAGCAATTACATTTAGGCCTTCAGTTTGAGACAAAAGATGACGACTCCCATTCCCAGCATTAAAGGAGACAGGGAGGGCTCAAAAAAATGGGCTTATGCATACCTTTATGCCATAGCAGGACTCCCAGACCTTCTAAAGGATATCCCACCATTTCTTTTTCCTTCACACATAGGGAACAAATTCTGTCCAAACTGGGACCACTATTTTCCTTTTTGACCACTGCAAACAGGCAAATGAAAATATTGGATTCTTTTTGTCTGTTTTTTTTTTTCTTTTCCAGAGCCTTATGGGTAAGATAAAGTGACTTTTGCTGAATAATCCAGCAGGTCAGGGAGGCTGTTTGACAAGCACATTGTTTGTTTTTTTGTTTTTTGTTTTTTGTTTTTAATTAAGTTTGAATTGCTCACCACTCCTTTCATGCCTCTGTTCATGGACTACATAGGGTTTCTTTAGTTTGCTACTGATAGCACTGGATGAATGTACCACACAGTAGCCCTCTATAAGCAGATCTATCCCTAGCTGTTCACCTGATCATAGATTTTGGGGGGACTCTGTCAAGCTTGTTTGACTCCATTCCTTGATGAGTGATATACCACTGGCTGCTGAAACGTAACAAAATGTTCACTCTGTCCTCAGTGCATTGTCCAAGCTGGTTTTCAAGAGCCTTACTGTCCTATGCTCTATCTCTGCTGTCATGCGTTGATCCACTACTATAAGGCTGTATTATTTGTGCCTGTTTTTTCAACACAAGCCACAGGTGGTGCCCTTCTTGCACCTCTTTCTTCATCAGCCATCGCAATGGTGTTTTCATAAACCTCCATAGTTTTTAGCTGCTTGTCTTTGGCACCCTCCTGTTCTGCGTTGACTTTGCAGCACTTGCAGAAGCCACAACAGTGTTTCCCGCAAAAGGAGAGCATAGACATAATCATATTGTCCCAGGGCTCGAGGGAGTGCAGCCAGATGGGTAGGAAATCCCAGTTTTGGAGCTTCTCAGGCAGTGAGTGTGGCTTCCTTGACTGCATAACGTTAATTACAATCACAGCAATACAAAGAGCAAGCAGGGGAAGGCAAACACCCAAAAGGACTGGCCAGCCTGCCAGGGACAGACCAAATATAAACAAAGGCAAAAGAAAGAAGCAGATGAGAAGATAAAATATAGCAAACCATCTGTACTTGGCTGTTACGGTTCCCAAGCTCTTGCTCATGCGGATTGGCAGCCGGGTAAAAGGCAGCGGGTAAAACAGAATAATCCCAGAGACATTGAAGAAAAAGTGGCACAGGGCAATCTGGAAGCAAAAGCATTAGAGAAGCTCAATAGCTAAAATGCCTTTAAAAACTCCTACCCACATAATAATAATTTTCAGTGGTGCTAAGACTCCATCGTTTTCCTTTCCTTGCTCCCCTCTCTGTTTGTTCCCATCCTCAATGCTATTTCACTGCAAGGCCTTTCCTAGTGTGGAGCAAAGACTCAGTAATACATCTTTCATAGTACAGATCTACTTCCTGCAAACAGGACACAGCATTTTGGAAACCTAGAGAGGACAACATACTTCCCAGGACTGGAGAAGTTTTAAAATGCAGCTTTTGACTGCAAGAGGAGTTTGTCAGAAATAAAGCCGACAAACCAAACAATTATGAGGAAACATGCCTGTTGTCAGGAAGGCATGAGAACTACATGAGAACTGTTTGTTAGTGAGTTCTGCATCCATAAGTTTTCCACCAAAAGATGGGAAGTGTCAATGAGATTGCATTCAGGCTATTGAGAAATTGCTAATGATACAAACCTGGGTTATCCAGAAATTAGCTAAAAGTTTATATGGCATTGAGCATAGTCTTGGAATGTGAGTTTTTCTGTGTCTTTTAATAAACACCTGATTAACATACTTCAAAATTCTTTATAAAAAAGTAAGTGTGAAGAGACACCTACTTCCTCAAGCTTTCAGAAGCCATTCAGGAGAAATAAGCATATGTGAACAAAACAGTAAGTTCCCTGCTCCAGTTGTCTTATTTTCCTTCTATAATTGTTATCAGACTAAAGCAAACATGGAAGTATAAAGTTTTGATTTTTAAAGTACATTATAAAAATAGCTACTTAACACAAAATCCAAGCTTGATCGAGATAGTATCTTCTCACGATTACATCTGTTTTATCTTGCCAGAGAACGATAAAATCACTACTGTAATTTTCTTTCTGCTTTTCCATGTTTGTCAATAGCTTTCATTGTGGCTAGTAAAAAAAGTGTGTGTACTATTCATAAAGAACACTAAATTATCCTCACTCTTTGATGTAGAGGGTTCATTCAAACATTGCCTTCTACCTGGAATGTCCTTTAGAGAAGGTAAATGGGCACCCAGGGCCAACCTGCCTACTTTTCTGAGCCAACAAGGAATTCAAAGAAACCTGCTCAGATTAGAAATACAGTGAGAAAGTCCCCATTCTCACTGCAGCATCTTGCCATCTTGTAGGTTTACAATCTTTGCCTAAATGACCAGAGTCCCTGTACACAGCACAAACAGAGTGAGGATACTGAGAAGGGAACTTACAGAAATTAGCAACCCAAATAGGGGATTTACTAAGAGAGTTGCCAGAGATGTGGGCACTGAATTCCAGGTTGCAAAGACCCCATGCTCAGGGGTCAAGTGGCCAACCTTGTCCGATTTCTGAATGAATTCATTCAAATTGAGCCAAATTTATGAAAGTAAGATTTCACTATATATCAACATTCTTGGAAGGTTTGATACAACCTTTTTGCTCTAGCTGTTAGAATCAATGAGCTGTCATTAATAGTACACACAAAATCAAGCACAATATCCATGTTCCAATATGGGATATTTGCACTAGAGCTAATTTTATCAGATTTTTACTCAGAAAGGTCACAATTTCTAAATGAAGTCAAAGAAGCATTGGTTTATACTGACCTGTAATGAATATTTTAATGTACTTCCTGGACTTGCTAAAGCTGCAAGTATAGCTGTTGTGGTTGTACCAATGTTAGCTCCTAAGGTAAGGGGATAAGAACGCTCAATGCTTATAACACCAATGCCTAAGAGAAAAGAAACAAGTTTGAGTAGTTCTGGAATGATGATGAGGATAAAACACAAGTATAAAGACTACAATGTTGATAGACAACTTACCAACAAGAGGTGTAATAGCAGATGTGAAAACAGAACTACTTTGGACAATGAAGGTCATACCAGCCCCTGCAAGCATGGCCAGGTATCCAGCTAGCCAAGTAAATGGAAATGGGAAATCTAAAAAAACAGAAGGAGGACACTATCTTTAGAAGGTATTTAGAAGATATAACATAGCAATGAAAACACTATTAAGCATTTAAAATGTAAATATATTGTTTGTATATTTTCTCATACACCAAGATTTTGGGTCACAGTTGGTTCTACTGCTCTAAATATACCCTGTTCTTTGTAGTCTCTTCCCAGAATTCCACCACTGGACACACTTTGACGTGAATACTAGACTTGGTACACCTTTGTCCTCACCGACTGTAGCATTTATGTTCTAATACAATTAAAAACCAGAAATGTTTCCATGGAGCTCAACACAGTGGCTTCTAAGTGTCTAGAGTGTCTTGGTTTTGGCAGTCAGGCATCCACTACATAAATCTGATTTTCAGAAAACACTGAAGACCCATCCTGCAAAAATCAGGTTATTCGTCCTAACTAGTTTCAGGTTGATCACCTCTAAAAATTCACTTGTTACTCTCGCAAAAAAAAGCTAAGCACGCTGCTTAGAGAAACTTGGTGGCCTGCAGATTTATGAGTGAGCTAAGAAGTCAGAACTTAATCAGCTGGGAAGACAAAGAGGAACACTGAGTAGATCGCAAACAAACAGTAGTGGCAACTAATTACTTTCTACTCCCTTTTTTGATTCAGTCAGTGGTCTTTGCCCAGGACAAGAGAAGACAGAATGGGGACCACTTTGCTGCCTTCCCCATTTCTGTGAGCCCTCTCTTTTACCACAATCAGATATATGCCAGGACTGCTTTTCCCTGCTACAGCTTCTAACCTTTCCCTTCATTCAAGGCAGAATGAAGAAGCAGCAGCTGAGTGAAAAAAAGTGTTTGCACAAAATGATTCCAGTATGGAAAATTACCTGAATAACACAGACACACACAGGAAGTACCACTATTCAGTCAAAAAAGGGCTCTTTTAGCTGCCCTGTCTTACTGAAGAGCATGTTAAAGAATGAAACAGAGCAAGTCAAGAAAATCGGACCATAAATCAGTAAAAACTTTTTTTTCAGCTTACTCTAGAGGAAACATGTAGGCCTTGCGCCAGAGCAGGCAATCACAATCTCAGAACTTCAGCACTATCTTTTGAAGACGTGAACATTACATTTCTAACAGCTAATGATTATACATAAAGAAACAGAGCATGGACTTTGGTCTCTGTTGCTGTTAATCTGCTCCCATTCAGAAGCAAGCTGTTAACTAATAGATTTTAAAAAGAAAGGAAATAACATGCTGAGAAGAAATGTTTGGAGGGGAGGGGTATATTTTGACTTAATACTACTTTCTTCAAACTATGCTATAATATCTGCCAGCATGATGCCAATAAATGTGTTCAGTGTTCTTGTCATTCCTGAACACAATCTTCAGGGAAAGCAGATAATTACCAGTGTTGATTGTCTTCTTGATTACGCTCGCCACCTGTCCTTTAAGCACAGAGTTTAATAGCTTAACGATCATCACCAAACAGGAGCACAGAACAAGCAGGGACAAAGCCAGAAGGATGAGACCAATGGCAAGATCAGGCAGGTTTGCTTCTGCAAAGAGATGCCGGCCTAAAAAAGAAAAGGAAGAGGAATCAGCCTAGCCACAGTCCTCCTTCTGACCGCAAGCCCAGCTACGGTTTTCACATGCTCCCCTAAGAAAATGGGTCCAAAACACACATGGTTTGAGGGGAGGATGAAAGGAGTGAAAATGCTGCCTCTCTGGTTGTATAAAAGCTATGTCTGAGAGGGGCAACACACAAGAGGGGCTCTTGTATAAATATAAAATTATAAAATATGCTTATAAAACATACAGTGGGCAAATGCGTAGGACAGGCTGGGTGACCTTGTGCAGCTTTGTGCAAGAGAGGGGAATAAAGGCTCAAGGAAATCTTGGTGCATTCCCAGCTGGGCTGGTGGATCAGCTCTTCCCCAGAGACGGCTGCGCACCTGCGAATGGCTGCTGGAAGTCCTCAGTGGCACACGTGGGATAGAGATATCCAAGAAACTGCTACAGCAAAGTAACACAAAGTCACCCGAACAGCAAGAGCAACATGATACTGAGGACCTCATTTACTGACACCAGGGAGCATAGAAAGAGATCCATGTACAGCCAGATACAGCGATGGTCTCAGTAACTCCAGCTGTATAACTGTAACAGAGCACAGGCTGCTCTGGCTGCACCCGCGGTTGTCCCACATATAAATGTACAAGCATGCATATACCTGTGAAATGGCCTGTTAACGCCATTAAAAAGTTACATAACTCAGTAAAGACACTACCAAAGGAGAAGCAGTTCTACTACTTACATTTACTAATATATTCTGTTTCAGATACATTTTTGAGGGTCCACGTCCAGTTTCCTTCAGTCCAGCAGAGTTCAGGAGATGTGCAGTTTTCTGAAGGTGGAATTGTGACATTCTGCAGGGTCTAAAGGTTGCCAGACAAAGCAGATAGTTCAATCAGCTACATCCCTTCGCTAAAAGCTCATGCAAAGTTCTCCTAGGTTTTTCCTGCAATCAAGCATTCATCAGCTGAGGACAGATTTGTAAGCAGGAGCCTAACTCGATGGTACCACTTTAATGACAAGACAAAATTTTTTGTGCTAATTACAATTATTATGATTAGCATTAGTATAACTGAGTCAAGCCTGAGTTCCCATTCATACCACAAAACACTCTTGCTAATAAGAGACCTAGCTCACAGCCCAGGCACATGATGTTATGCCGCTGGGTCCATCAGCCCTTTCGCAGATTAAGAAACTAGGGAACAGGTTGCTGGCTGAACTGCACTCCCCTACAACAACGGTTACCAGTCAAATGTACTGTGAAGCACACTGCTGAACAGGAGGTATCTTTAAGAAGAATTTCATTGATTCTCTTTTCCAGAAATGGGGTGAAAGAAATCATATTCTGTTGCTGGGCACTGCCTGTGGAGAGCCACATGCACTTTCCTCCTCTAGCTGATGCAGAATGATCCACAATGGGCAAAGCCAGGAGTGGAACCAGTGTCCCCCACATCTTCATTGAGGAGCCTAATCACTGGCCTACCCAAGCACATCAGCCTTTACAAATAAAACACAGTATTGCTTCTTGCTGTCTTGAAATTCTTCCAGATACTTTAGTTTCAAAGCAGGTCAACAGGTTTATTCCTATACTAACAAAAAAAAAGGGAGGGGGGGAGGACACAAATTTCTCCCTGTCATAAGTCTGTTTAATCACCCCACCAAGTTGAATTCAAAACTGTAGGTGTTTCATGTGTTCTTGTAATTTGACTATGTGCATGGGCAGCAGTTACATAGCCGCAATACAAACACATACAGAAAAACTGTATTGCACCTACCCTTTCTGTGCAGTTGCTTATCTTGTAAGAGTGGGGAGACTAGAGGAGGAGTGGGGAGGAAGGAGTGAGGCTCAGACCTCACTGGGAGTTAGGCTTTGCCTGCCAAAGTGCTAGCTGGGGAACTCCAAGCAGTACACGTGCATAAGCACGCTGCTTCACCCGAGATGAAATACCTCATCTGGGTAACCTGAGCAGAGCTCCATGTTAGTGCAGCTCCGCTCCTGGCACTATCTCCCAAGCTAGCGTTTCCCTGGCCATCCAGCTCGTCATTTCATAGGAGCTGGGCTCCTCTAAAAACCCAAGCACTTAATTTTAATTTCTCAGCTACGTGACCCTAAGTATCTTCTGCCTTGGGACTTTACGAATTACTTTTATTTGTCTAATAACAAGTGGAAGTCTCTTTAGAGATCCAAGGGCTATTTAATGCTCTAATTGTTAGTTAGCAGAAGAACACAAACCAAACACTTACTCCATAGTCTACCAAAATATTCATTAATGTCAATCTGAGCAACAGATGCCTTCAAGCTGCAGTGTTGCTTGGGTGAAGAGCAACAGGATTTAGCCCCACAGAGGCTTTGCCTGAGGGCAGTTTTCCAAGAAAGCTGAAATAACCAAGTGCCAGCAAATCACCCTGTCAGGCGTAAGCCCAAAGCTGGTTAGATCAGATAGATAAGTAGTGGGTGAAAAATGATTTTATTGTGGCCATATTGCAGAATTTTTCCACTTTCAGGGAGTCAGTAGGAGTATCAGGGTTTAAAGGCATTTGGATTTGAAAGGAGTGAAAGGCTTGGTTCCAAACTGCCAGCTCTGATAAGCAAGGGGCTGCATGGTACTAAAAGCAACCAGGTCATGCTCACCACTGGCATGACATGCTTGGTTTAAGTGGAGCAAAAACTACATTAAATTGTTTTCATTCTTTTTCTGCTGCAAAAAAATACTCATTTAAAAATCTAATTTCACAATCCTATAATAAGGAGTGTCAACTACAGATCAGTGATACATTTCCTGAGGAGCCTAACAACTAATTTAACGTACTACTCACCGTGTTAGTTTCCGTTACGCACCAAATCTTTACCAGGCTTTTGTTTTTTGCAGATTCATCATTTGTAGCAATTGCATTTATTACTGATTTATCAAGCTAAAGGGGTTAAAAAAAAATCATTATTCTAACTTGCATCACATATTTCTGCTCACCTCTACTCAGATAACTCCCTTCGGAAGCAAGATGCCTGCTCAAACATGCAAGGTCTACATGACCATCTCTGTTGCTGGGCCTGCTGCCCAACTGGGAGGGGATTTACTCACAGAGAAAGGTACCGCTCTGCACACACAAGCACTCATAATATGCCTCAGTCTCCTCAAATCACCTGCCCCCCCATCTTACCCACCCTGTTGAAACAACTACACTGCCACTTCTGCCTGACTCTAAGTGTTTACTGTCATTTATTTGGAGCTGTGAGCTCCTCTGGTCTCCAGCTGCCCCTCCAGAGTGGTGTGAGTTTCCAAAAATTTCTGTGTCATCTCTTCGAGGCCTGTGCAGATCTTCTTGCTATGCTAGGGTGTCTCAAATATCTGCCAATGTCTAGGCAACAGGTTGCCATCCCATGTGTCTGCCTTCAATCTGCCTTCCCAGTCCTCCTAGTTAGGTTTATTAAGGTGAAATTTGGGGGAAATAGAAACAGGAGATATGGAGCTGTGGCTTTATGAAATGTGAATAAAAGAAAGAATCCATCTGCTAATGAGCTTTAACCCCAAGGACCCAGAGAAGTTTGACTAGTTGTAACAACCAAATAAGCAGTTTCAACTGAAGTGAGAGAGAGCCTACCTCAATGATAAGCTTTGTAAAAGGGTCTGTGATAACTTTTAGTAGCTCAGGGGCATCATCGCCACTTTCAAGATGAAAAGACTCAACTATAACATTGGTGAGATGGTAAAGATAACCAGAAATAACTTCGATGGGCAGCAATGCAAACACAGCAAGCCAGTTAAAGAAATCATGGATTGTAGCTCCAGCAAAGGCCCTGCAAGAGGAAATTAAAACACAGAGCTGCTTTTAATTGAACAACATATGCACAATATTAATTAGATATGAAACCACAGGGGTGAGAAAGAAGCCCATTTCAAGATGGGAATTATTTCATATCTAGGGTCACAGAAGAAGACACTTGCTTTGTTACAGAGCACTAATTTTTCTGCACAAGGTGTCCAAGTGAAAGAACCAGCCAAGGGACTGAAACAAGACGAACTAGAAAAGACAAAACAAAGTAATCCATTACAGAAGACTGCCAAGACTACTTGACTGACGAGTGAAGTCGTTGTACAGCCTCCATCTGTTTTGCCTCTCGCCCCTTCTTCTTGCGTATGTAATGCTTAACCAGCTGTCGCCCCAGGAGCTGTTCTCCCTGCCCCGTGCAGGAAGATGCTCTTTGTAGCCCTCTCACGTGTTCCTCCAAACCCCTACTGTACTTCTCCCTCCCAGATTCCTTTCCATAGCCTGGACAGGCACAGCTGTTGCATCAGGGCAATCTTTCCTTGTTCTTAATAGCTTCTTAGAGTCCTCTTAGTTCTGTGCAATCTGCCTCTATTTGTTTTACAATGTAACTCCTCAAATCAAGTGCTGTGAAGGAAGAGGAAACATTCCTTGAAATGCTAATCCTGTAACTTTGGCTCCCAATGACAAATTGCTTGAGGGGGAACATTCAGAGCAGACCAGCAGAATTGACAGTGCTACCACAGAGAAAATATTTTAATCATTAATGGTCACCGGGTTTTTTTCCTTTTTTGCTGCCCAGATAATAATAAGCTACTTTGACACTGCCATTTAAGTGACAAAGACTAGCAAAATGAAAGATTCAGGACAGTAAAACTCAGAGAAATATGCTTTTGGCTAGGTGCATTTCATATGTCTGGTTTTGTCATGAATAACAAGGTACCAAAGTCTCATATCCCTCCCAAGTTTACTGCCTATCTCCAGTAAGCTATAAGCTCTCTCAGTATTGCTGTCAAGTGACAATCTAAAACTTGTCACGTATATATTTGATAGTGGAAATATTAATTTCCCTATGCTTATCAGATCTTCCTTACTGTGAACTTCAAAAACCTTGAAAGTTCAAGGTCTCTCTTAAGGATAGTAAACAACAGGTCAAAATTAGTGTAATATTAACTTTCTGCACAATCCTCCCATAATAGATAACGAAAGGTAGGTGGAATAGTGGGAGCAGTTTGAAAATTTATCTTTCTGTGAGAGCCTATTAAAAATGGCAGACTTACTTACAAAACACAAACCTTTTAAAGGAACCCAGTATGCTTTTCTTCAATTATATGAAGCCATATATCTATACAGCATTATACTTTGACTATAATGGCACATATGTGAGGAATGATGACAACTTAGAACTTGCTATCCTTTCAAAGCTGATGGTTTATGAAGCAGAATATTACAGAATTGCCATCATTATTTCTGATGGCAAAGCAAAATAGGACCTGTTTTTCACCTTCATTGAGATAAGTGGTAAAATGCTAAATGACTTAAATTTGCTGCATTAATAGGTCATTAAAGCTGCTTTAGAAGTCTGCTTGCAACTTTTCTAACCAGACATTCAAATTTTGGACAACAGAATGGCTGAATGGCTGTAATAGTGACAGGGAATACAGACGAAAATAAGCTTTCAGAGCCAGAGTTTAAGTACAGTACCTTCTAAATTCATTCCTGTCCCCAGCTTGCATAAGTGCCACAATTGTGTTTGTGACCGAAGTGCCAATGTTCGCCCCCATTATGATAGGAATAGCCGATTGAACAGTCAGCACTAGAAAGCAGAAAATGAAGCACTGAATGAAAGAATTAGAGCATCAGCAAACTATTTGGTCTAGTGAAAATTAACATCTATTAATGTCATAGGGACCATGATTTCCCTTGACACCAGTGGGATTAGGCACTCTGATCCAGATATGTTTGCTTTAATACAGCCCTATGGGAAGGTAGTACCAGCCTGGTGACCCTCACTGAACCTGCAGCACATGGTTATCTCCCTTCACTGCATGGTAAGGGACCAGATTAAGAGAAAGTCTCTTCTTTCCCAGGCATTATCCTACTTATTGCAGAATTTTGAAATGATGCCACAAAAACAAATGACGTTCAGTAACTGGTTAACATGAGGAACATATGCAGATACTTCAAAAGCTAATGCATTCAATGCCAAAGGATCCAATGCTTTTCATTACAGTTATGGACACCTTTTTCTGCATGGCATTCATTTTAAAAATTCTTTTATAATTTGATATCAGAGCAACAGCTGTGAAAATCTTTTCCTGCAGTCCTGATTCTCATACCCAAAGTTTCTACAATTTCAAGAAAGGTGGGGGTGCACCCTGCACCATGATTTACGGGTGATCTCTAGTAAGATACTGTAACCGGACTTACACGTGGAGGACACCATGCTGACCACAATAGATGAAGAAGTGCTGGAGCTCTGGACCATAACAGTCACCAGAACCCCAATCACCAATCCTGCAACTGGATTAGACAACACGGAGTCATCTTGAAAAATGTCCCCTGCTGCTTTACCTATGAAAACATATTCTTAGAGTCAGGGAAGTGCCAGGTAAAATTAATAGGAATTAGCAGAGCATTTGATTAAAGAACATTCAACCATTTAAAATGATATGTATGTGGCCATGCTCTCCAGCTGAAAGATGGGACAAGGTGAGGTGGCCCAGCGATCTTAAATTCAGGTCCTGAACTCTCAGCTTCTCAGATATCAGAGAATATTTTATATTCTTTCATTTCAGCAACTGAAAAAGCTCTAGTGAGCTCTGCAGAGAACTGTATATAACCACTGCCATCAAAGGAAAGACTATAGAATTCAAATACAGATTCAAATGCTATTCTATTACTGCCTTAATGTTTTTGGTTACTACCAAAAACTACTTCAATAATTCTGAGTAAGTCAGTGCCCATTTCTGTTTCTATAGTTTTTTGTGGTGCTAAAAATCCAGAATAACTACACAGAAGCCCACATATTTCTCTGATTGCCACCTCTGAATCCATGAGCAAAATTTCACTCTTGGAGATAGGTAAATATAAAAAAATACATTTCAGTAGTTTTTATTTTCAAAGGATTTTTGAGGCATTTCAGTGCTGAATGCTTTGATCAAGGATGCAATTTTCTTATTTCTTCTTGTTGAAATGATTTTCACATGAAGCAGATTTATGCACAGGTGTGTTTGTGTGAACTGTCACTAAAGTATCAGGAACTTCCTAAGAAGTCCAGGCCAATAATCCCTAATGTCAACAGCACTTTGGAATTTGAGAAACAAAGGCCCCTTTCAAGGAAGGTCAATCTTCAATCAGAAATGCTTCTTTCTGAATCTATATCTGCATGTATAAATCTATTAAGTACACTCTTGAAGATGGATGCTTCTAATCTGGTCACGCAGATGAGATTTACTGTCTTGTTCATAGTTTATTCTTGATATTTTAGAAGTATTTTCATACCTCCTACCAGTTGAAAAGCAGAACTCAGCACATCCAGGGAACACACGAATAAGTAGAGTAATCCAAGCAAGATGATAAACTTTCCTATCCCATACAATACACGGATGATTTTCCCTTTTCTATCCAGTTCTGCAAAACAAATAAATTATACATAAAAATGTGTTTGATGTATCCGGTGTTCTCTTTGGAACAGTTTAGCGCTTCAGCAGAGACCAGGGAGTCAAGGACAGTGTTGTGACCCTAGTGTGTGATTAAACACAAAAGAATGTTCTTCTTAATCAAATTTTAACTAACAAACCATCACAGTTAAAAGCTTTTGATACAACACAAAGGCTTTATGAAATCTGAGATTGACACTTGGTTTTACACATCTCTCCTAACTCAGTAAAGAAGAACTAATTGGAACCTGAAAATAAGATCATATTACTTTTGGATCATTTTCCATATATTTCCTCATGCTTTAAGTACAGTCAGCAGCATGATTTCCAGATTCTTTTTATCTGAGCAAATGTAATATTTTACCGGTGGGGAAACTGACACAGGGAATGTAAAGCCTACATCTGGAAACCTGAGCACTCAGATCTGATATTCAGTTCTCCAGAATCTATCACTTCAGAAAAACAATTAGACAAACAGAGTGGAAGTGATGAAAAAAGAAGGTAACTTGTACACTGAGAAATGGCTACCTGACCACTTGACCCCAGTGTCCTGCAGCTCTGGCAGAGCCCATGGGTCGTCTTCTTCTGGCCTTGTCTCATCTATCAAGGCTATTGTGGAAAATGCAGGTTGAATTTCCCCTTTATTTCCAAGTGAAGCTACATTGCCTGATGAAATAGAACATAAAAAAAAGAATTAATTATCTTCAATCTTCCCCAAGAAGCCCCGAACTTGCATATTCCTGTAACTCACAGGTGAGCACACATTACCTTTATGATTTTCTCCTTCTTTTCCAGGCATGTTCTGGTTTTGTTTGGAAGAATCTCCTATATAATTATTGGTTTCAGGCTTTTCCACCTCAGGCCAAGGAGCCATGATCTGTGACTAACAAAGTAGCGCTCATTAAAGTAAGTGTGTGTGCAGCCAAAATATTCAACTCGCAACAAGGTATGCAAGAAACATGATTGTTTCTAAGAGAAAAAGAGATGGAAATGGAGTGGAAACAATTTGTCTTTGAACACAGTTTTTTTTATTACTCTTTACGAATTATTCCTTTATTTGTGAAATTGCTATCTCTATTATTTACAGAATCACACAATTGATTTATTTGTGCAATTTACACAATTTTTAGAAATTATTTCCATCTCATGCTTGTATTTTTGTTTAATTTTAACTGTCATGAAAGCAAAGATTCCACTGCTTTCCAAACCGTATTTTATTAATTAATTTTATCTCCTTTCAGCAAAAACTCAGATGACTCTTCTACTTTTTCCATCCTCTGGTTTTAACTGACCTCTTGTACCAAAGTAGGATTTCAATATACAGACCCTAGCAAAGAAAGTTAGAAAATTCTTCCCTAAAGTCTTGCCTGATCTGGGCTATGCATGCTAAAAATAATCTTCTTGTTGCTTTTACTGGTTCATTTTCATGGTAACATAAAGGGGAATGTGGCCCTAGATAAGTTGAAGGAAGTCCCCAGAATTTCAAGTACCTCTTGCCAGGATCCGTGCTGAACAGCTGGATAAGGGTGTGATTAAAAGAGCAATGGCCCTTTGCGAGTCTGCCGAAAACGCCCATGGTTGATGCTGTAAATGAAGCTGAAATAGCAGTAGCACCAGTGGGAAACTTCTGGCTCACCCATTCATTGCGGGTTCTGTGCCTGAACCTCTTCCTTCCTGAGGTTCTTTGAGCACATTTGGCAGGTTGGGCATTACATGCATCATAATATTATTCAATAACATAAAAATTATAAATCATGTGGCCAAATCTTGCTGACCTAACAAAAGCACAGGTAAAAGTAAACGTAACAAATCTAGCCCAGGCACAAGCAGAGGAGATAGCTATTTCTTGAACCAAAACCTGGAAAAGCCATAATATTTACTTGGCCAATGTTGGGAGCTAGAGGGAGGGACGTGAAAGGGGAGCAAGGAGACCATGGGGAGCCGTGGCAATGTCATATTTCCATCCTGGACTGTTAACCTTTAGGGCAGGCTTGTAAGGTGGTTCGCTCAGCCAACAAGACTGAAAATTCAGGGGAAGGGATTGGAGAAGGGAACCCTACCCAGAAGAGCCTCACCCTCAGGTCTGCCTGGCAACACACAAATTAGTCTGTGCTGCTGGCAGAGCTTTGGCCTCTCCTGCAGCCAACACGTCTAGCACTGGTGGGGCTGAACCAGTGAGAGAATTTGTGTCCAGCCTCCAAGAGCCAGGATTAGAGTGGGTATCATGCTCCTGTAAACAAGGTTCAACTATGTTTAGCAGCCATTGTAAGGAAGTGTAATTAATCATTCATCTAATCATGATCCTTTATGTGGCTGATGTTGAAAACGTTTTGTCCCTGCCCACATCAATAGCCACACATCCTACTCCTGCGTTCAACTTTAGCTGGGAGACATGTCGCAGACAAACACTCATGTCTTACTGTAACGAAGCATGCTATTGATTTATGGTCCTCCACGGAGAAAAGGATTTCTCCCTTTCCACACTAGTAGGAAAAATTATTCTGGAATCCCATTAATAAAAACTGTGCTTTTATACACCCATTGTCGGTGGCATAAGATCCATAGCAACTCCTAAGATATGCAGAGGAAGATCTCAAAACAGATGGAAGAAAATCACTCTTACTTGTTTCAACAAGATTTTGCATTTGCTTTGAGCAAATTCTTATATTTTCATCTGTGCCAGAACAACCTCCAAGCCCCACCCATACCAGAACACCACAGTCTTGTTAAACAAGTTGCATTTACGTATGTTCAGCATTTAAAGAGCTCCATATAAAAATAACTGCTCAGCATAGGTGCTTAACCGAAAGGCAACCATGAACATTCATTGGAAATTCAGATGTGAAGCTGCATTGGCAACATATTCCCACCATGGAGAGATGCAGAATATACTGAACAATACCAGCCTGAGAGATGCCAAAAGCTACTTTAACAGCTCTTCTGTTACATTTATATTCAGCGTGGAAATGAAGGATTCAGCCTCCATCATTACAGAATGGAAACTGAACTGATGCATTTGCTAGAAAAAACAAAACTTGAAAACTTCAGTGGAGGATCTACCTCTGTTTCTCCAAAATAAACTCTCTTCATTGAAGAATTTAGCAATACATATTTTCACAGTAAGTGTCTCTGAGATTCCTGAGGTACTCAGGATCCCACAGGTACGTCATGTATTATTATTACTTCTGTTTTATGTGCTAAATACACTAGAATGAGAATTGAGCACCTCTATGAAGGAAGCAGATGTTCTTTGTAAGTACATATATAAAACTATTCATGTGAGTCCTAATCAACCTCTGTTTTGGCAAGGTAGACTTGAACACCAGAGGTCCTAATCATATTTGCCTTGCGTATATGGGCTTGCAGTGGTATTACAATTCTGTGTGATTGGCATCAAGGACTGATGAAAATAGGATCACATAGATCCCTGAAGCATTACAAAGGCTGTCAACTTTCTTCAGATCCCAACTCTTGTTAAATGAAACAGCTGAGGAGATAATTTACAGCCACCTGATACTCTGGTTGTTAAGAGTCCTAGCCTCAGCTACTTGCTGTTAATTAATCTCCATGCTACACGGATAATCTACATTCTGAAATTTTCCCTCAGAGAATTTTTTCTTTCCCCAAAGACAGACATCAATGTCTTGAAAAAAATATTCAGAAGAAAACTGGGATGCTGCAGCAGAGCAGAACAGTGGGATGACAAAGCTTACTGCATCAATTCCTGGCCCCTCGTATGAGCTGCAGCTTTGGAAAGGCTAATGTCAGATGCAGTAGGAAAGACCAACATCACTCTGTGCAAGATGTAAGTGACTATGCAAAAGGCAACAGAAAAGGGAACCAAGACCACGGTCCTAGCAGTGGTTTACTTCTGAGCACTGTGGACATAACTACGCTGTGAAGGAACATGTTAGAGAACGGGCACAGGATGGGCCTGTGACTGCCCGCACCGCAACGAGGAGCTGGCTTCAGCGGGACCCACCAGTCTGGGTCCAAACAGCGCATGGCCACAACTGCTGGGTGAGATGCCCCAGGCGATGAGCCCTGCCTGTTCCCGTGCCAGCTTGGTGTCTCTGCACCGCACTTCCCGCGCTCACTGGTGGGGAGCCATGCGGGATGCCTGCACCAGGGCGTAGTCGGGTAGCTCAAGTCACCGGCACTTTGAGTATCCACCTGTTCAGACATGTGCTGAAATGGGAGCCACTTCCTTCTGACGGTGGCAGGTCAAAATATTCTATGCATATTGCAAAGGACTGAAAGCTAACGCCTGTGCAAACTGTAATCCAGCCTGTTTCAGCAACTGTCACAGCAAGGTCCCTCACGCCATCCCGCACCGCGTGCTCCTTTTGTTGTCAGTATTGTCTTTCCTCTCCTTCAGAAAATGCTAACTACCTGTGACATCCTTTCTAACTAGAAAAGAAACTGAAGCGTCCTGCTCCTAAGAGGGAGATAAACAGAAATCAATGTAATTCAAGCTATGGAATAAAATGTGAGATATAAAGTCGAAGCCAAAGTGGGCTCCCATGATTTTCATAGCCATATTCACTCCCTCACTGCACCATTCTTCAGAGTTGAACACTCTGGTGAATTATCTGAGCAACACTAGGTGTCATCCAGTTATCCTGTACCGCGTTGCCGAGTGACTCACTGAACTGCTACAACGTTTTCTCTGTTGTAGGGCTAGACTTACAGTGCTTTTCAATTTTGTATCGGAAACAACTGTAAATCTACCAATTTTGCTGGACAACACAGAATATAAGCCACCATTTGCATGTGTCTGCATGGTATTGTTTGTACCCCTCCACCCGTGACAGCTGGCTGAAAGGGCAAGTTGTGCCTGAAATATGCAGTATGAAGCAGTAAGCCTTAAAGAAATCTAACTTCTAGGGAAACAGACAAAGTGAAATCAGGATGAGGTGAAATTTCTGGAGAAAATAGCAGTATTTTCAAATATAACTGGCAATAACTGCAGCAAACACCAGCGTGACCATACATGCAGCTGGAATTTTTTTCCAGGTTGCTCAAGCAGTCCTGAATCAAGTTTCGGTTTCAGCCAGACTTCTCTCTCTTCCTCTCTCTCTTTCTTTCTCTCTCACTCTCTCTCTCTTTCCTCTCTCGCAGAGTTTCTACACATACACATCTCTTTCTTGTCATTCACCACTGTGCTACAGGCTTTATGTGAAAAAGGGATTTATCAACTAATCTGATATCCAGCTGTACAAATTGGTAAATATGAATATTTATCATGCATACTTTATAGGAATAAATATATAGCTACATAGCATTCCTTCTTATATGCACTTTGAAGAAATACTGATTTTTTTCCTCAAAATGTGTCATTTCAAACACAGAAGCAAACTATGCAGAGATGAGAGGGAAGAGACTCTTAGCCAGCACAAGTTGATTTAGTTCCTTTACATCAGCTGATAATTTTGCCCAAGAACCTGTTCCTTTGCAGCCACAAAGCCCCAAGAGCAACCGAACAGGTAACAAGTTAAATAAATGCCAGCAATGATTCAGCCTTGCTAGGAGCAAGTCTTGTCTTTGCTCTGGAACCATCCACTTCCTTGGGGCTCTTTCTCTGAATTAGTCAGCATGCTTAACCAGGACATAAATTTCCAACTAATGCTGCAGTAAAGGAAAAAACAGCTGCGTGAAAGCTAAAAAAATAAGTATTGTACTCACTGTTTATTCCTTCTGATCCCTGAGACTTCTTTCTCACAGCCCTGAATCTAACACATGGCAAAACTAAAAACATAGATAAAACAAATAAAAAAACACATTTCTAAGCTAGTGTAGATAGAAAACAAATCCCAAACATTAATTCTTGCATTCACAAATAAGTAAAGCACCAGACACTGCCTCTTAAGAGCCAAAACCAAAACTATGTCAATAAACTACTTCAAATGTCTAGTAGCTATCTAAATAAAACAAGAATTACAATTTTTAGAAGAAAACAGAAAAGTTCCCACCAACAAAGAAATAAAATAAATCAGACATCTTCCCCACCCCTCACATGAGACACATAGTAAAGAATCTAAAGAGGAAAAAATAATGACATTAAAAAGACTTACTGATCAAATGGAAGAGCTGCTAATAAAAGTTACTGAGATACCAGTTGATTCCTGTCTACTGTCACATTAGTTGAGCTAACCACATTAGACTAATGTATTCCTTTTACCGCAGTGTATCAAACTGAATTAGCATAAGAAAATGTTTCCATCAAGAATAGCCTGACACTGCCATAGTGCTGCACATAGACATTACATATTATATATGCTAACACATGAACTGGCAGTATTTCCTTCCAATAATGTTTCATTAATCATATCCTAGACATTTTCCAGTATCCAATACCACTGAATACCATGACTTAAAATCTCACTGCTTTCTAATCCAAACAATAGTTAAAAGAATACTTCCTTACGTTATAGGCAGTTATTTTATCTCTGGCTACTAATGTGTTTATTTCCTCTGTAGTTAGCTTTAAAAATAAATCTAGTTATTGTAATCTAGTTTTTGTACACCTAGTCTTTGTAAAAAAGAAAAAGAAAAAAGAAACTAGTGCAGTATGTTTTTTATAAAATCCTTAAAAGGTAGATGCAGTTGAAAGAGCACAAGCCAAAAATGCTGACAGCTGGCTGATATTTCACGTGCCACTCCAGCTCCCTACATCAGCTCTCTCTGCTGCCATTTCTAGAGCTGCAAAAGCCGAGCTCATGATTTATAACCTAATCAAGATTAAAAAAAAAACAAGCAGACAAACAAACTTTGTCTTAGTTGCTTTTACTTACCGCTTCTTTCTTCCCAGGCAAGAGAGCGAACGGATCAGCTGGGCAGCCACTGAAACCTGCAATATATATAGACAGGTGTTGAGCAAAGTTTGCTTTCATCACTACATACTAACATTCCTGTTTTACAGTCCAGAGGCACTGCCTACCTGCAGCTTAATGATCACAATCAACCTTTTTTTAGCAGGAGTGGGCAGCAACCAAGAGTGATAAAACTATGGGCTGTTTCACACTTCTCACATTCTAGGAAATGTCCCATCAGCATTAAATGAGAGTTACTAACGTGTTCATGGGAATGCTATGGAACGGCTTGTTCCAGCCTAAAAAAAAAATGCAGTCCGCCTGATCATTCAATAATCTCTTTTTCCCAATAATAAGTTTCAAAAAATATTTTGCAATCTCAAAAGCCTGTCAAAAGGCTGTGATGAAGATGTAATACTGTTATTTGTCTGTTCAAGTGTCTATTAATCTGCCTAAGAAGAGAAGTGAAGGAGAATCAGATAAAAAGTGGTGTAAGTAGGAAACACGTAAGAACTTCTTTCAGAACAGAGGATGGAGTTTCATTCTTATCAGTGCTCAGTGTTTACAATTAAGGAGAGCTCATTAGCATTTTGGCTGTGGATCTCCTCCTAAATGAGATTTAAAGAGCACCCTTGGTAATTGTATTCAGAATGCTAACAGGGAAGAGGGCTAGCCAATAAATAGATGTGTTATTCAATAAATCCATATGATATTACAGATTAGACCCCCCCAAAAGTCACTGGCACTACTGACTGTTCTCCTGCCGAGCCCAATGGGGCTTTGGGGGACTGTGGTAGGCACCGTGACTTTATTCTCTTTGAACTTTTACTGTTTCAATGTGCAGGTTATACCTAGAAAATGAGCTGTAAAACAGCAGCTTAATCAGCAGCTCTGCTTCACCTGTGTGCATGCAGACATATCTGCCAGTGACTTAGTAACTTGGTGAGAAAGAGAATATCGCAGCTTTTTGCGCCTTTCCGCCAGCAGAGACTCCCGGCCCCGGGAGCTGACTCAGAAGTTGCTCTGCACATGCAGCAGCGGCGGCAGGGCTTGCTAACCACTTGCTGTGAAGCCGCTGCGAGCCCGTCCGCAGGCGCGCGGCGTGGTGACAGAGCCGGCTGCGGTGGAGCTACTGGTGTATGACCAAACACCGGTACGAGCTGTATTATGGGCGATGCTGAACCCAAGGACAAAAGCGCCAGACGCGACTCACTGCTCCCAGCCGCAGTGTGCGGAGGGCTGGCTATGAGAGGGAAGCAAATCTTTTCCTGTGAGAAGCTGAGAAGGGTCTGAACTGGAAAGTAGTGGCAGAAAATGGACCCTAAGCCCACCATGGTGATTTACAGGGTCAGTTTTCTTAACGAAAGTGTACTTTTACATTACATACAAAAATAGTAGTTTTAATCGATGCCCTACCTGTAGCAAATCAGGTGAAGCGTTTACCTGAGGATCCTCGTGTTTCTCTGAGCTGTGCTTATCCCCTTCTGAGGCACGGCTTGCGAAGTCGGCCCCGGCGGTGAGCGGGTTATGGGATGTGCATGTTCCGAGCACACAGTTACGGTTCAGCCAGTGCGCCGTGACGTCTTGCACAGCACTTCTGTTCCAACACACTTCATTCCAGTTGCTGAGCACAATCCTGTGCACTGACCATATTAATATTTTAGGAAGGGAACAATCCCCAATCAGAACCATCCTGTTCCCCCCCCAAAAAACCTGTAGGAAGGAGAAACCAGTCACTTACACGGAGGCAGGCAGTGTCGGGTCTGTGTCCGGCCGGCTAGGGCAGTCCCTCTGCGGAGTCATTCGGGAGAGCCTCCACAAGCAGCCCGCAACGCTCATTCCCGGCCACGAGGGATGGAGGCAGCCCTTGCTCAGGACCGGGGCAGACGAGGCTGAAGGTCTCCCCAAGGCAGCCAGCAAGCAGAGCTATAGTCCAGAGTGCTGGCTTTTCATTCTTCATGAATAGGAAAGACTCAAAAGATGGTGCTATTAAGGAAGAATAACCCAGTGTTGCCCCCGCCCCCTTCCCTGGAGAGGGAACATTTAATAAGACAAAACAAGCAAGCAAATTTCAAGGGTCATGATTTCCTATCACAAAGTTGCTGGATTACTCTGCAGCTACTTTAAGTCAATCTATATCAGTCTAAAACCCATCTGAGATAGTCTGGGATTTAGCAGGAGATGTGGTCACAGAAAATGTCTCAACCAGAGTGAGAAAAAATTCCTGGCATTTGTAAATGCTGTGAGAGGTGAACTCTGTCCAGCCGCTCTTACGTGCGGCAAGAAGTGATAGCACAAACAAGAAACATCTCTCCTTAAAGACCTCCAAGCTCCCTTACAGCTTGCCATCACTGTTGGGAGACTTGCTGTGAAAGTGTCAACCCTATTCATCTCCAAGAACCAGACCCTGTTACAGTAAATCAAAGGTAACTCATACACAATTAAAATACTCAAAGGCAAATAAAAGAAATAGCCATCTATCCTACAAAGGTACAAGATCAGCCCAAGATATATATTCATTAACAGTAATATTCACATGATCAAATTTGGTTTTTTAGTAGATACAGCTTCAAAAGACAGCAAGACGCTCAGCTCAGATCAGGGGGGGAATTATTTCTCTTCCAGTTTAATTTAATTTTCAATGTCCCACAAATCCAAGCAATGCACAGCTAATCACTTACTGTGTTCTCAGGGTGTTGAAACTAAAAAACAACCACAGGGCTCTTACTAAGGAGCCTGTGTTTGGAAATGACATTGCCCATTTTAACTTGTTTATAAACCTTGACCAAAATCTAGTTGTCTGCATCTGTGAACTGTATGTACATGGTTTAAATTAGCCTTTTTTCTTCTGAATATGTAATGCCACAAAGCCCTGATGGCAAAAGAAAGAGATGGTGCTGATTTCAGTATGATTTACAGCTAGAACCGTAATTTGGTTAAAGACTTACCTCTAATCAGCTGAGAACATCTTCCGTTGTTCAATTACCTGGAAGAATTTAGGCCCTAGTTTTCGCTACCATCTGAAAAGTACACTACATTGAAACATTTTAACAATACAGTTTACTAATGAAAAAGCCCAGTCAGATATATTTGGTGAATATTAAATTCCACATTGATATACATCTGGGTATGCAGTAAGGATCAATATTTGTAGCAGATTCTGTGCCTGGCACTATATAGGACACTCTGATTTCAGAACAGAATGTAAATGACACAACTTTGTAGCTGATTAATCCATTTATTTTCCATTAAGAAGTGTAAGTTTGTCTTTGAAGCTTCAATGCCTACAAATAAAATGTCTGAGTACTCCTCTGCTTCCGGTGGCTGTGACTGCAACGCATCCCGGGAACACTTTATTTTTTGACCAGTGTTTCTACTGTACTCAGAAACAGTAACTCCTAGGACTACTTTAACAGCAATAGGAAAACACAAAATTAATGGATAAAGAACTGAATCCCATTGCAAAGTATATATTGCATTGTATTAGAATCCTATTCATTTCATTGTCTCTCACGTAAAGATACGCAAAATAATTAGTGGAATTATTGTAGTTAACATGCTTCCAGAGGTGAGTAACAAAAAAAGTCGTAAAGAGGCCGTGTTCAACACGGTCTGTGCCAGGGAGAGAAAGGGGAAATACAACATGAAGTGAAGGAATCAAGAAGAGAAAAACTACAGGAAGGGCCTTCACAGGTAAGAAGGAAAAGTATTTCAAAACAAGAAAAACAGTTTTTATGAAGGAATAATACGGTCAATAATATTAGACTGTTTTGTTTTCTAATAATTGAGGAGTTCCTTCGCTACAGAACCAGTTTATTTTCATTACAAACACAACCTCAGATGTTTCTGTCAGTAATGACATTATTGCGGCTCTTCTTATAAAGAACCCCCACAAATACGATGCAACAGTTGGTGGGGTTTTGGTCACATCCTCCCAGATAGCTACTTTTCCCATCCGGTGGCAAGAAACTGGCCCAGGCCTGTGGGGAGACACCAGTCATTCCCATCCCGCTCTCAGGGAAGCAGCCAACAACAGACACAGACTGAAACGTGGCAGGTGTAAAATAGCACCAAGTCAGAATTTGCTTTCCTTCAGAATGCCAAAAAATACGAATTATATCACCCACTTTGAAAACTAAAGTCCAGATTCAATTCTAAATTTTTCTTCTCATGACAGCTCTAAACTTTTATTGTTTGTCTTCAGTATTTAAAAGATTTAAGAAATGCCCATTAAAAAAACAACCACCGTAAAACAAAGATATTGCCAATTCTTTAGGACAAGAAATACTTAATCACCAAAGAAACCCAATATTCTTCCCCTCTTGCTAACCTTCTCTTACTTTTTTAATAGTCTCTCCCCTTACCGCACCCCCCTTGCTCCTGTCCACTCTCAGCCAATCTTCTAGTCCACATCCGCCAGCAGCCTCCCACTTTGGACACGTCTTAATGAATGCAAATGGCCTCGTCCCAATAAACAAGTAATGGGGAGGAGGAAGGAGGGAAGAAGTGAAGGGAAATGTGAGAGGTCTTAAATAAGTAATAATATTTACACTCTTATATAAACCTCAATTTACAGTTCCCAAAGTGCTTCAGGAAAGTAGATATTGTTAGCTTCTTTATTATTCAAAGACTATTCAAAGACTATTTTTTTTTAAATACATTGTTTTCCTCCTACACAATTTGTCAGCCCTCGGCTGATGCTGGACACCGTGCTGCCAGGAGCTGGATGAGCAAGCATAATTATCAGCCAGCCAGCTGAGCATGTTTACACTGAAGATGAGACTCAGCTCACGTTTCCAAAGTGCCCACTCCTGCACAGGAGCTGCACGGCCGGCTACCTTCCCCACGCTGCTTACAGAGCTCCTCGTCCCTTACAGTAGCTACACTTAAAAATGCCACCTAGTTGGAAAGTGACTTAAATGAGGAATTTTGCCAAAATAAATGATCTCTCACAAAACACACTGCTCTTCCAAAGAGCAAGTACGCACTAATTCCGTATAGAATTGCACATTTCAGATAAAGCATTAAACACCTGAAATTCTAGTTTAAACATTCCAAACTATTCCATCAATGACAATGTTCATTACTTATTGTAGCAAAATCCTTGGCTATCTCTTTACTCTGAGTTTTCACCCCTGAAATAGCTTTTAGATAACTTTAAGTGAGTTATCTAAGGGTGACTTATAGCTATAAAGTGAGAGGATAAATTTCTTCTCTTTAAACTTATATTCCATACAACCAATTATCGAACATGCTAATCCAGCAAATATCTTTAAATTAAATTGGTAAAATAAACTGCAAAACTGAACTATTTAGTAATCTCAAATATAGAAATTTTCCTTAAAATATACTTCAAGAGCAATTACTTATGATTATCATCGAATATTCTGTTAGAATCATCACTAAAGTATCTCAGCTCAAGTCATTCAAAGAATATAAGAGCAGTTTGATCCTTACAGTACTTTAAAGATTTTTTAATATATAGTGACCAGATGGCTTTAAATCTTTGTCTCTTTAACTCAAAAGAGAAACATGCTGCCAAAACCCTAAATCAGTACTTGACTACTACATTAGGACTGTGGCTGAGCAAGTTATCTTGAGGGACGTACTGTTCTGCACATGTATAAAAGATGTATGTTGCTCTATCAAGTGTACATCAGTTTCCATTTTAAAATGAAATGGTGTATATATTTCTTTTCTGTAAGGTTATCTTCTTGAAACAGATGCTTTTGATAGTAATGGAAAGACTGCACAAGTGCAAGGACAGACCTTTCCAGAGCAAGCACTACAGTAATTTTCTTACTGCATTAGACAAACTAGTTTTGCTGCATACTTGTGAAACCTTGCAATTAGAAGACCTCCCTGTGCCACACATTGAAGAAATTTTCTCCTTCTGTCCTAGGAGCTTCTCCCAGTCATAGCTATTCCATACAGATTATTTTGTCTAAATCTTATTATCGGCTATGAAAACCGGGCATAGTTCTGGAGGATTGTATTCTAGTAAAGACAGCACTGGAAACGGTGCAGGAACCAAACCCCAGTCTCCTTGCAGTTTAAATTGGGTGTTGGTCTTCAGCCCTCATAACAGACTACACAGCGAGAACTTCAATGCTTTTTGCTTTTTTAATAGAATTCCGTTCCAGCAAACTTTCTGGAGACGCCAGTCTTAAATGTGTATGGAATAAGTGACTTCACTGGAATAAGAAAACCGCCTCCATCCGTTAATGGCGTTGCTTCTTGTTTGAAAACAAAAATCTTCCACAGCCACACACTTACAATTCCCATTGACTTAGAAGAACTTTTATATACTTATATATGGAGATAAAGATATAGATAAATGTGTATATATATATATGTATCTAAGTTAGCATATGGACCAAGGCACATATGCAGTAGCTGCCCTTTAATTGCTTACAGTTTATTCTTTTAAACAAATGCTTTTGTTTTAAGGGGTAATTAAAGCCGTAGTGGGACCAATATTTGCTTTTCCAAAAGTTAGCCGTAAGATGAATACAAACCAAACCTTAACAGCAGTACAACACCTAATATTTCCTCACTGCCCTTAAGCTTAGCCAATATACGGGCTTTTCCCTGCCTATTTCCATTAAAAAAAGAGAAACTCGTGTCAGTCAAGTATTTTTACTGCAGTCATGTTTCCTTACAAGGAGAACACGTAACACCCTGTTTTCTTTAATGGGGGGGACACATGAGGCAGAAATTAAAGGAGACCCTTAGGGCTCAGTGCTGGCAGAAAGAAGCTTTGAGCTGCGAGGCAGGGAAAAATAACCAAGCGATTTAAAAACCAAATCGGAAGAAGATATTCTCTGTCCTGTTCTTACAGCTGAATTCGCAGACCAGGAATCTGAGCATTCTTTGCAAATACATAGGGTTATTTCAAGGATATCTGACTCCATGCTTAACGGTTTTCCCTCAAGAGAACAGTTCCAAACTTGAGCTTACAGAGACAACCTTCTTCCTTTAAAAGGTGCATGTTGTTAACTACCAAAATGATTATAAACAATTTCCCTGCACAGGAAAATACGATTTTATGGCTCTAAAACAGATCGATTGGCAAACCTCCAGACATACAGTTTGGTTGCTCTCTAATCTCTAAAGCCTCTTCAAAAGCCAAAGTTAGGCCCCAGTCTTATGCTTATTTATGAGCATAACTTTCCTGGCGTAACATGACCTAATTAGACGGCTGCTATGAGTCTTGCTCAGGCTCTTGATAACTCTGTAGGAGCACAGTCTTAAGAATCCACTATTTGGTTGCTTCACTTTCATTAAAATTGTTGCAGTATCAAAAAAATGACAAATCACAAAAATGAGACTTTCATTGCATTTAAATTGTATTTCTTTGTTTAAGTAATAAGCATAAATTAGTGCGGGTGAGAAGACAAGAATTGCTTCTTAATTGTAGTGGAAGAACTGTATTTTTTTTTCCTGAAGGTAACAAGTGACATTTTGCATATATTAAGATTTAAACAGGTGTCTCTGTTACAGATGATGTGTAACTCAACACTTACAGAGTTGTAAAGCTGTAACTTTATGCTAATATCAATAAATTATGTAAAGCCCATTTACAAATATGTTGCGTGCTGTCCTTGATCCCAAAACCTTGATCGGATTGGCTCTTTTTTTTTAATCACCTTTT
This sequence comes from Dromaius novaehollandiae, assembly GCF_036370855.1. NCBI lineage: Eukaryota > Metazoa > Chordata > Aves > Casuariiformes > Dromaiidae > Dromaius > Dromaius novaehollandiae. Next base: position 68,036,294 of record NC_088101.1, read on the forward strand.
GCTCAGAATCTCTCCCAAATTGTTTCTAAATAAAGGAAATATGACTTATCCACCTTTTCTTCCGTTAGTCGCATCAAGGTTTTTCATACGGTATGTAAAAGGTTAACATTTTATTTCATCATTATGCGAGTTAAACAATCCTTTACAGCTTACTTATTTTGAAAACATTATTGAATAAAACAAGAGGATGAAATATAGCTTATTGCATTCAGGGATATTTCAGAACAGCTATTTCAGAGTAACTGTTCTAGATGATTTTCCATACACTGAAAGTCTCGAACAGATTTAACTGGTCTGTGTTTTCAGTGACACATAGTGTCAGGAATAACAACTAAGACTTTTTTCAGTCCAAATGCACTACAGTCGATAGGACACTGGAACGAGTAAGGGACTAAAGCCTGCCCGAGGCACTTCCCGACCGCTGCAGGCTGGAGAGACGAGCAGCGCTACGGGGGCCAAGAAGGCGCATTCGTGCCCTTGGTGGCGGGCTGCGGCCCCGACGTGCCAGAGCGAGGGCGAAATTCCTGCTCCTGCAAAGGAGTTTAACAAACGCGCTAACAGCTACACCGAGGACCGGGGACAGGAAGCATCAGGTTCTGGGTGAAGGCTGTGGGGAAAGCGACACCTTGAGAAACACATGGATGTTTCTCAGGGATGAATAAATAATATAACGAAGTAGAAGAGCACGGAGGAATGCTGAGGAAAACTGTAAAACAGTGAGCTGGTATTTACGGTATGATAGCAAACACCAAACAAGCATAAAAGTTTAGATCCAGCACCTTTCCTTCCCCTTCTACTTCCCCTTATAAGTGGCCCATGCAAATTTTATCGGTTGCAGTTTTTCTTTCATGTGTGTGATATATGTTAGGCACTCGACTGCTGAGATGAAGCACTCACACTTAGTAGGACACTAGAGAGACAGAGACAGCAATCTGTCCCAGCAAAGTTTAGCATGAGGGTGCACACACAGCACGTACAACACATTTATTTGTAATGAAGAACGTTATCATGTCTCTTTTAGTGACTTACTGATATTTGCTCTAGAAATTCACTACTTCTTGCTTTATTAGTCCCACTGTTTCCTGATAGGCATAGTGGTTACTATCCAGGCAGATTCAGTTAGTGTTTAGCACTTCAAAGATTAAAGCAATCTGTAAATGGTATTAATGCAAAGACAGCATGATTTATTTTGGAGGAATATAAAACAGTTTCCAGTATCTTTGATGTATTTTGTAAAGAAAATACACAAGGCTTATTATATAATAAATATTATCTGTTTTTATATAGTGCCCTTCACATTAAAGGGAATTAACCTGTTACAGCATGTTGAACATAGCATTAGGAGATACAGAAATGGTTAAAAGCAGTCCCTAGTGAAGGGCAAGTTAATGTTACCTGGGCTATTGTACCATAGATGAAATATCAGAATTTCTCTATTTTGCAATCTTTATTTCAAAATTCCTAGATTTCAGATGGGCCTGAGTTTAAAATTGTTCTTTAAAGGGGATTTCATTTCTGAGTACTTTCTGTTTTTGAAAATGCTCTCTTAAAAGAAGCAGTTAATGACTGTTTTATCTGTGCCATTAAGCACAAGGACACTCAGATGGCCAGTCTGAGAAAGCTGAGAAAGTCTCGACTGAGCTGTTCAACACGAGCCACCTCTCAGTCAGGCAGAAATAGCTGGTCATACCCACGCAGGGAATTGCTCCCCCTAACTCCTTCTGCGGACACTTGCTAACTCAGTGATGCTGCCTTGGTTTGAAACAACATTTGGGTTTATACAAGCTCTAAGGAACCAACAGAAACCTTTCTTCCCCAGCTACAGCCTTCACCTCGACGCTCTGCTTTGAGCTGGATCTTTCACACCACCATCGGGGCAAAATGTCCCTCCACTAAACTCCTTCCTTCTCCCACAGCCAGGTGGGCAGCGGTGCCTCACCATGCTGGAAAGCAACCTCATCACAGCAATCTGCTACCAGAACAGCTTAATTCATCACAGTTAGGAACAAAAGATGGATCTGGAACAGTGTGCGGAGATCACTGCCACCGTGATACACTGCTTGTTCATGACACTGCGACCAAACAGCACAGGCACCGCCACCAACGCTGCTCCTCTCCTGACGCCTGCACACGTCAGCTGGACCCCGACCCTTGCAGCAGGATGGCGGGGCAGGCTCGCTGCTTTGCAGACTGCGGCATGGGAAGAGCCTCGGGAAGGGACCTGCAGACAGGATGTCCCAGCGGGTAGTGGTGAGAGCTGCTCAGCCCTAGGGACATGGCCGGGTGGTGAGATCATCCCTGGTGACCTCTGCAGCAGCACCTAGGTGAGACCGCGGGAGATGGGAGGGAGCCTCCAGAGCCTGCGAGCAAGGCGGCAGGGAGAGCGAGGCCTGAGTGTGCATGAGGCACGCTGCTAACGGCACTTCTCCGCTGCGTTTTTGTGGCTGGCTCTGAACAGGGAGCAGACCATGAGGCTCATGCCGCTGCAGGTGCCACCGCAGAAGAGGCCAGCGGCTTGAACTGACCATACATGGTGGGCACCTGCTGCTCCGTGGGATCCAGGAGCAATCCCGCATATTGAGGCTGCTCATCTTATTTTAAGGTGTCCCATTGTAATGCGCAATAGAGAAGGGCCCGCTGCAGAAGTGTGCGCCTCCCCTCCTCGGCTGAGAGGCTCGCAGGTGGCCTGCCAGGGGGTCTTGGGGGGTGCAGTGCATGGGGAGAGGGGCCCCGCAGCAAAGAGGAAACTCACACCTTAGCAACGGCGAGGAGGAAAGAAAGGCCAAACAGCTACAGCTACTTCCCCTCCGAGATGCCAATAAACCCCGTAAACTGCAAGTCTGACAGTTTTGTTGCTGTTTCCAAGGCCGCGCATGCAAGGAGGGAGGGAAGGGGGACAAGGAGCGATGTATTCGCAGCACATGCATGCAGCGGTTAGTGGCTTGCCATGATCGGTTCCTTGCTCCTGGCCACCACTTGGGCCAGCTCTGCTGTCACTGAAATGCAGAAATGTTCCCAGCTGGGGCCAACTTGCTAATGAACAGGGTGAGACTTACAGATCTCTGCCCTGAAGAGTTTACAACTTGCCAAAAGGAAAGAAATTTCATAGATTTCGAGGTTCATAACATAACATGTTGATGCTTTGTCTAATCCGCAGATCCTAGTGAGATAATAAAAACTTCCACAGCTAAAAACATCATATTCTGGGGGGGGCTTTGGGTTCCAGGTGTTGCTAGAAACATTTGCAAAATACAGTTCCACCTCTTTTTCTTTTTCCCTCCTGTTCTGCATTAGGATAATCTGGATGCTAAGGCCACTTTTGCCACAGTATTAGCTGTGGAAGATGGAACAGTGCTAAAACAGGAATTTTAGCCTTGGCTTGAAATTCAGCAGTTAAAATGTAGCTTTAGAGCTACAAATGGGTTGAAGGAAAGAAGAGAAGGTGGCAGGTATTAGCTAAGTCAGATACTCTATCTGGTCTTATTTCTCCAGCCATTGCAAACAACAGCTTCCTGCTAAAATTCTTGCCTTCCCTTCCTTTTGTATTTTATATTGTGCTTACACTCATTTTTGCTATCACGGTCCTCCATTTTTTTGGTACGATATTCTGATCCAGGTCAATACTGTTTGACTGACATGTTTCCTTTGAACAGCTCTTCGCCAGCCTCACGGTTCTCACGCTAATACTTCTTCTCTAGATTTAAATATTGTTTCCTTTCTGGGAATATACTCAAAGTTTCACTGGAACTGAAATTCCCGATAAGGAATTCAGCAGGCCTCAAAAACCAGTTTCATGCAAAAAGTTGTGGGTTACCACAGCTTAACTGCATTTGACCTTATTGTAATTATTCTTGCCTTAAAAATTGTTCTGAAGCCTTCCAGACTACCAGATACCAGTATATGTTTGATTACTGTTTTCCCCCTCCTTACATGCTTAACAGGCTACATTTACTATTTCCACTCACGTTGTACCCCACTTGGACTGGCAGATTTTTAAAACATTTGACACACAATTACCTATGCCCATTTTTTAAAGAATTTCAGCTCAGAAATAATTCAGTCTTTCCAACGCACCTCAGGTTTTGGTTCCATTTCAACCGTAGTCAATATATTTCCACACCTCTGACCCTAACTGCTCTCCTGCATCCCCCGCCGAACCGTATTGTCTTTTTCTTTCCCGCTGCCAAAGAGGAGCTGTTGACCTCGTGAGCAACAGAAGGCAGATACAAACTCAAGTAGTGAAACTTTAACTCTCTGGGCCTTTTAAAGAAAGGAAGAAACCATCTGAGCAATATTTAACAGATGTTTACCTAAAACCCGTCACAGAGTGGATCCTCTCTGTGCCATGTGTATAAACAAACGTATTATCCGCTATTTAAAGACAAAACATACACTTATTTCCACAGCCAGAAGAGAGCTGGACTGAGGATCCATTCTGTTTTACACTTGTGAAATAGAGCCCAGAAGCTCTTATATAAAAACAAAACAAATTAGGCTTCTAAACTTTTTTTAGTTCCTTGCTTAAATTTTCTTTCTTTAGGTAGATCCTGGAGGCAAGAAGTGCCTTACACAGCCTGCCATCGCCAAGCTGCTGTTACAGCTAGCAACAACATACAAGAGATCACTGTGTCTAGGATCAGCATTTCCCGCACCGCAAACGCACGCAGTGGAAACTCTTATTCACCAAAAAGCAGTTGCATACAAAGCAGTGTGCCCAAGATGCCCCCCAAAAAACACAATGGAGGATGCTGTCAGTAAGTACAGTAAATTATACTTTCCTACCTGACAGCAGAGAAATATTATTTGCGGTGTGTCGTGTACTGCAGCTGGCGTAGCCTTCTTCCGGTGCCAAGTCACGTAGCTCGTGCGTCTGAAAAGCACCTGCTCGTTCAACACTGCTCGTCTCAGCCGAAGACACAAACAAAGAGGGCCAGAGCAGGAGAGCTGCTAAACTGGCAGCGGCACTTCTCCTGTCCCCACCCCGAGATAAAAAGGACAGGACACAGGCAGCTCCGAGGAGCAGGAAATCCCTCCTCACTCCCTGCACACAAAGCGGGAGCTGGGGAGACTCATAGGAAATTCCTCGCACCCTTATGGGGAGCTTGGTCCGTTTTGCTGGTGCAGTTTGAGCCTTTCCCAACAGGGAAACCATGGGGTAGGAGACCCAGCACTGCAGATCTCAGGGACGCTGGAGAAGCAGGCCGCCTCCTGTACTGAAGCTGTGCCACCCTCCACCTTCAGGCACTTTCCATTAATTTCTGTTTTCTCACATTTGATTCACAACAGTCTGCCTCATTTATCATCTACATTTTGGAGAAGGCTCAACATAGTAAACACTGACTTATGTTCAACCGTAACATACGTATGGATAATCAGGAACTTGGAACGGAAATCAGACAAGTCAAGCCACTAGGTGCAGCTTGACGAAGCAACAAAATACTCCAGTGCGTCATTGACCACATATTTGGGTTTTTGTTAGTTGAGTACCTGAGGAAAAATAGCAGCAGACTGCCCAAGTTTCCTTTCTGAAGCACTGCCTAAAACCCCAAGCAGTTAGGAAAGGAGGTCAGAGCTGGAGGTGTTTGAGACCTTCCCATTCTTGGGCAAGGCTGATTTGTCAAAACCCTTTGTGGGGTTTATAAATATTTTTAATAATAACACTTCTGAAGGAAAGATTTCTTGGGCTAGGAGTGGGACTGCTGTCCAAACAAGAGGAAGGGTTGTGGAACGCGAGCCTAGAAAGTTTAGTTCACGAGCAACTATCAGTAAGGCCTGACTGTATAGCCTCTTCCACCCACAGCCATGCCATGCAGACATGTGTGGACAGTATCTTTTGAAGAGCAAGTGCTGTGGTCAAGAGGTACTTCAGCTCATTTTCACTAAAAAAGATCAGGATCTGATCACCTGAACAGTTCAGTCGGCTGAGCTGGCTCTCTGGCAAGAGCCTGACACTGAACCTCCTTCAGATAGCGCAGTTGCCTTCATGCAGAGAGAAATGACCAAAATTTTCAATGGCAATCAGCATATCAAGTTTTGCCTGTTTAGTACCAAGTATTAGCACCAATTGTCTTGCTGAGTAGGGCTACTAAGCAAACACAATAAGATTAGAAATGTGTATCTTACATTCCCCCAGTGGCCAGAAAACAGAAAAAACAATAGCCTTTTTGTTCTTGACCACATTAGATGCATATCACTCTTACATACAAAAAGAATTGAGGGCCTGGGTGTGAAAGCAGTTTTATATCCTAGTAACACCAAGACCCAGAGGAAGTTCAGCAAATCAAAAAAACATTTATAGGCAAACAAAACAAAGGCCATAAAAGTGAAAAGTCTGTAAAGTTAGAAGTTCAAAAAGGGGAAGAAAGACAAAATAAGGTAATGGATAGAGAATAATATTTTTATTTTTTTTTAATCATAGAGAATGATTAAAAGGAGAATGTAGAAAGTACATGGGGAAAGTAGTTAAATATAAAGCTAAACCAGAACTATATATACAGTGTGTTAAAAAAGAAGGATATACAAAACATGGTTTCCAATTTTGATCGTTTCCCTAAACACATCTCTTGTATTGACTCATAGGAGCAATTTGAGGATAACACTTTTAGAAGATACTCCCTTAAAAACACCTTCCCCACCCTGCTGATTGCCACATCTTCCAGATACATAAGACTATAAGATAATTCCACCTTTCTTTGATCTTTCATTCACTCATGTTAAAATTCCCTCTTCTCAGCCTACATAGGAGTGTATAGGCAACACCACCGCTTTACATTCATTTGATGCAGATGTTTAAATCTGATTAGATCTAACAGTGACCGTTTACATGAATACCAAGGGATTGCCAAGAAGGGGTGAAAGGTACTCATGGATGTGATGAATATCATCAAAGAACTCAAAGAGAGAGCTGTAGAGTGAGACGACATTATCACAAGCTGGCATTCCTGGTGATCTTAACCGACAAGAAAGTACATGACCTTGATAGCACTAACACTGACTTTTTCTGTTAGAAAAATACAGCTTCTCTGTAAATCCTTCCTTCCTACTGGAGAAGAAGGAAAGGAAGATCTTTCTAAATCTAACATTTATCCAAATGCCAGGCAATGAGACAAAGCAAAATCAACTCTTGAAAATTTGAAAAAAGTTGAGACAGAAAGATGGCAGGCTTTCAGCCAGTCTTTTCAAGACCTTTAGCAGTTTACACTCCTTAGAATAGAAATAAAGGACACGGTTCTTTTTTTACATGGGAACACATGCTGAATATCCACTTTAAAATTAGGATTTTAATTGTAGGCTATAGCTACTGGGCTGTAATTACTTTCCATAACGAAATGGATACAACATGATAGTCCTTATTGCACCATAGGGTTTGGGGTTTTTTTTTTCTTTTTTTTAAGTGTAAAATGAGGAGATTCTTGACATTACATACAACTTTCTGTCAGAAAGGAGTAGGAGATCTAGTTCTATTGCCACATCTGCCAGGGCCTTGCATAATTCTTACAAATTCCTGACCTTTGTGTTTCACTTGCCCCCACAAGAGACCTCCCTTCCTTTCAACCTGTGAATAAAGAAGGCTATAAAAGCATTAAGTATTATCACTATCATTCTCTTACTACAAGATGTGCCATGCTTATGCCTTTCATCCAACAACTCAGAGCTGAGATATATCTACATGCACACCAGGCAGCCCTAGGATTGTTGACCTACTGCCAAACCTGCTCCAGAACTGAAACAGCATAACCTAAGCAGTGCTGCAGGGAGGACGCTATAATCGGTCTAGGTGCAGGGCCCTTCCAAAGCAGCAATACCCCTTGGGTGGCCTGTGCTGCAGCCGTGTTAGGGTGTTGTAGCACACTCACCCAACTTGGAGAGTTCAACCACGATGCTGCATAATGCTTTGTAAACACGAGCACTTGTGACAGGGGTGGAGAAAGACTGAGTGTTGACTTTTGAGTTAAAGAGGTTAGAAAAGAAATATCATGGGATATATAAACATAATAAACACTCAGTAACTCAAATTTGTGTCTAGTCCACAAGAAGGAGACATAAATAACAGTGCTCCAAATCTAATGGTATGCAAAGCATGACAAAGGAGAGATTCCCATTGCTCAACTGTTGATTGTACATGCTATACCAACCTCAGCTTTGCCTCTGGTGACAAACAGCTTGCAAGATTGGAGGAGATTACAAGCCACCACTGTGGTTGCAAGCCAAAAAAAAGAAAGGCTAAACTAAATGCTTCCTATTGGCAAAGAGATGCCATGCAGAAAAAAATGGCTAAGCCCATAAAGTATAAGAAATATAGCACAGCAGAAGTAGTTAAGAAACTCTTCTTTCCCTTTTAAGTATCAGGGGTGTTACCTCTCTGTACAGCTAAAATCCAAAAGAAAGCCAAACCTAAGCAACATAGCTTGACTTTAATCAAGAAAGAAAAAGACCTGGTTTAAAATAATTCCCCCCTAGAATATGTGTTTCTAACTCCAGTGTTTTCATCTTTCCTCAGTAGGGAAGTGGGACTTTTTAAATTAATATGTGTATATACATATATATGTATGTATGTAGGTAATAGTCTCATGCAGTGGCAGCCTTCAGTTCAATATAAAGAGGGGTCCATCCTTACCAGTTCCATTAGTTCAAGCCTGTAGCTTATATTTCTGTGGTGTATTTCTTGTGTTACCAAAAGAAGCCAAGGGACGCTGCGCCAGCCTTGTGCTCTCAGGGAGTTAGGCCTATTGCTCTGGATTTGTGTGTATGTACATTGCAAAATTCTTTTATAACTACTGTTAAAATTTAACACATACCTTAGAGCAATTTCAGTTATTCCAGAAGTAACATTAAGACTTTAAATAGATGCTTTTACCAACAAATAGATGCTTTTACAGCATAGTGCTGGTTCAGAAATACTAATCTATGTAGACCTAGATACAACAATTTGTTGCTCTACCCATGAACCTATAAAACAGCACCATTGTGCAATATTTGACCTCAATCCCCAAAATATTCTTTAGTCTATTTACTCACATCCAAAAATCTGATCATTGATTTCTATTAGACTTGCGTTACTTTTCATAACTACACTGAACTATACCCAGGTCCCAAAATCAGAAATAAACTATACAACTCTTCCCACTGATTTGGGTGGCAGGGGAGTCTTGACAGCTTCTGGATGAGCAAGTGCTAGTCAATGTTTGATGGAAACTTCAGAGAATTCAACATAACCACAAGACTCATTTGCATCCACAAATGCAGGAAGGAAATGGGCAGGTGTCATGTATCTGTGGTGTTCTGTGTCAGTAATAATTGACGCCAGACCCCTGTGTTTCATCCAAGTTCATTACATTAAGAGCTTCGTCCTGCTCATAATTTTCATGCAGACTCAATCCCTGACTTCCACAGAATTAGTCTTACATCTAAAGCAAGCAGAACTCTAAAAAAATTGCTTCATGAGATCATAGTAAAAGAGCCCAGGAGCACATCCCAAGCAAGCAACATTCAGAAACACTAAGTGACACAGCCACATCAGTGCTAAGCACTGTCTGAACTACCAGGTCTTATGTGATAGCGTGCAGCATTTCTCCAAAGCGACTACCATAGTTGGGGATCGAAGCACGCAGTCCTGCGCAAAGCCACTATTTATGGATAGACAAGCTGAGACTGGCACTTCTTCAAGTCTTTCCGTACCATCTTCCAGTGCCTGGCAATGATCTGTCCTCTATGAATTTGAAGCCCGGATCCCACTGACATGTAACGAGACTGTTTTCTATGTTCCCAAATAACATGTTGAAGTGTTCTACAAACCTTTATGCATAGCCTGGTTTGCAACAAGCTCTCCTCTTCTGGCCAGAACAGTCAAGTCACAGGCACGCATAAGGAGCCACAGCATCCCTGGTTTCAGGGTACTTCTTAGTTGTCTCTTATTCTCATAACTATTAGTATGATTGATCACCAAAAGCCTTCATTTCTCTGAGTACAATAAGAAAAAAACCAAAAAAACAATATAACAGTAATACATATATAATATAATATAGCATAATAAAAATACTTGCATTTCAAGAAAAGCTGACATGATAAGGAGAGAGGCATGCAGAGGACTGCAAGCTGTGAGGTACAGCTCCCCATGCCGTGGTCCCGTGCCTTTGCTGAAGCAGCAGCGGGACTCCAAAATCACACCGTGCAGCTATGCAGTTTCCAGAGCAACATACAGGATGCTTACAGCTAGCTGGCTTTCCCCAAAAAGCGGCTCACCCTCTGGGGCAAGGGTGATGTTTAAAACCTAGGCTGCGCCGTGCTGGCTGCACGTTCCTCTCGCTCATCACTCCCGGCAGCCTGCAGGAAGAATCTGCTGCTCTCACAGGATCACATGTTTTGCACCAGCCAGAGATGTGAAAAAATGTCCTGCTAATATTCATGACCTTTGTTAACTCCAGGTGACGCGCTGGCCTACACGCCTGCACGAGCACCCCGCAGAACATCCCTCCCTGCTTCCACAGCCCTGCAGCCCTGATCCTCCCTTGGTCAGCTTTTTGCCAAACGTGGGTAATACCTTCCCTCAGAACGCTAGTGTAGTAAAAGACAGAGAGAAATGTAAGATTTTTGCTTTATTAGTCTGGGGGTTTTACGAAGAGCTATTTACTTTGCTCTTACTTACGTTTTATCCCCTGGGATGAAAGCCTAGTAGCCAGCAGTGGAGCTGAAATAAGACACAAATAAATTAGTGGAAGTGATGCTAATGGTATCTCGTATTTCACAGAGTGGAGGGAAAGTCTAAAAGAGGTCTGCCAGGAATTTTTAACATCAATTGTATTTTTCTTGTATTTTGCACTGAGTGACCAAATGCCTCCAGCTGGGGAGGCAGTGAACTGCAGAATAGACAGACAAGCTGAGAAGTCTAGATTTTTTCTGGCCTTTGAAAATGTCAAGTTCTGCTGACTAAGCCACTTGAACATTCAGCATTGCTTCATTCCTGCCAGGTATCAGAGAAGACAGCCTTATAACCCAGTAAAAAAAAAAAAAAGTCAAGCAGATTGCTTGAAAAGCTCTTTTGCATTTCAGACAAAGGTAGCTCAGCTGCAAACCTATCTTTCAAAGTTTCATTTGATTACAAATAACAAATGCAAACAAACACCAACCAAGCCTGAAGAGTCAAATGCTCAACATTCCCAGCTTCTCTCTTAGTTTCCTTCAGCATTGTAGTCATGATTATTCTTCATTATTTTTAGCACAAACAATGTGCTTTTCTTCTGCACCCTGTGCATTCGCAACCAAAAAGAAGACAACAATAACTAGAGATGGCTGTGAATAAAATAGCCTTTGCAAGAGCCTGCTCACAGAAGAACAGCCGAAAGGCCATGTTTTAAAGCAGCATAATTTTCAGAACTGCAGCTATCCGCAACATTCATTAATTTGTCGTTTGCTCAGGATGTCTAAAGAACAGGCCTTATTTTGCAGAGCCTGCCTCCAGCTTACATCAGTCAATACTGGTTTGTACAACACAGTGACACATTGCAGGTAAGAGGGGCCAGTAAAGGGCTGGATTTTTATGTCCTCACTAGCAGTAAGTAGCACCTTTCTCACAGCATTAGTCCTATTTAAACTGGCCTATACAAGGCTGCCTACACTGGCCTATACAACAGCTGGCCTATAGAAAAGTTTACTCAACATAAATGTCAGCACTTAACCCAAAAATTACTTAAGAGCCATAATGCATTTTCCATTTATACATCTGGAATAGTTTCAGAAAGACAAAAGCAGAGATTCTGCTAATAACACAGAAAGGAAAATGAGGCAAAGCATGTTTAGGTGATTTGCCCCAGGCTCGAGAGAAAAGCAATGGCACGTGCAGCAGTTTCCTACTAGGTTAGAGACTATCGCCCACTTGGCCTTCTCTTCTGCACCAGATTTCAGGTACTATACCTTGTTGTTTGCATTGTGATG